>NC_065538.1:27015644-27327408 GCF_932294415.1 Quercus robur
AGATAGATTAAAATTAAAAATTCACTTTGTGCATTTGGTATTGACTTAAAAAACCAGCTTTTTTTTACTATTCAGCTTATTTTTGCTATTATTCATGGGTCTTATTGCATTTTTTGATATTATTTATGAGTCTTACTATTTCAGCTACATTTTAACTTTATTTACAGTACTTTCAGTAAAAAAAATTCAGTTTCAGCTAAATAAACTATTCTCAAACAGACACTAATCTCAACTTTTAGATTAGATAATTTTATAACTTTTCAATTTTTTACCATTCAAAATTCTACATCTATCAACTACATGGTAATTGCACCATGTATGTTGTGCAATAAAAGAATTTCTAATATCAAAGTGTTGTGATTTGGGAGCTAGCGGAAGTGCTTTTACATGAACAAAAATGAAAAAAAAAAAAATTAAACATCCACACAAGACAACACTATTTAACAACAATATTTAATGAGGTTTAGCCAATTCTATGCCTAGATCCATGGGCAACGGCAATCAAAATCTACTATTAACAATATGCAAACCTCACGCACACAAACTCACAAGCCCAAAATGGCAAAACCAAACACACTCAATAACACTCTCATACTCACAAAACAATCAAACTCTTAATACACATCCACAAATATCTTTCATATCTTTCAAACTCTTGTTTTTTTGGGAGTTTTCTTCTCTCTCCATGTAGGAGGATCCTTGGATAAAAACCATCAAACCCTTTGTAACGGTACATATTTATAAAGCTTCAATTTTATTTTTTGATAGACAATGAATATCAATTACTTTTTGCACGAGAAATATTTTTTCTTTCCATAACAAAGGGAATCATTGCCTTTCAAACTAAGAAAAATCACTCCTTCCACTTTACGGAAATTCAAATAAAATCAAATTAGATATTCGAGACAATATTTAACAATGCAACTGTTGCAGGGGATCCAAAGCCCATAAACACACCTTTTACTATTTTTTTTTTTTTTAAATTTATCAAGCACACCTTTAATTAAAGTTAAAGTTAATTGACTGTGCCTTTGTTAAAGGGGACAAAGTAAGGAGTTGATATTAAAGTGCGAAATAAAGTTTACACCATGATTATAATGTTTGGTTTAAATTATAATGCTGGATGACAAACCTGAAAGCGACTAACAGGGACAATGCTCAATTATAAGATAATAATGTGATTGCAGACATCCGATAAAATAAAATAAAAAATTCAAATGGAGGTGATCAAGAAATGACAATGATGACTTAATCTCAGAAGTGTAAGTTGTCATTTATATATGGCTCATTAATAAATAGATTGGTTGAGAACCTTTTTTTTTTTTTAATTATCAGATTTGTTGAGAACTAAGTTCTAACCAACAAGGCGGTGTGACGGGGTGCACTCAAAGCATGATAAGGGGTTAAAAATAGTATTATAAGTTTATGAGAAAAGTTAATAGATGTCCTAAAGGTGTTGGTTTAGGAAATATTTTTATAAAATTTTTATAGAAAAAGAAAAAAATAACTAATTTTTTAAATTGATTTTTATATTTTTCATAAAAGTGGTATCGAATCTTTTTTAAAATGGTTCATTAACAAATGTCATAACTACACTTGTTAACTGGACTCTAAGTTTGTTTGTGTTTTATAATTGGTTAATTAGATTTCAAATCTTTGGGACTCTTAGAAAATATTCTTATCATTTAGACATAATCGCCTCAATTAATAGGTCAACAAGAAGGAAAATGCTACCACAGATTTTAATACATACAACTTACAAATTGATGTGATAATGAATATAAGTGGTGATCTTTTAACTACCTTTTAAATGAATATTTGAAATTTGAATGAATTCTTTATAATGGTTATACACCATTTCTAAACTCATTGTAGTAAAATTTATAGTAATGGTATCACTACTCGATGAAGAGACAAGTGACTCAATTCTCTTGTTATTTTGGTCCACTATTCCAGGCTTTAATATTTTTTTTTTTGAATTTTTTTTAACCATCATGACCGTCCTCAATTTATATCCTCCTTTTATCCCCTTCCCTGCCCCTTAAGTTGTTAATGACACTAAAACTTTTTTTTTTTTCTTTTTTGAGAGGAAGACACTAAATTTTTAGTAGCAAAGTAATTAGAATTAAAAACCTTGTAACATTCCAAACCTAATTGGGAATTGTTAATGTGTAATAGGCTGTGGCAGTGCGTGAATGGTCAGATGGGGATGATTCTGGTAGCGTTGAGTAGATCGGATTAAGATCTACAGAATGATATGTTTGGTGTCGTAATCAGAGATCACAATGGACAGACCCGAGAAGGAAGTATTCTTTGGTGGTGGAGAGAGTGCTTCTAGCAATGGAGATTCAACCTTGAGGACAGTGGCGGCTCCAAGAATATTTTTCGGGGGGTCATTCAAATTTGTGTTGAAGAGGTTGACAATGACCTTTTTGTAAATAATTTTTTTTCATCTCGATCATTATGATAATATTGATTAGATCTTTCGTAACTGATGATCCAAAGGAAGATTTTTTTTTTTTTTTTTTTTTTTTTTTTTTTTTTTTTTTTTTTTTTTTAAGTTAACACAAGTTCTTTTAGATAATAAATCTTAGGTATGAGATAAATTTTGTGGTATATGTGACTTCCTTATCAAAAAATTATTCATAGTATTAACAAGAGAATTAAAGATAAATTATAAGTTCATTAGGCATATGTTTTCTTAGTATAATGAAAATATTAATTATTATTGCTAAAATTAAATCTTGTAAATTATCTATTCTATATTACTATAATAAAGTTATTAATTATTGTTGTTAAGTGAATTTTAATTATTATGATTTAGAATACTCTAATTCATTATTTATTAGTTTTTGTTTTTACTCTTTTCAATTCCTTTATTTAACAATTCAACTCAATTGTGACAACTTATGGGTCTTTGTAATTCATTAAGAAGAATTTTGTTGTGTTTTTTACATTACTCTATTAAGAATTCATTGCAATAATACAATCATTAAAAAAAATGTCTTCATTCTCCACTGTCTCACACCCCACTTCCACTGCTTCACATTTAATTTTCTTTTAGTGTTTACACTTTACAGCTCATTTAATTGTCTTTTTCTGAGATTTAAGATCAACAAATTACTAATTTTTGTTGTTGGACTTACTATTTTTTTTCCTTAGATTTTAGATCAAATTGGTTTGATGTTGGGTTTTTTTCATTTTGTTTAAGAAAGCAAAGATAAATTTTAGTATTGAATTGATTTGTTATTTGGACTTATTTTAGGGGGTTCAAAATTTTATTTTAAGGTATTCAAAACAAAAATATTTTTAAATGTTATATGTAAAAAAAACAAAAATTACAAGTCAAGGGGTTCATTTGAACCCGCTGAACACAATGTGGCGCCGCCACTGCTTAAGGACCTCTGATGAGGGCTAAGGTTTAATGACTGCTTCGCCCTCGTTAGAGGTTTTATTTTTTTATTTTTTTTATTTTTACATATAACATTTCGGAAAAGTTGAGGTAGTAGGAATACCAACAAAGACAAAACTGCAAGACACAAGAAAAGGTTAGATCAGTGGCTTTGATATTATGTTATAAATACTGAATGAATAGTATTATATTTCACACAAGTAATAAAATATACATGAGTGCCTTTATATAGGAGGCAGAGTGTGCAGTATAAGTGTGGGCCTTATGCCTCTTGAGTCTTCTGTGTGAAGCTCTCTCTCCTAGTGAGACTAGTATCTTCCTTGTGAAGTTGAAAGTGGTTCTCGCTCCCTTTTTCTTTTCCTCATCTAGTGACGCAATTAGGTGGATCTCGATCTCTCTAATCTTTCCCTTTCACTGGAAAGTTCCTTCTTCTTATCTTATCCTTCTCATACTATAGTGTATTTGGTACTTGGTTTTGGGTATTTTCGCTATCTGTGGCTGTGGCCATGGATGAGATTGATGTTGAAACCATTACAAATCAAGCAAAAAAAATTAGTTGGTTAAAAGGTAAAGTTAATTTAGAGGTGGTTCCCTCATCCAAAGAATCATCTAAACGGCTCCTTATTGGTAAAATCTTGTCAAAAAAAATCCTTCACTAAGGCTCTATTTAAGGAAATTCTGGTTAAAGCTTGGAACCTTATAAATGATTTTGAAGTTGCTCTAGTGGACAAGAATGTTTTTGTGTTTAGTTTTAATCATGAGGTAGATGTCAAACATGATTGGGATAGAAGACCATGGCTAATAAAGGGGGAACACTTAATTCTTAAACGATTCAATCCAGACCAAAGTGTTGCTGAAGTAGATTTTTCAACCACAGAGTTTTGGATTCAAGTCCGTAATCTTCCTCTTGATAGACAGAGCACGGAGAACCTTCTTAAAATAGGGAGTATAGCCAGCCATGCGTTGGAAAAAGATTTTATTGGTTCTATTGAAGGAGTTTGGAGGAGATATATCCGAGTTAGGGTAGAAGTTGATGTTAATTGTTCGCTTGCTCCTGGTTTTCCCTTGGGAAGAGATCATCTCCTTGAGCTATGGATTCCTTTCAAATATGAAAAACTTGGGAATTTTTTTTTGGCGTAAATGCTCTTTTCGTCCCTACATTTTGGGGTCATTTCTATTTTGGTCCCTACATTTCTATTTTACCACTTTTAGTCCCTAATCCAATTAACGCTTGTTATTTTAGTCCTTTCCGTCATTCGACTAACAGAAAAAGCTGACGTGGCTAACGACACATTAAAATAATAATTAAAAAATCTATTTTGACATTAAAAAATGCCACATCAGCATCTAAATTAATTTTAATTAAATAAAAAAATTAAAAACAAAAAATTACATATCTAAGAACATAAGAACTTGTTCTTCAATGTTCTTCT
This sequence comes from Quercus robur, assembly GCF_932294415.1. Lineage (NCBI taxonomy): Eukaryota > Viridiplantae > Streptophyta > Magnoliopsida > Fagales > Fagaceae > Quercus > Quercus robur. Next base: position 27,020,490 of record NC_065538.1, read on the forward strand.
TAAATCAATAAATAAACCCAGCAACGACATCAAACCCAGAATCAGAGAGCAAATCCAGAGTCAAAGAGCATGAACATCAAAGAACATGAACATCAAACCAACAGGAAAAAAAAAAAATCATGAACATCACCAAATCAAAGAGCATCAACAAGAGCAAACACAGGAAAACCCAAACGAAACAACACCCAAACCAAACCATCCAAAGAATAGAAACCCAGCAAAGCACCCAACTCATCCACTCCCAAACCAAACCATAATCAAAGAAATTTCAAATACCACAACAAGTTAATAACTTAAAAAGCAAAAAAGAAATTTCAAAATGAAAAATCCCAACCAACAAACCTAGTCGAACCTATAACCCACCAAGAAGCTTCGAGATTCCTACTGAAAAAGCTACGCCGCTCTGGCCAGATTTCGGTATCGAGAAGACCGATAATGACATCGGAGCCGTAATCGGAATCGGACCAGAGACCGCGCTGGTTCCTAAGGCCGAGAAACTGAGGAGACCAAGTGGTGTGAAGCTCGTGACGGCGTGCCTCGAACACGGCGAAGACTGAGGGGTTTTCGCCGATCGTATCGGCTACGCTTTGCGTGAGAGAGGCGGAGAAGCCATCTCTTTCTCTAAACCTAGATCCAATTAAACCCAGTCAAACCCACCAACGATCACCGATCAAAGCCGAAGAGAAAGGCTAGATCCTAGTAAACCCAGTCGAACCCAGCACCCATAGAAATGACCCCAAAATGTAGAGACGAAAAGAGCATTTATGCCTTTTTTTTTTTTATTTGGCTGTGGTCTTTTAGGACACAATCAAAGAGATTGCCAAGATAAGGGTGGTCAGTTGTTCATACAAGAAGGCATAACTGGCTTCTTTGGTAGATGGCTTCAGGCTAACAATGATGAATTTCATCCTAGAAGGAAACTTGGAAGCCAAGTTGAATTGGAGAATGAAGAGAGTCGTGGGGTCAATGATTCAAACACTGGGAAGGCTTCCAGTCGGATCCAGGAAAATCTAGAGTCATGGAATGCCATGATAGCAAGGGAGGAACAAGGTAGCAAAGATCATCCTGTTGATGTCCTAGAGCATTGTGTTGAAGTAGCGGATCCTGTGCAGGTTGATGGGACAAGTATCGAGGATGCCACGATTCGTTTGTTAGAGGCGTTGGTAAACCTCGATTCCCATGCTAGTTCAGTTACTCACCAACCAGATGGGTCCACTTCCATTACTCATCAACCAGATGGGTGGTCCACTTCCTTTACTTCATGGAATTTGGTCTCTCAGGAAAGTCTGGAACCCAACACAGCCTATAACCCAGTCCAAAACCTAAATCTATGTATAAATAATCCAAACCCTCACCATATAAAGCCCACCACCATCCCCATGTCAAATGATCCACAAACTCCAAATCGAGCCCATTCCCACATAGCTTCAGAAAGTTCTAAAAGGAAACTCAACTCATTAAGCCCACCCAATTCCCTTAACTCTGTATACAAAAAAACTAAGCTCCCGATTACTTTCATACCCACACAAACCACAACCTTAATTTCCTCTCAACCAACTATCATAAACCCATCTGTATATACCACCCCCACCTCCATCCCAACAAGCTACCCAAGCCGACTATCTCCTAAAAGGATCACTTTAAAATATCAAGCTAGAGCCAAAGAAATTTCTCAAGCTAAGCTCAAGCAAGGTAAAGGAAGCAACTCTGAAATCTCAATTGTTCTTCATTGCAAAAGGATGAAGATAACACTTTCGATTCTCTTTAGATGGCCAAGGAGGCGGGCCTTATCATGCCCCCAAGTTTGCCATGAGGACCCTTGCATGGAACTGTCGGGGTGCTGGTAGAGCCTCGATAGCTAGAGCCATCAGGGAGCTGATCCGTGAGTCTAATCCGGAGGTAGTCTTCCTGTCTGAAACTAAATCAAAAACTCCAAGAATAGGTAAGATAAATTCTAAATTGAAATTTGTTGATTTTCATTGTGTGGAGCCTAGTGGGCGTTTTGGCGGTTTAGCCTTGTTTTGGAGGCTAAGGGTTGATTTAGAAGTGGTTTATTCAAACATAAATCTAATTGTTGCTCTTATTTATTCTGACCCTCCTAATACTCCTTGGTTATTATTTGTTATTTATGGGCCTTGCAAGAGTAATAAAAAAATGAATTTTTGGAGGATGATAGAGAATATGGTGCTCTCCTTTTCTGGGCCTTGGGTAATCATTTGGGAACCTAAACTGTATAAAAAGAATAGATGAGAAAAGAAGGGGTCGATCAATTTCTGGCAGCTCTAATAATTGCCTCAAAGACTTCATGTCAAACACTGGTGCTATTAATCTTGGTTTTACTGGGCCTTCTTTCACTTGGTCTAACAGACGTGAGGGGTTAGCAAATATTAAGGAGAGGCTTGATCAATGTCTTTGTAATCAAGAATGGCAATTACATTTCCCCAAAGCCGGAGTCAAGCATTTGAGTGATTCGAATTCTGATCATAACCCAATATTGCTGGATACTCATTTTGAATCTAAAACTTTGAATCACCCCTTCATATTCGAAGCAATATGGATGAAGGAAGAAAGTAGTAGAGTTGTGGTTGATAATGCTTGGCAATTTGAAGTAGAGGAATCTCACGGTTTCCGTCTTACAAATAAGCTGGAAAAGAGGAAGAAGGATTTAAAGAAATGGAATAGGGAGGTTTTCGACATTTCCAAGGAGAGAATTAAGTCGCTTCAAGCTAACATTGCCTAAATTCAACAAAAGCCCCCCACAAAATAAAATTTAGAATTGGAATCTGCTCTTAGTCTTGAACTAGATGATTGGCTGTTGAGGGATAAGCTGAGTTTGAAGCAGAAGTCTAGAGAATTATGGCTGAAAGAGGGTGATCGAAACTCGAGATTCTTTCACCTTTCCACTCTTGTTTGGAGGAGAAGGAATCGCATTGAGGAAATTAAATTGGAGGACGAATCCAGGATAAATAATAGGTCTGACATTCAGAGTTATTTTAAGGATAAATTTAAGACTTTGTATCATACCAGCGATCCTCAAGCTCCCAAAGACCTGGAGAATTTAATTGCCCCTTGCATATCTGAGGAAGAAAATCGAGAGCTTTGCAGAGTTCCTTCCAAGGAAGAAATTCGAAATGTGGTTTTTGGAATGAAGTCTTTAAAGGCTCTTGGCCCAGATTGTTTCCTAGCTTTGTTTTCTAAATATTATTGGGATATTGTTGGTGATCAAGTGGTGCTTGTAACTCAAAGTTTTTTTTCGAGACGGCTGGCTATTAAGGAATCTTAATCAGACCTTTATTTCACTTATTCCAAAGAAACCAGGAGCTTGCAATTTCAATCAATTCCGTCCTATAGGACTTTGTAATGTTTGTTATAAGGTAATATCCAAAATTTTGGTGAATAGAATGAGACCTTAAATAAGATAGTGGATCCTGCTTAAGTAGCTTTTGTTCCTAACAGAAGTATTACTAAAAATGTGGTGCTTGCTCAAGAGATCATTCACAGCTTCAAGCAGACTAGGAAGAGGAAGGGCTATTTAGGGGTGAAGCTAGACTTTCAAAAGGCCTATGATAGAATGGAATGGATCTTTCTTATGAAGGTTCTCAAGGCTTTGGGCTTCAATGAAAAGTTTTCCAATCTCATCTTTCAATGCATCTCCACAGTCCAATACTCTCTTTTACTGAATGGTGGAATTTGTCAAAGCTTTAATCCTAGCCATGGCCTAAGGCAAGGTGATCCACTATCGCCATATCTTTTCATTCTTGGAAGCGAGATTCTTATGAGACTTATTAATAGAGAAGTTGATCAGAAAAATATCTCAGCAATTAAAGTGGCCAGCACTTCTCCCCCCATTTCAAGACTTTGTTATGCTAATGATGTGATTATTTTCTACAAAGCAAAGCACTCTGAACTAGTTAGTCTAAAAAAATGTTTGGAAAAGTATTGCTCTTGGTCTAGCCAGCTTATAAGCATAGAAAAATCTAGTGTTTTCCCATCAAAAGGAGTTAGTATTAATTTTTTGCGCCAAGTAAAATGCTACTGGGGTCTTAATTTCCTTCCCCAAAGTACCACTTATCTTGGAGTTCCCCTGTTTTTATCCAAGAACAGGTCCAATGATCTCAAGTTGGTGAAAGAAAGACTAGAGAGCAAGTTGAGTAGCTGGAAGGGCAGGAATCTATCATGGGCAAGGAGAGCAACTCTAATTAAATCTGTGGCGCAATCTATTCTGACATACACTATGGTTGCCTTGCAATTCCCCAAGAAGTTATGTGATCATCTAGATTCAATGGTCTGTAGATTCTGGTGGAACCCCAAAACGGAGTCAAGCCATTTCTAGACTCCTATTGCTTGGTCTACTCTATGTAGATCTCAGAAGGAAGGTGGTTTGGGTTTTAGGAACTTTTAGGATTTCAATCGAGCCATTCTTTCCAAATTAGCTTGTTGGATTTTGTCGGGTAAGAATTGTTTGTGTGTCAATGTTTTAAAGGCAAAGTATGAGGTAAGACACAATTGGTTAAACCACTACTTCTTGGGTAAGGCTTCTCCAGTCTGGAAAAGTTTGTCAGGTGTTAAGCATCTCATCTCTAAGGCAGCTTGCATGTTGGTGGGGGATGGTAATTCCATAAGGATTTGAGACGATCCTTGGGTACTAGATCTTCAAGGGTTCATTCCTACTCCAAAGAATGGTGTTGACCCAAATGGTATTCTTTTAGTTTCTCAGCTTTTTAATTTTGATTTTTCTGGTTGGGATGTTCATAAATTAAATTGGTGGTTTGAAAACTCCACAATTGATCTTATTTTGAAAACTCCTATTTTTCCAACCAGTAAGAAAGGTAAGTGGGCATGGACTTACACATGCTCTAGGGAATTGTCAGTTAAGTTGGCTTATTGGAGCTATAGGGAATCTATGCAACATAATATTGACCCCTTTTGGAATTGTATTTGGAAAAGTAAACTCCATGAGAGGCACAAAATGATGATTTGGAGGATTGCTGTAGGTGGCTTGCCCACCAAAGATAAGCTAAGCAGGTTTGTTGATATTGATGATGTTTATTGTCCCCTCTGTAGGTTGGAAACTGAAACCTCCCTTCATCTTTTTGCTCTTTGTCCAGTAGCTAAGGCAGTTTGGTTCAGTAGTAAATGGGGGTTGAGAATGGATTCTTTTGGATTCTCTTTGGAAGTGGATTTCATTCAATTTTTGTGTTCACCCCCATTCACCAACCAGCTTAGTCAGAAGAATGAGCTCTTGTTATTTGGGGCCATTCTTTGTGATGGAATTTGGAAGTTGAGAAACCAAGTGATTTTTGAAGACCTTCCCTTGAGATGTGATTAACTAATAGCTAGAGTTTGGAAGTTATTTATGGAATTTAAAATCTCTAGACCGGTTGCTACTGCATCTGTAAATATCACTCATCCTTTGTAGCCTTGGTCTCCTCTAAGGCATCTATCTGTTAAAATTAATGTTGATGCAGCTATTGGTCCAAATTATTCATCCTTAGCCTTGGTGGCTAGAGACTGGAGAGGGGACTTGGTTTTTGCTTGCTCTCAAAAAGCGAAAACCACCTTCCCTCTCTAGGCAGAGGCTGAAGCTATGAGATGGGCTATCTCTTTGGTTGCTAAGTTGGAGGCTGAGAATGTTATTATTGAGACAGATTCTAAGATTTGTCATGATGCTATTCATGAGCTGATTTTGCCCCCGCCTTGGAGAATTGCTTCAATCTTAGCAGACATTCAGTCTCTTCTTGTAACTTATTCTAATGTGTTTGTCTTTTGGGTTCCTAGGCTAGCTAATTTGGCAGCTCACTCCCTAGCTAAGTGGTCTCTAGCTTGTAATTTTTTTGGTTCTTTTGATTGGGGTAGCTGTCCTCTTTGTTTTGCTTCTGTAATTAAGAAGGAAAGGCTAAGCTAGCCTTTGTTTGTTTTTTGTTTCTCTGCTCAATAAAATCTTTCTTTTCCATATTAAAAAAAAAAAAAAGTGTGCAGTACAAGTATGTGTGTTATACAAGTAAACAATGTGGGCCTAAGGCCCACAGCCTATCGTGCCCTTGCCGATACAACATTTGAGCTCATTTGGCTTCAATGGCTTCGTAAGGATTTAGGTGTGTCTATATCCTTTGCTACTCCTCTTTATTGTGACAACCAGAATGTCATTCATATTACTCACAATAATATCTTCCATGAACGGACTAAACACATCGAGATTGATTGTCATTAATTAATCTCGGTCTCCTCTAAAAATCAACTTGCAAATATCTTCACCAAGTCACGTCCTAAGAGACGCCTTCGTGCTTTGGTTGACAACCTCAAGTTGGTTTCACATCTACTTTGAGTTTGAGGGAGGCTGTTAACGTGTAATAGGCTATGGGCCTTGGACCCACCTTGTTTACTTGTATAGCACACATATTTATACTGCACATTCTTCCTTCTATATAAAGGCACTCATATACATTTTATTACCTATGTGAAATACAATACTATTCGTTTAGTATTTCTAACAGGAATGAAAGTGATTGAAAATGATAAATTATCTTCCGCATTTCCATGCTTATCCTTGTCAACATGCACTACAATTCAGAATGCAAAGGATGAACTTTGGAAACTGATTAATTATATATATAAAAATAAAATAAATAAATAAATAAAAAATAAAAAAAACAATTTCGTTTCTAAGTGCAAACCAGCTGCAAAAGTTTGAATAATAAATGAGAAGAAAGGCAAAGGATAAAATAAAATAAATAAATTGGGAAACCAGAAGCTTCTCCTTTGATGACAGCATTATTATCCACTAAGAGTTTGAGCCAAATAGATAAACATGCTACAAAATTGTTTCAGAATTTATTAATGGTGTAAATGCTAAGAAAGACTTGCGTAAAAAAAAAAAAATGCTCAGAATGACATCGCAATGAAAAAGTAGCTCACACTAGGACAAATTTGATATACTGAAATAGATTATTAATATTCGAATAGAAAAATTCTGGTGCCACAAACTAGAGCACAACTTTGTGCACACCTTGCCCATGTGGCGAGTTGTGCACTAGTTTGTGGCACCAGAACTTCTCTTCGAATAACCACTCAACCCGTTTGATTGTAATTTATTATGAGAAATAGCTATTTTTTATAATGACAATTTGGAGTTATCTTTTCCGATTATTACTTTACTATTTATAAGATTATTTATGTGTATTATTAAAAGTAGTAATTTTATGAGCAAACGCTACTTCTTAAACTTAAACTCTCGTTTCAACAGGTGAGTTAGGAAGAGATGGTGGTAGAAGGAATCAAAACTTCTTCTGTCTACCCCAAGAGAACATCGATTGACTTATAGACTAGAAAACCTTTACTTATTTAGTTCTCAGCTCTCTTTCATAAGACTCATGTCGTACACCCTAAAAAAGAGCTCCACTTTCAATAGGAAGTGACTAAATAAGTCACATGACTTATTTCAAAATCCACCACATGTACCAGCCTCATCACACACACTTCGTGTGTGATGAGGGTTTTTTTTTTAAAAAAAAAAAAAAAAATTATAATGTCTTAATTTTTTAGGTTTGACTTACCTCCAGTACTTTTTTAACTAAAAATTTCCTTTATTTTAAATACACAATGATAAGTGGCAATGAGTTTTAGTCTCTACCTTTTATTTAATTAGTGGGTGATGTGGCAGTTTCTCATTAAAACAAAACAAGATTCCAGTTAAGAAAGTACTGGAGGTAAGTCAAACCCATTTTTTATTCATTCCAATTTGAGGTTTACACGTTTTCTCATTAATATTACGCATTTAGAACTACTAATACAACCAGGAGTGTCATGAGGCTAGATTAAAAAAATTAACAAATGCATCAAAAAAAAAAAAAAAAATTAACAAATATTACACATTTATTTTGTAGGAAAAAAAAAAAAAAAACCTGTGTTTTTATTTTATACTAGCCTTTAAGCACGTGAGTGAGTGTGTGCTCATATGCTCTTCCATTTTTTTTTTTTTTGGAATAAAAGCTAAAAATTTGCATCTATTATAATTTGGGATCACTAAATTTTTCAATCAGAAAAAAACTTAGGGATGTGATAAGTACTATGTGAGTGCGTGCTTAGAGGTTCTTCTATTTTTTGGAATACATGTTAAAAATTTGCATCCATTATAATTTAGGATTACTCTAGAAGTACTCAATAATTATCCTTCAAATAAAGAGTGTGCTAATTTTTATGAAAAAGTTTATCTAGTAGTTTTTTTTTTTTTTTTTTTTTTTTATAATTTTGTTGAATTATAATTTTAACCCTATTTTTTTTTTTTTTAAGAATAAAGATTATTTAATTAGATTAAGAGTATTTTTGACATTTTTTGAAATCATAACTAACTTTCTGAATCCTCTTAATATACATACATACATACATATATATATATATATATAATTTTAATTTTGAGAATCTAATTTATAAGTGGATAAAACAATTTGAAGATCAACAGGAGAGTGACCCTATTTTTTAGGTAATGTTTTAGTGGGAGTTAGAGTTGTATTTTTATCGGATTGTCCTTTACTTTTGTTTCTACTTAAACATATAAGTATAGGGGCATTTTTTAACCGAAAAAATGAGGACCCAAATAGGAGAAGCTCCTTAAATAGTAGTATAGATATGAATTGCTAGAAGGGAAAAGAAGAAGTCCACAAGCTTTGCATTTTAATAAGGTCCGAAGCCCCTATCTTGACCAAGAGCAAGTATTAAATCTTCCTATATTTGAAAGGTGTAACTTCAAAATTTTTTTGGAAGATTACTAGGAAGATTTCCTATAATATTAATATATATTTTTCTTTTTTAAAATTTTTTTAATACAAGATATAAATTTTACTCTAGTCTAAACTAAAAATTTTACATTGATAGTACAATATAAACTAAAAAATTTCATTAGCTAATTTCAAATTTGTTAAAAAATAGGTTTTTTTTTTTTTTTTTTTTTTTTTTTTTTTTTTTTTTCTGAGGTTTAAGATGCAGAAATTTTGACTTTTGTTGTTGGGCTAACTATGTAAATGTTTTCTTTACGTTGTTAGATTATAAACAACTATAATATAAATTCTAGAATCTTGAATTATTATGATTTCACAAATACACAAATTGATTATAAAGCTTACCTTGATCCATTGCTGAAATTTTCTTAAGATCAAGTTTTAGTATAAACAAGCACTTAATTCTTATAGAATTGGTTTCTCTCTCTAAACCCTCTTTTCTCCTTAAATATTCAGTGTATTTGATGGGGTAGCTGAATGTCTCTTTTATAGGTAGAGAGATGACCAAATTCCTTGTTTCCATAACCTCTACTTGCCCATCAAAGTTGGAGTTACTTAAGTTACTTAGGAAACTTACTTCTCCTTTAACTAATGTTTTAAGGGCATGTAACTTCTTATTAAACCATAACATATATGAAGTTATCAAATGGGACAATTTATTCTAACATTCTCCCACTTGGCCCATATGATAACTTATGTCAAGGCTAAATAAGATTAACTATTAGGTGCACAATGGTACATATCCTTTTACTTTAAATTGGTCATCATAATACTATAATTAAACAACCTACTAATGCGAGTCATGGCGGTTCCATATCAATTATACGACATAGTTCCTTCCATATACTACAACACTAGCAACCAGCTTAATATTGCCTATCAATGAGAAGTGACTTAAAAGGTCCAACAATAATGTGTCTTTTGTTAGAGACCATTACTTTTATTATTCATTCATCATCATATATGTACGTATATAAAATAAAACAGGAATAATCAGAAACACATTTAATGAGATCTCTAAGTGCCAAAAGCATAGAATAACATTAAAGTAACAACCATCATGTTCTACATTCAAGATCCATTCGATCAACATGTTCCTTAAATGTCTTAGGTGGTAACCCCTTTGTCAATGGATCTGCAATCATAAGCTGTATGCTTATGTGTTCTATTGACACTCGTTGTTTTTGAACTTCTTCCTTAACTGTAGGGTATTTCAATTTCATGTGTTTCACACTATTAGAATACTTATCGTTTTTAGAGAAAAACATAGCTGCAGAATTATCACAATAAATTCTTAGTGGCTTGGAAATAGAGTTAACAATTTCAAGTCATAAGATAAAATTTCACAATCGCAATCCATGAACTGTGGCCTCATAGCATGCCACACATTCAGCTTCCATAATGGATGTGGTAGTGACAGTTTGCTTTGAACTTTTCCATGATATTGCTCCTCCAACTAACATGAACAAATAACCAAAAGTGGACTTTCTACTATCAACACGTCCAGCAAAATCTAAATCTGAGTAACCAATGACCTCAAGATTATCAAATCTCTTAAATGTGAGCATGTAATTCTTTGTGCCTTGCAAGTACCTCATCACTTTCATTGCAACTTTCCAATGATCCAATCCTAGATTGCTTTGGTATCTTCCTAGCATACCAACTACAAAGCTGATGTCGAGCCTTGTGCATGTTTGGGCATACATTAAACATCCTACTGTAGAAGCATAAGGAATTCATGCCATTTGTTTCTGTTCCCATTCATTTTGTGGGCATTGCATAAGGCTAAATTTGTCTCCTTTTTTGAATTAGGGCAAACCCAGCAGAACATTTCTCCATATTGAATCTCTCTAGAACTCTTTCAATATATGCTTTCTGAGACAACCCTAACAGTTCACGTGGTCTATCTCAGAATATTTCTATTCCTATCACATAAGTTGCCTCACCCATATCTTTCATTTCAAAGTTCTTAGGGAGAAACTTCTTGGTTTCATGCAATAAACCAATATCACTACTAGCAAGCAAAATATCATCAACATACAAAATTAAAAATACACCGATCAACAGTGTTTTCCATAAATACAAAAGATGTAATGGTATCATTAAATTTAAGATACCATTATTGGGAAGCTTGTTTAAGTCCGTATATTGACTTCTTAAGTTTGCAAGTTAAGTGTTCCTTACCTTTGATGGAGAAACCTTCAGGTTGATCCATACAGACATCCTCTTCTAAACTCCCATTCAGGAAAGTAGTTTTCACATCCATTTGATGCAACTCCAAATCATAATGAGCTACCAATGCCAAAATGATTCTAAGTGAATCCTTCTTGGATACAAGGGAGAAGGTCTCTTGGTAATCAATGCCCTCTTTTTGAATGAAACATTTGGCCACAAGTCTAACTTTAAATTGTTCAATATTGCCCTTAGAGTCACGCTTGGTCTTAAAGACCCACTTACTACCAACTTTCTTTTATCCTTCAAGCAATTCGACAAGCTCCCAAACGTTATTTTGGTCCATTGATTTCATTTCATCTTTCATGGCATCCATCCATTTAATAGAATCAAAACTTTTTATGGCTTGTGAAAACAAAACTGGATCCTTACTTGTTCTTATATCAAAATCAAATAAATGTAGATAAACCATATAATCATCAGAAAATAGTAGACTTTCTTTCTTTTTGAGATCTTCTTAATGCTATTTCTTGTGGTTCTTCTACCACCTATTCATTGGTGAGCATCTCATTATGGAGTAGTGGTTCATTAATTTGTTGTTCCACATTGTTTGGCTATTCAACAATTGTTGGAACAACAATTTAATTTGAAGTTATAGGTAGTGGAACTTTTACCCTAACTTCTTCAACATCCACATTTCATAGATTATCACTCCCACTGATTTCACCATTTTCTTTACACAATTCTTGTACTATGGTTAGGACAGTGGAACCTATACCCTTTAGACTTTCCAGGGTAACCTATAAAGCAACCACTGATTGTTCTTGAATCTAATTTCTTTTCAAGTGGATTATAAATTCTAGCCTCCATTGGACAACCCCAAACATGCAAGTGTTTTAAACTAGGTTTCCTTCACGTCCATAGTTCAAAAGGGGTTTTTGGAACTGCCTTACTAGGAACTCGATTTAATAAGTATATAGCGGTCTTAAGAGCATACATCCACAATGATAAGGGTAATGTGGAATTACTTAACATACTCCTAACCATATCCATTAGAATACGATTGCGTCTTTCAACTACACCATTTTGTTGTGGTGTTCCTAGCATAGTGTATTGTGCACAAATGTCATGCTTTTCAAGGAGTTTAGCTAATGGGCCTAGGCATTGTCCTAATTCATCATACTTTCCATAATATTCACCACCTCTATCTAATCTAATGATTTTCACTTTTCTTTTTAATTGCCTTTCTACCTTAGTAATGTACACCGCAAGGACTTCCACTACTTGAGATTTTTCATGAAATAGATAAATATAAGTATAATGTGAAAAATCATCTATAAAGGTGATAATTTTTTTTTTTTTACTGAAAGATGGAGCTTCAAAAGGCCCACAAATGTCCATATGTATAATTTCAAGAAGCTCTGTACTTCTTGTGGCACCTTTTTTAGTGTGTTTGGTTTGTTTGCCCTTAATGCAATCCATACACACACTGAGATCAGTAAAATCTAGGTTTGGGAGAGTCCTCATCTTTTACTTGTCTCTCTAAACTTTCTTTGGAAATGTGTCCCAGCCTTTTACACCACAAATTTGAGGAATTTTCATTAATTAGTCTATGTTTAGTACCAATACTATGATGCAAGGTGAGAAGGGTTTCAACGAATTCATTATGAAGGTTAAATTTGTACAAACTATCAGAAAGAATACCAGAACCAACAAAAGAGGTATTCTAAAATAAAGGAAAACTTTTATTCCCAAAATTTATGAAATATCCATCAAGATCAAGTTTAGGCAAAGAGACTAAATTTCTAAAAAGAGAAGGAACATAAAATGTTTGAAACAAATCTATGTGTTTATTAGTATCTAGAAATAAATGATAAGTACCAATGACTTCAATTGGTGCTTTCACCCAATTTCCCATCAATACAAAATTCTTATTTGGATTTATGGTCTAGATTGAAAGAAATCCCTGCATTGTATTTGAAATATGAATAGTAGCCTCAGAAACCAAGGATTAGAAGGAACTTTAGTTAGGTTTGATTCGAAACATACATAAATATAACCTTTAATTAAATATTTACCTTTTCTTTCAAACCATTGCCTACGTTTTGGGAAATCTTTCTTAAAATTTCCCGACTTTTTACAGAAATGACATTTATAATCGCCATTTTCCTTCTTTTGAGGCTAACCATTTGGATTAGGATCACTTGCTTTGTGTGATCCATGCTTTAAGCCTTTTTTAGGCTTCCTCCATTTTCTTTCAACTTCATGATTTATGAGATGAATTGAATGTTGCTCAAGTTGCTTGAGTGTTGCCTCTTCTTGATTAAGCATAATGGCCAATTGATTTACATTCCACTTATCTTTCATATTGTTGTAATTAATTTGAAATGGCCCATACTGAGGAGGCAAGGAATTCAATATAAATTGAAGGAGAAAAAACTCATCTACATTCATCCCTAAAGTCTTTAATTGAGTAGCCAAATTGGTCATTTCAATGGCATGCTCCTGTATCCCACACTTACCATCAAATTTCATGGTGGGAAGTTAGCCATTAATGTACCTACAAGGGACTTATTTGCTGTTTTGAAACGATCTTCCACATTTGAAATGAATTCTTTTGCATTGTCAGTTTTAGGAAGTGTTGTCTTGATATTGTTTGTTATGGTCATTTGCATAAACATAATACTTAGTCTATTTGATTTTTCTCTTGCTTTGTAGAAAGCCTTTTCTTCTGCACTGCTTGTATCAGTAAGAGCAGACAGTTTCTCAAATCCAAGTGCTATGTCAAGATCCAATACACCGAGGTGAAACTGAACCTGTTCTTTCCAATCTAAGAAATTTGTTCCATTCAGCTTGGGAATAGACGAAGCATGAGAATGTAGTGAAATAGGGATTTGTAAAGTTGTGATTTACAAATATGTATTCTGTTGGCTTTTATTCCGTACCAAATTTGATTGTAATTTTATTCAATCTTTTGTATTCAATCTTTTGTAACCTGTATTTATTGCGGAATTTGATTGTTAGGGTTGTGTGATAGAGAGAGAGAGTGTGTGAAGACTCATGCAATTGAAGCCAGAATATTTCTCGCGGATAGCTCGTGACTAAGCATCCCGCGAAGTAAAGCATATGCCTTGTACATGACTGGAATGCGAAGAGTCAGTACAGATGGAGACAGCTGTGTTTCGCAAGTATCTTGCGAGTAAGGCCTTCCTGCAAGATACTTGCGAAACATTCGGTTCTGCTAGACTGTATTATTTGATACACACTTTCTGTACCCACACTATATATACCCATATTACCCACAAATGTTAAGGAGTGCTTCTGAGAGAAAACCCTAGCCAAACACCTTGAGAGTTAGAGATTATTATACCCACAATCCTCTACACAATAGCTTGTGGATTTTCCTCAACTCCTACCTCTCCATTTCCATACCATTGAGAGGTTGATAGCCCAAACACTTAACACATCCTTTCAAAGTGTCAAGTGATCATTTGGTGCTTCTGGGAAGCATTGGAAGAAGCCAAGGATGGCAAATGCAACATGGAGCTTGTTGCAGGATCTAGAGAGCTAGGCAAGACACAATTCCGAGAAGCCTTGTTGGAGTAGGAGCTTGGAGGGCTTAGGTACATCGGGTAAATTAGGCTTGGAGGGTTTCCTGCTAACCCATGTATCCCAACTGATTGTCTAGTAGATCGATTACCACTTGGAGGGCGGCAGAGAGGTTTTTCGCCGAGTTCTTCGGTTTCCTTTTCGATAACACATCGGCGTGTTATCTTGTGTTTGCATTCTTTCTTCCCTACTCTTTTACATTTCATTTTACTGCTGTGATTATATGAATATGTGTTAGAGTAGCTTGTTTGTTTATTCGCTCGCATTTACACTATTCCGCATTTCGAATTAAGTTAGTGTAAAATCTATCAAGCTGTAACTTTTATTTGGGGGTCTAGCTTTCAAGATTCATACTTCAAACAAAGTAATAATATATGCTCACTACATTAGTGCTAAGAGTTATCGATTAAGGAACAATAAACCAAAATGAATCACATGTTTAAAAAATGATAAATAGTATTACTATGATCACCTTTGGCTATTCTTATGGTAAACTATTAAACAATTATGGTGATTCCCTTTCACCGAATAGGACAAATTAATAAAATATTCATAATTAAGTTGGTTTGTTAGGTATCCGTTCCAATCTCAACCATGAATATCCATTAACTATCCTATTCCAATTTATTAATCACTTGAAAATGGTGCACCTTTGGGCCAACCTAATATTCTTCTGATTAAAAAATTGTGATTTGCAAAGTCACTAATTTTTAACACTAGGGAATATGTGTTAAATTACAATTATTTTAACTTGTTATCTATGCGTCTTTCAGTTTAGGCCACTTTGGTGACTACCAAAACATATCAAAATACAAACTCCAAATCAAAATTAATGACCTTGCATAAACATTAAATTAATGTAATTCATTACTGTAATACATATATAAAAGTTTGTGCCATATATGTTTACATTGAAACAAATAAGTCTCCTCTTTCATAAAAGACATCAATGAAATACTTGATAGAACAATAAGTTATAGTCTTGATAATATTAGTAGTTTATTACAACATTCATTGCATTTAAAAGAGTGAACATAAGGCGGAAAAATTAATAAAGAACAGTAACTGACAATCTCAAAGTATAAAAGAGTTTATATCATAACTATTCATGAATGTTAGATGATATTATATTCTCAATTTAAGATTTGAGTTTTTTTTTTAAACATTAAACATTAAAGTTTTTAATCTTTAAATAAACAATTAAATAGACTACAACCAAATATTGTAGAAATTTGTAATGCCCCAAAAGTTATTTACTAATGGAAAAACAAATTTCATATTATCCAAACTTGAACCATGATCATATAGAAGACGTTAATTGCTTTCACAAATCGAAAATCACAATCATGATAATGGAAACTATAATTGTTTATAAATCTTTTAATGGAAAAACATGATAATTCTAAAACACAGGCTCTGATACCACATGCAAATGTTTTCTTTATGATGTTAGATTATAAACAACTATAATATAAATTTTAGGATCTTGAATTATCATGATTTCACAAATACACAAATTGATTATAAAGCTTACCTTGATCCATTGTTGAAATTTTATTAAGATAAAGTCTTACTATAAACAAGCACTTAATTCTTATAGAATTGGTTTCTCTCTCTTGATCCTCTTTTCTCTTTAACTATTTAATGTATTTGAGGGAGTAGTTGAATGTCTCTTTTATAGGTAGAGAGAGGACCAAATTCCTTGTATCTATAACCTCCACTTACCCATCAAAGTTGGAGTACTTAGGAAACTTACTTCTCCATTAACCAATGTTTTAAGGACATGTAACTTCTTATTAAACCATAACATATACGAAGTTATCAAATGGATACGTTATCAAATGAAACAATTTATTCTTACAAACTATTCCTTTCAAGATTTCAAATAAAATTGGTTTATCGTTGGACTTTTTTGTGTATTTAAAAAGACCAAAATATTGTTAAGAGGATCATATTTAAGCTTATTTCAACTGGGCTTAAAAAAAATTGTGTAAAAAAAAAAGATTTAGAGTCATGTGTTAAAAATTTTATTTTAGGAGGGTGAAATAAAAAAAATACATAAAATTTTGTCAGCTTGATCAGGGGTTTCTATACATAGCGCAACCCTTGCATCCATTCCTATTTTAACCGAAACTCTAACATTGTTCATTATCAATCTTATTTCCCAAACACTCAAAACACTTAGCCCTAAACACTTAAGAGTCAAGACCTAAACAACCTTGATCCTTTTACTTAATTAGTTATCCTTGAACATAATAAATTCTCTCATTGAATAAAGTATTGCATATGGTCTCAGCTAGCAGATTACTTATTTATGTTGTACTTCAAACTTTAAAGGGCTTTCCATGGTAGAAGGCTATAGCCTAGAGCGCTTTGACCACGCATGCTTGAAAACTTATCTGAACATGTTCAGGGATCAAATTGTAATTATTTTTTGGTCGTCTTGCCTTCAATTTAGTTTTATTCGCTTCACTTGCTTGTCACACTTCATGTATTTGGAATATGTATTCTTTTTCCTTTTTTTTTTTTTTTTTTTTGATAAGCTGCAATGAAATTCAAAAAAACGAAACTAACAAAGACTGGCATCTTCCTTACAAGCTAATGCCACACTGGCTGGAAGATTGTCCAAGAACAAACATAAAGAAACTAAGGACACTAACGCATACTTTGCTACCTCATGAGCAGCAGAATTTCCACTTCTTTTAATCCAAAAAAAACAAACAAGAATATTTATTCTTTGGAATATCCAAGTGTTGCATTCTTTGTGGAATTTCCACTTCCACTTCTTTGGAATATGTATTTGTAAGAAAGTAAAGACGAAGGAAAGAGAAGATGTGTGAACACAAAGGGAGAAATTGAGAGAGAAAAGATGAAGAACTTTCTCTAATTGATGTAATGAATGAATCTGTACAGAATTGGAGCTTTATACAATTACATCTAAGCTAGAAACCTAAACCCCCAAAACAAAGCATAACTAATTATACCAAATTATGAGGGAAGTAGTTACTACATGTGTAAAGATTAGTTACAACACATGTAATACAACTGAATTAAATTAACACCTAAACTACTTGTAGTTTAGCTACTGATCTAATCCTCTTGCAGCTTCAACTTATCATTGTGTCGTTTATCCTTCTTCCCTTTCTTCCTATGCTCTGTTCTCTAATCCTTTACTATCTAATACTCCCCCTTAAGATGAGATTCAGTGCTGTGTATGTTCAATATACTCATCTTGGAAAGTAAGGACCTCAATTGTGGACTACTAAGTGTTTTGGTAAACAAGTCTGCTAGCTGTGTATGTGTAGGAGTAAAGAACAAACATATCACCTTTTCTCGCACCTTATCCCTAACTAAATGACAGTCTACCTCTATATACTTTGTCCTTTCATGAAAGACAGGATTCTCACCAATATAAATTGCTGCCTGATTGTCACAGAAAAGCATACCAAGTTGTGGGTGATGAACTTCTAAATCTTTCAATAAAGCTAGCAACCAAGTCATCTCACAAATAGTTAAAGCCATTACTTTATACTCAGTTTCAACTGAGGATCTAGAAACTATAGATTTTTTCTTAGACTTCCATGAGACCAATGAATCTCCTAAGAACACACAAAATCCTGTAGTGGATCTCCTACTGTCTACACAAGATGCCTAATCGGCATCTGTGTAAGCTTTCAAATGCAAGTTTGATTTTGATGATAGGAGAATACCTTGACCAAGACACCCTTTAATGTACTGCAATATTTTGTAAGCTACATCAAGATGTGGTTTTCTGGGCTTGGCCATGAAATGTCTTAGTTTTTGGACTGGATTTGTGATGTCTGGTCTTGTTATAGTCAGATATAGCAACCTTCCAACTAGCCTTCTATAAACACCAGGGTCAGGCAATAAATCTCCTTGATACTTGCTTAATTTCAAGTTTTGTTCAATTGGCACTTTGCTAGGCTTACAACCTGTCATACCAGCATCTTTAAGAACCCCTAGTGCATACTTTCTTTGGCACAATGAAATCCCCTTTTTTTATCTAGCCACCTCAACACCAAGAAAATATTTTAGATTACCAAGGTCTTTCAACTTAAAATCATGATTCAAAGAACTCTTAAGGTCTTCAACTGTTTGAACATCATTACTTGCAATAAGGATGTCATCAACATAAACTAGCAATGCTATAAAAGTCTGATTAAACTTCTTAGTGAACAAGGAGTAATCAGATTTTGATTGCTTGAATTCATACTTCAAAATGGTTGTGGAAAACTTGGAGTACCACTGCCTTGATGTTTGCTTGAGGCCATACAAAGACTTGTTAAGCTTGCAAACTAGGTTTTCCCCCTTACTGTGAAAGCCTTGAGGTTACTACATATACACCTCTTCATGAAGGTCACCATTAAGAAAGGACTGTTCACATCAAGTTGAACCAAAAGCCAACCTCTCACAGCAGAAATAGTAAGCAAAGTCTTGACAGTTTGACAACAAGAGAAAAGGTATCAGTGAAGTCCAAGCCAGCTTGTTGAGTGAAACCCTTGGCAACAAGCCTAGCCTTGTATTTGTCCAAGGAGCCATCAACATTATATTTAACCCTCTAAACCCAGTTACAACCAATAGCCCTTTTATGAAAAGGTAATGGAGTAATAGTCTAGGTCAAATTTGCTTCCAAAGCAGCAATTTCAGATGCCATAGTATCCTGCCAGTTAGGATCTTGTATTGCCTCATGGTAAGATGTAGGCTCAGGAATGGCAGAAATGAGAGAACAAAAATAGGCATAATTGGAAGAAAATTTAGAGGAATCAAGGTAAGTGGACAAGGGATAGTGTATACCTGACTTGTTGGCAGGAAGAGAAGAAGTGAGGTGATTACTAACAATAGTGCTGCACTTATAATCCTACAAGTATAAAGGTGGTTTAGACACCTTGGAAGACTTCCTCAAAGAAGCAGGTGGTACAATATTGGAAGGAAGGTTAGGTGGGATAGATGGAGATGGAATTAGGCCTGAAGAATCTGCAGAATCCTCAACAGGTAACACAGAATCCTCATCTAAAGAAATAGCAAGAGCAGAAGGAATGTCAGCATTAGAAACACTACCAGGATTATCATTGTGAACCTGAGGAAGGGAAGCAGAAGTAGGGTTTGAAGTAGGAAAATCAAGCAAGGAAGTAGGTGGTTGAGCCACTGAAGGGAAAAGATGAGGTAAAGGGATGCTAGTGTGAGGTGAGAAAGAATGAGAAGGTGAAATAAAAGGAAAAACAGTTTCAAGGAAATGAACATCTCTAGAGACAAAAATCTTTTTGGTAGTTAAATCAAGTAACTTGTAACCTTTAACACCAAAGGGGTAACCAAGAAAAACACAAGAAGAGGACCTTGGTTCAAATTTGGATCTGTTATGAGACAAAGTGGATGCAAAACAAAGGCAACCAAATACTTTCAAATAGGCATAAGAAGGAGGTTTGCCATAGTGTTTTTCAAATGGAGTTTTGTGATTTAAGAGCTTAGAAGGCAACCTATTAATGATGTGAATAGCAATTAACACACATTCACCCCAATAAGAAATAGGACCATTAGATTGAAACTTCAATGCTCTTGCAATGCTTAAAATGTGCTGGTGTTTCCTCTCCACAACTGAATTTTGTTGTGGAGTGGCAACACATGAATGTTGATGAATAATATGTTTAGCATAAAAATCCTTTATGAAGAATTCAGGAGCATTGTCAGTTCTAATGATCTTAATATTGGTATGAAATTATGTGTTAATCATGTTATAAAATGAGATTAGCAAAGGTTTAGTGTCATATTTTGATTTCATGAGGTAAACCCAAGTGGATCTTGTGACATCATCCACAATGGTAAGGAGGTATCTGAAACCATCATGAGTGAACCTAGCAAATGGTCCCCAAACATCACAATGGATCAAATCAAAAGCATTATCTGAAACATGATTAAAAGAAGGAAATGGAAGTCGTTTCTATTTTGCAATTGGACAAAGAACCCAGTTTTTATTACTATGAAAGGTATGTACATTAGGAAGATAACTATGTAAAGCATGAAGCTTATTATCAGAGACATGACCTAACCTCATATGAAAAAGATATGGCTTAGTTACACTAGGAGTTGACATAGAATCTGACACAAAATTAACAAAAAATTGAAATACAGACTCAAGAACTGAAGAAGCTTCTGAAACAGACTTGCAAGATGATGTAGTGTGCAGTAAGAACAAATTGCCATGCAATTCACCCACTCCAATCATTCTCCAACAAGTAAGGTCCTGTATGAAACAAATATTGGAGAGAAAAACAAGACAACATGAAAGAGTTTTGGTTAATTGGCTGACTGATATCAAATTGAAAGTGAAAGAGGGAACACATAATACATTTTCAAGAATCAAAGTTGAAGTAACTTGGATTGTACCTATATGTGTAACAGTAACTTTTTCACCATTAGGCAATTGAAAAAATGTTGAAATGGAACTCGTGATATGTGTAAACAAAGATAAAGAATGGACTATATGGTATGTGGCCACAGTGTCAAGAACCTATATATCATTACCATAAGCAACCTTATTGACAGGATTAACAACAAAAACTGAATGATGCAAGTCTAAGGAAACAGAATCTGACCAAGCATTACACACATTACCTGAAAGGGCAGAATTGGCTGAGTGTAAGGCATCATTAGCACCACCAGATGTGGATGCATGAGAGTTGAGCATTGAAATCAGTTGCTGATACTATTCTGAAGTGAAAGGGAAGGAATTGACTTGCTGAACATCAGAATTGCCTTGATCACCTTCAACCAAGACTTGATTGGCCATAACAACTCTACCTTTCTGCTTGTAACCAGGAGGAAAACCTACTAGTTTGTAGCATTTCTCCATAACATGAACAATCTTCCCATAATGACTACACATAGGCCTCCCTTTTGCATTGTTTCCTTTGAAATTCTTGCTATTGTTCCCTAGAAATGAATTTCCTTGATTGAACCCTTGATTCTTGACTGCAAGAGCAATTGATTCAACTAAAGGAGCAACAGTAAAACCCTAACACCTTTGCCTTTCCTCTTGAATCACTAAGGAAAATGCCTTATCAATGGAAGGACTAGGCTCCATCATGAGGATTTGTGTTTTGACTTGAGAGTAAGAATCATTCAAGCCATTTAGGAACTGCGTGAGAGAATCTTAATGCTGAAAGGCTGTGATTCTATCATTCACGCCACAAGTACACTTACCACATAAGCAACATGGTAAAGGCTTGAAATTCAATAGTTGATCCCAAGCAGCTTGAAGATCAGTGAAGAAACCTATTACCATAGCAGCACCTTGCATCATAGGTGAGATTTGCTTTTGAAGCTAAGAGATTCTTAGTCCATTGGCTTGAGAGAATCGTTTCTTGAGTATTCCATACTTCAAATGCTGTGTCTCTGTAAATCACTCTAGCAGTGAGATGAGGAGAAACTGAATTCAAGATCCAAGAGGAGATCATTGAGTTGCACTTGGACTAAGCTTGCTTTTGGCATCCAAAGACATTCTCATTGCTCTAGCCCAAGTAGGGTAGTTATCCTTAGTTAATGGTTGAGTAACCAGAATTGCACCTAGTGTTTCACCAGTTTGAGTATTCAACGCCATTAATGAAGGCTCGAGCTCTAATACCATGTAAGAAAGCAAAGACGAAGAAAAGAGAAGATGTGTGAACATAGAGAGAGAAATTGAGAGAGAAAAGATGAAGAACTTTCTCTAATTGATGAAATGAATAAATCTGTACAAAATTGGAGCTTTATACAATTACATCTAAGCTAGGAACCTAAACCCTCAAAATAGAGCATAACTAATTATACCAAATTATGAGGGAAGTAGTTACTACACGTGCAAAGATTAGTTACAACACGTGTGATACAACTGAATTAAATTAACACCTAAACTACTTGTAGTTTAGCTACTGATCTAATCCTCTTGCAACTTCAACTTACGATTGTGTCGTTTATCCTTCTTCCCTTTCTTCCTATTCTCTGTTCTCTGATCCTTGACTATCTGATAGTATTCTTCTTTGTATATGCTTAGAGATAGTGTATATACCAAGTGTTGTATTATTCGGCCTTTGTTTTTTGGGTTGAAGTATGTTTGTTAAAGGATTGACTTATTATTGTTGTGACAATTTGCCTTTTCTCTTGACCTTTATAGCTTGGGCTTTCCACTTTGTACTTAAAGGCTGAGAAGTAATATGTTTACAACATGTTCACAATACTGTCATAACAAATCATAGGTGGTAAGTTGTTATTCGTTCTAATTTAAACCAACTACTGAAATTACTTTTTTGCCCACTAGTAACAACCTGTCATGTCACTAAGAATTTATTGTGAAAATATTATAGATATAACATTTCTTTTTATGTAATGACATAGAATTTTGGTATTTTGTGGTCATTTTCATGACCCAGTTGTCCAGTCTTATGATCTAATAAGCCTTTTCTTTTAAGCACTTAGAAATTTGTCTCTTCAATGGGATTTTTGGTCATTCTCCTGACCTGGCTGACCAATGTTGGTCTGATTAGCCTTATCTTTAATAGCTTAGAAAGGCTTTCCTTCTTTAGGATTTTTGGTCATTCACATGACCTGGTGAGTCAAAATAATGATTCAACTAGCATTTTCTTTAAGAACTTAGAACGTTTTTCGTTCTTTGGTATTTTATTTTATTTTATATTATTTTATCATTACAAACCACTTGAGTTTTTTTTAACATATTTTTATTCACGGTCACTAAAAAATATTGGTAAAAGTCTTAATTTTTTTACTGTTGTATGCAACTATGGAATAAAATTAAGGAAATTAGCATACTTATTTCCGATCCACAGTTGGTATAACTTAATTAATGTGGACAAAATAAATTAAACCTTTTATTAATAGTCACAATCGTTAAAATTAGGAAAACCATTAGATTGTACTAACTTCATCACATGCTACCACTCTGCACCCTTGGTGTGGTGGTCACTCCACAAGTATAAATGCTTGTGGGGTATGAGGGGCAAGAGTCCGGGTTCAAGTCTCTAGGAACACACATATATACTTAGATTAGGCTAGAATAAAAATTTTATCTTGTATAAAATAAAAAAAATTTCATCACATGCTCTTTGCGCGTGCGATGATGCTTTTTTTTGGGTTTAGTGTTATATTGTCTATATATTAAAGAAAATAGCAAGTATTTGCTAGGCCAAATTGAAAGAGTGCATCATTCTTCTTTTTTCTTTTTTTTAAAGAGTGCATCATTCTTAAAAAGAAATTGATAAAAGTTCAAGCCAAAATTTTGTACCTATAGGACTATTTCTCTCATGTTGTTGCTTCTATTTAAACACACAAAAGTATTTATTTATAATACCTGAAAAACCAAAATGCAACATGGAATTATGCAATTGTGTTTTGATGCAATATCATTTATCAAAAAAAAAAGAAAAAGAAAAGAAAAGAAAAGAAAGGGGGATGAGAAATCCCAAAGCACTTGCCATGAGTGCAAGACAGAACTTTTGAATACATTTCAGAAAATTATTTAATAAAATTAGGACAACTTGATAAGAAATAAATAAATTGTGAGTGTTTAAAATGTACAAGAAAATCACCGTACATCCTTGATGCGATAGTCACTCTATAAGTATAAGTGTTTGTAGAGTGTGGGGGGCAAGGGCCGGAATTCAAGTTTTCAAGAGGAAACTTTACACACACATACACTTAAATTAGGTTAAAGTAAAATTTCTATCTTGTATTAAAAAAAATATAAAAAAAAAAAAAAGTTCAAGAAAAAAATTTAGTGAGAATATGGGAGTTATTATTTGAGAAGTTGTGATATGTTTAAATTTGAAATTTCAAAGGAATCGGTAATCTGAATAGTGGAAGTTATCTTTAAGAGAGTGTGCTAATCTTTAAGAGAATGAGGTGTAAATTTTTATTTTTATTTTAAAGATGGTTAATAAGTTTGAAAGTAGTTACCCCAAAAAAAAAAAAAAAAATGGGCAGAGAGTAGGGAACATGTCTTTTAAAAATTAAAAAATGAATTAAAAATTTTAAAAATGAAAGTAATTATTTGAGAAGTTGTGATATGTTTAAATTTTGAATTTGAAAGGAATCAGTGATCAGGATTAATAGAAATTATCTTTAAAAGAGTGTACTAATCTTTAGGAGAATGAGGTGTAAATTTTTAATTTGTAGTTACTTGTTACCCAAAAAAAAAAATTTTGGGGTAGAGAGAAGAGAACGTGTGTTTTGAAAATAAAAAAATAAAAAATAAATTTTAAAATAGAGACAAAAGAGGCTAAAATTTTAAAATTTTGAAAATGATTAATTTACTCTGTTGACCCTAATGTTGAAGCATTTTCAAAATTCGCCCTTAGGCTGCGTTTGTTTTGCCTTCAAATGATTTCAGGAAATCATCTTACACCAGCCTTTGTCTTTGATAGCTACAGAAAATTGGGTTAAACGGAATTCATTTTCCGCATTGACTGTAAAATACCCTGCCTCACCCGTAATTCATTTTCAAGTTTTATTTTACCTTCAAATGATTTCCACCCCAGGAAAATAGAAGAGAGAGAAAGAGAGAGAGAGAGAGAGAGAGAGAGAAACAGCAAGGAGATCGCACCAGAACCACTGGTCCCATTGCACCCAGCATCGGCCCCAACCCCAGATCGCACTGGTCTCGTCGCACCCCAACACCAGCGAGATCGCACTGCTTGAAGCACTGCCGAGATCGCGCTGCCTGTAGCAGCACCGAGATTGCATTCCAGCATCGGCGAGATCGCACCCCAGCACCAACGAGATCGCACCCATAGTCGCCACTAGAAGCTCATCGACGCCGCAATTGTAGATCGTCACCACCCAAGGCCGGTCCACCCAAAACTGATCTCATCCTTGACCCACCCAAGACCGAGCTCATTCTCGACACCCAAACCCACTCGATCTGGCCACCACCGTCCTCCATCCACTCTGATCTCTCTCTTTCCCGATCTATCTCTCTGTCCCTCACTTTGTCACTCTTTCTCCCTTCGATCTCACTCTTTCTTCCTCTCTCTCAACTTTTTTATTTTGATTTTTGGTTGTGTTAAGTGTATATTTTGAAATTTTCTGTAATAAAATTTGTTTGGATGCTGAGAAAATGTGAAAAATTTGTCGGAAAATAGCATTTTTAGAATGTTACCAAACACCGAAAATCATTTTGCGGACTATTTTCCATTGCAGAACCAAACACCCGGATTTCATTTTCCTTACAAGAATTCACTTTCCCTGCATTCATTTTACACTCGAAATTCGATTTACATTGAACCAAACGCAACGTTAATGGCAGTTTAGGCTACCTCACTTCTCTCAGAAACCTAATCGATTCCTCACAGGTTCTCTCTCTTTTTTGGTTTCTATTTCTCTATTATTTTCTTGGCAGCCAAACAGAGTTCTTCGGTTGATTTCACTTTGTTTCTTTGATCTTAATTACCAACTAGTTGGTCTGATATATATTGTGCCTAGCTAGATTGCTTGGGTAAAGTAGGCTAAGTTCTTGCTTGCAGAAAACATTTTTCCTGAATTATTGCAATGATGTATGTCTTGAAAAATGGCCTATTTTTGGGGTTGTTTTAAATGATTTGATATGGGTCTAGGGGGATCCAATTTTATGGTTTTTCTTTTTCCATCTTCTTGTTGAAATTGTTGTATGATAATGGTAGTTTTAATGGGCGTTTTAGTTCTAGGTTCTGTATGTTGTTTTGAAGATGGGTACTAATGGATATGTAAAATTAAAAAATAGGTGTGGCCACAAAGGAGATAAGAATTGTGGAGTTGTATGGTTTTACAAAATAGCTAATAGTCATTGATAGACTGGAAAGTGATATGGGTAGCAGACTCAAAAGCTTTGAATTAGGATTTGTTAGGATTGTTCATTCACATTTACTAATTAAGATGCTTTAAGGTGTCATTGAGTGCAATGCAATAAGCCTTGACAATTTATATTGAGCTATTGAAGGATAGGGATACACGATGCATACAACACATGCACTCAGATGGGATTGAATCCCACCAACCGGCCCCTTTCTCTTCCCTCTTCCCCCAAAAAGAAAAATCTGGGGTGGCAGGCAGTGGGGGAGGAGGCATTTGGTCCAAGGACCATTGGCATGCAATGATGAGTAAAAGAAAGGGCTATGGGTAAGAAGTCTCCTTTTCTTCATGTCCTTGATATGTCTTAGAACATTTCTTAGCTCAATAGGCTCGCGAGAACTTTAGGAGTATCAGAATTGATGTCAGGTTGTATCAGATGAGCTAAGCTCATGTATTATGTGGCTTCATTAAATTCGAATTATTTTCTGCTGTGTCCGAAAGCATTTTCTCGAATTTAAGATATTCTAGGCTAGAATTGGCTTGGAATCTCTGGAATTTGTCAGCTAGTTTCTTCTGTTCTATTTGTTTCTGAGATGGAAGCCAAGAGAATATCAATGAGGAGGCTCCTGAAAACAGTTTAGCATACACTTCTTTCTATGTTGGCAACCTTTCCCATGAGGTAGTAAGAAATGCATGAAATTTTGGCATTTTTTTAATTCTTGCACAGAGAACATTAATACAGGACAAACTTGTTGTCTTTGTATGCTGTTCCCTGACCAATTTGTAATTACTCCAAATATTGTAGTGACTTTCTTTTTTACTCAAAGAAAATTCCAAATATACATGTGTGCTTGTTCGCGCACACATGAAATTTGAGATAGAAAAATGGGTACTCTAGGAAATAGTTTTGAAATTTAAGTAATTTCTATATTATTTTTGTAAGATTAGGTTATGTACCATTGTTAAAAGGGAATAGAATGGGGTGGGGCTAATTTCTCCTTTCCCATTCCTGTGCCACCAATGTGAGACCCCTTCCAATATTGTTCTGTACTTGTGTCTGAACAAACTTTCTTCCCCATCTTCCCCATCTCTGCTTCATCAAAAATTTGACAGGTCCATCCCCATTTACCCCCAACCCATTTTCTCTAAATTTCCTCAGCATATAACTGATTCATATCTCTTAGGTCCAAGCACTAGGTCTTTTAGGTGTGTTTGGCATAAGGAGAAGGTGAAAAGATTAAAAATTAGAAAGGTTCTCAGGGAAGTATGGATCAAGAGATCATATACTTATCCAAAAAAGAATAAAAAGGTCATAAGGTGTATACAATTGAAATTTTGTTACTGCAGAATTAAGAATTGTAGAATTATGGGTCATTTTTAATTTATTATTAGTTTAAAGAACAGTACTACAATAGTTATTATTCTTAATGAACTCTGATTTAACTAACTTATTTATATTGCTCACTTAGGTAACTCAAAGCTGTCTAAAGCAGAGAATGATAGATCCTCAATTTCGAGTGAGACTAGGTCAAACCACTAGTAGGGATGACTTTGTTAGATCTATATTATGGATGATCCATAATATAGATCTAACAACGTCATTTCTGACCTGTGGTTTTCATGTCTAAGCTATTTGTTTCATGCTGATTGGTCCTACCGCACCTCAATGGGGCAGTATATGTTTATTGAAACTTCATTAGACTATTCTATAAGAACCCAAAAGCTTGTCAACTCTGGTATGTCCCATGAAGGAAGGACATCTTCAGAAAGCCAGATGATGTTCTAGCAGCAGCAAAGAAATGGAACAGAAGCATTTGAAATGATTATAGCCACTAGCAAGGTATGATCAATAACCATAGAGTATTGTTCTTTTTGGTCATGTTGTATTTTAAATGTATAATTATTTTTTAGTAAAGTGCATTTTAAATAATTTATTTTAGTGGTCAAAAGTTTCAAATTGAATCATGAAGATTAAGATTATTACAAATTAAATATATACTTTAGTATGAAATCAAAATCTGAGCTCTCATAAAAAAAAAGCCTATAATCTATCGTAAATTGTGCTTAAAAGCCTATAAATTAGGGCTAATTTCATATTAAACCTTAAATCTTTTAATTAAACTCTAAAATTTAAGACTGCCACAAATTAAACCTTATAATTTTCCTTATTATCAGATCGACTTTGGACTTTCAACAATGGCAATAGTTGCATAATTTCAATACACAAAGGGTAACCCATATACCTAATTTCCAAAAAAAAAAAAACACTTATATATCCTATAACTCACACTTATTGTGATATTACACTTGTTTCTTATATTTTGTCTGCTACATGCGACTGCATAGTTTTTAGTCTTGAGTTAAGTCTATTAAACGTTACAACATATATACAAAGCATTAATGTCCATAAATAATTGTTGACCCACATTTGAGCATTCACTGGACTCAGTTTCTTTTTTTCTTTTCTTTATTCTATAATTATAGTGGTCTTGTATGCAAAATCTAACATTATGCAATTTCCTTATTGTAGGTAGCAGGAGGTAGTGAGGAGCAACAGGAAAATTTGGGACAAATATAAGTTGTTTTTGTTCATATTGTTACATTTGCTTTGGCTAAAACACATGTAAATTGTGGCCATATGTCCAAGATATTATTCCTTTTGTAAATTATATTATAGTAGTAAAAGTCTGAAATTGGTCATTGATGGCAATTGTTCTATCTAGATAGCGATGGAGCAATCTTAAACTCTGTAACCACCTGATGCATTGAGCAGTTGAGATTATTTAGTAAGACTTAGCTATGTTATGCGCCAATTAAGTGGTTTATACAGATATCCAATTGATATTACAAGATGTTATTTGGCTATACCTTAGCTGTGTACTCGTCTGAGATTTTTTATGTTTTACTGTAACTGTGTTCATATTCCAATTGGACTACTTTGTAACAATTGGAATTGCACAAATGTGTTTATGTTTATATTTTAAATGAGGATATTAAATTTTGATCGACGTGAAAGAGCACATCCAAATTTATTTATTTATTTATTTTTAAAATGAAAAATACTTATTTCAACAGCTACAAACTCTTGAAATTTCTCTCAAGATATCCTTTATCATGCCTATGGATAAAAATAATAAGATAAAGGGATAATACTTTTTTCAACGATTGCAAAGACTATAGGAAAATATTCTCAATACGGTTGTTAATAATGGTTCTCTACAATCATTTCAACTGTTAAAAATACTTTTTTGATGGTTTTTAATGCTTTTTTCATTAGTTTCAATCATTTGAAAATAACCAAATTTCTTGTAGTGCATTATCATGAAAAGGCATTTTTAACTAGCTTCTCCTGTAAAGGCATTTTTAACTTTTTTTTTTTTTTTTGGCAAAAAAGAGATGCTTTACTGGAAGGTTGTTTACAAAGAAAATTTCTAGATATAGTTTATTAATAATATTTTCTAAAGTGCTCAACGTTCTATGGGTAGAAGAGGTAGCTTTCTTTTGATCATTTTTGTTTTATTGTTTTCAAAGGTGGTACTTCCTTATTTGGTCATTCCATTCTCTTGCTTCCTTAGTATCCTGACTCGCTCTAAGTATTATTATCATTATAATCATCATCAAAATTGGTGGGTGTTAACGGCTTTATTGTGTTCATATGTCAAAACATGATTTGATAGTGATAATGTCTCTACCTTCAACTGACTTGTCTATTGTGGGGAGTCGGTTTGGCCATAGATCGAGATTATCTCAATCCAACAAGGTCAGTTTGGGTGATTATTTCACCCAAACTATATCGAACAAATGAGTTCATGACAACCTAACAAGTAACTATCAATTAGGTATGCTGCATGTATACACAAATTTTACCCATATATTAATTGCATTTAAAGGAATTGACCTATTTTGGCTCGAACTCGATTATGGTCAGGGTTAAACAACTATTTTGTATTGTAATAATGACCTTGTGTTTGTGTGTAAAACATTACCACTTTTTTGAATTTTCTAAACGACATATTCTCAATTCATTCACGGGCTTAAACTGCAGTTTCTAATATATTTAAAATGTAACACCCCAAAAATCTACATTTCAAATACCCAAAATTACATCTACAGCAAATTCCTTATATGCTAAAAAATGTCCAAAATTTCTAATATTTCAGATGAAAAAAATAATATAGTTATTTCCAAAACTAAATAAATAAACAAATAAAAACCTCCAATATTAGAAGAGTAATATGAAAGGACAAATAGATGCTTTTCGTTTTAAGAATATTGATCTCTTTGTAAAGTAAACTTGTAGAACTATGCTTGAATAAGCTAATCTGCATAATTATTTACAAACATATTAATGTGCTACTAGTATCATCAAGTTACACATAATGGAGTCAAGGTATAGTAACAAGTCAATGCTCTTAATAGATTATAATGTAGGAAAATAAGACAAATCCAAGAAACAAGCTTAATAATACAAGGAAGGATGAATGCATAATGGCTACAAATAATGCTCAATATGTTCATTACAAGAATAATAGCCCAATATGTCATGTTTTGGGAATTGTCCTCTAGAGAGATCACTTCCAAATTCCAATTCCTTATTGTTATCATTAAACTAGGATATAGATCCACTTTTCTGTCAAAGTTTAAAACTGATCTTTTGTGAGTGCATGTGGATTGACGATTGTGATTTATCGAAGTTGAAATTTATTTGGGGGGCAAACACTACTTAAGGGTGCACAGAGGAAATTAAAGAGTCGGTACAAGTTTAATCTAAATATTAAGCTATAAGTTCACAAATTTATTAGGAGATAGGATTTTAATAATTAAATATATAAGCAGCAGCACATAATTAAGATCTCAAACCATGACTAAAACCTGAGGATTGAGTTCTAAAGCATGAAAATTAGATCTTAAATTAGAAAGTCTTTTTTTTTTTTTTTTTTAAATTACACTAACACGCTACCACCAAAAACACACACATGCCCAAACACACGCACCTGATGTGGGACAAAGCCCATAACCCTTGGTAGAATCAAAATT
Organism: Quercus robur; assembly: GCF_932294415.1. Taxonomy (NCBI): domain Eukaryota; kingdom Viridiplantae; phylum Streptophyta; class Magnoliopsida; order Fagales; family Fagaceae; genus Quercus; species Quercus robur. The sequence continues at coordinate 27,051,914 of NC_065538.1, forward strand.
TAGAAACGACCTAAGGGAGTACTCTCTTCTTTCTTCTATTTTTCATGAGTTGGCAGGACTTTCTTCTTCCCTCCGATTGTCTTCGCTTCGTGGCTGTCAAGTAGGGAGATATACGTGAGATTCTTAGTTTACCTAAATCAGTTGGATAGTTGGAGTTTGTGTTATTTTCACTTCGATGTTTAGACAATATTATATTGCTAGAAAACATTGCATCCTGGTGCTTACAAAAATACATATTTTCAATACAAAAATTACCATGCGCACAAACTGGGTAAAATAAGTAGATTAGATCAAACTCAAGTGTTCTACTGTTCTTGGATGCAGTTATTTTTAAGGGAAATGTCTATTGCACGCACTAACTTACAAACACTCCATTTTTTGAACTAAGATCATGATTATTTTTGTAAAAAAAAGTGGAGAGTGTGTGAAATAGATATTGTTATATTTTTAATGCTATAATTGAGAGTGATGTAGAAAATGATGAAAACTTGGAAATCATGTTTTCAAGTCATAATTTATCTACAAAAATAGTGAGTGTTTATGCTTGTGTGTAAGCGAGTCTGTGAAATTGACATTGCTCTATTTTTAATGCTATAGTTGAGAGTGTTGTAGAAAAGGAAGAAAGTGATTTTGGTGTGGGGCATAACAAAAATAAATTATAAAACTCTAAATGTTGGACTTTTTTTTTTTTTTTCCAATTTTGAAATTTACACAATGTTCAATACATTCTGTAAGGACACGATTCGTAATGACCCGCAACGGTGTTGGGTTCGCACGTAAAAAGGCCTAAACAATATCATTTGTAGAGCGTGGGTTTGAAAGGCTAGACCTCAGTCACCGGACGGTGGGTTTCTAGTGGTGCTCACACATGGTTAAGTCGTCCTCACCCTAGGAGTCTTTTTCCTGGAGGCGGGCTGGGAGGCTCTGGTTTTTGGCCATTTTTCCCAGCCTCCTTTCTGGATTGCTTACTTTTCCTTTTATACTCGCCTGCGTTCCTTATCCTTCGTCCATGTGTAGAATCGACATTCCAAGGCTGATACTTATCCCATCAGCCCATACCCAGAGTGGTTGGGGGTGGTTGTAAAATCTGGAGAGTATGGCTCTGTCAGGTGTAGAGTATTGAATGGCAGTAAGGGCAGCTTTCCCTAGTCGTTATACTTTCCAGCGTACCCTTTTCTATTGACACAAATATTTTAGATTTTTTCCCAAGCTATTTTCTATATCATTTTTGCCCTTCCTTCCTGTGAGATCTCGGACATGCCGAGGACTGAATCGTCCTCGGCTGTGTCCCAAGGCCATTTTGTACTTGTATTACCGATCTTGGGTTATAACCCTTCTCAGCTCGGACCTTAGGCCCTAACGAATAGATGGGCTAGGGTCACAAACTATTGGGCCCCACAATAGCCCCTCAAAATCCTGTTGTCCGACCTCTTAGTTGGAGAGGAGGATTTTGGGAACGCCAAGCCTTTATTATGGCTCATTTAACTCCGTCCTTCATTAATGCTGGTGTCTCCTCATCTACCTAGGAAACATACCGGACTACAAGACATTCCTATGAATTCATTCACAATGCGTCCCTACCATTTGATTATCCGAAACGCGCCTTTAATGACTTCCATTTATGAGACTATTTAAATTCGATGGTTTGTTGACGATGTGGGGAAATGGAATGGGTATATTCTCGTTTACAGATTTTCTTGGAAATGTAGATAGATTAAATACCCTCCGTTTTACCCTTCGTATAAGAAGAGAAGCAGGAGGCTATTTCTCTTGTACAGAGACCCTTTTCATCCTTTTGAAATCTGAAACCCTTAGCCTTCTCCAGAGTTTACTTTACCTGCTAGTTACACCTTAAATGGTGATACGTTCGAGATAGGCGTAAGTAATGAAGGAACCATACCCCTCCCAGAAATACCACATTCTTATGAAGCTGAAAATGGCTCGATTAGGGCAGGGATGGTGGAGACTCAAGATCCTTCTTACCTTCCTTTCAGCCAAAATCCGAAGCAGGGGCTCGTCATGTCAAACTTTCGACGCGACTGAGCTGGGGTCACCCATTATCAGTACCAGCCGCTCTCTCATGAGTATAGCTAACATGGCACCAGCGTGTTAGGAGTCAAGACTGACGCAGGGACTAAGTGCCCCTGCTTCTTCCTCTCTTCCTTCACTGGTGCCTCCTTTTGCCTCTCTTTCTTCTTCTTTCCACCGCTAGATCCATCCTGGCGCTTTTCCTTCTTCCTCTTCTTCTCCTCCTTCTTTCTCTTCATCTCCTCCTTCTTCTTCAGAAGAAGGTCCTCCTCTCAATATGGGGGCTACTGGGGCAGAGTTTGAAAGGATTTCGGAGACGAGTTTAAAAAGACATCTGATTGCTTATTGGTCATATTGTGGTTGTTGTTTGTTTTTTTTTTTTTTTATTGTTTTTGTAATCCATCTTCTGTATAGGCTTGTTTAAGCCCTTCTTTGTATGTTGTGATACCTCTTTATATTAATAAAAGTCGTTATTGCTTTATTTCACATGTTCTATCTCTTTATTTCTGAAATGGTTACGCCGTGAATAGACATACTATATTGTGAATTCTTTTTATTTTTACACTTTGACCGATGTCTAGGACCGAAATCTCGGTTAATAGAAAGATCCTACTCTGTGTTTATTGAAACTACCCGACTTAATAATATTGAATCGAACAAATGATACTTAGGGCTGAAACTCATATTAAGAAGAAAAAGACAGGATATTATGATGAGCTTATTGGGGCGGTCTGGCACAACACCGCCGACCTGAGAGTACAATACTTAGGACCGAAATCCCTTATCAAGGAAAAAGGTACTATTATGAACTCACGAATGCTGTTCGGCACAATAATACCGACTTGAACAAATGACACTTAGGGTCAAAACTCTTGCTAAGGAAAAGATATTATCATGAATTTAATAGAGTTGTCTGGCACAATAATGCCGACTTGAGAAAAACAACACTTACCCCAAAATAGCCGAGATGACAACTGAATGCTCGGCGCGGTGTAGGAGGTAATCATCCGAAGACATATAATCCAAAAATGAACAGCCCCTCCAGGTTGCTGGGTTATAGGGTGTTTCACCATCTTCCTAACAACTTTCATAGCCTTAACCTTTTTCTGGTATTTGAGCCAAGGATTGAGCAACTTAAAATTTTTGTTAAGTAGCCGACCTTTCCATAGGTTTGCGTCCGAGGACCACGCGATACCTTGGTTCTATCCAAACCTTGATTTTGATAAGTAGTTGGTTTCCCCATAGGTTTGAGTCCGAGGACCATACAATACCTTGGTTCTGTCCAAAACTCAGTTTTCTCATCTAAGTAGTTGGTTTCCCCATAGGTTTGAGTCCGAGGACCATGCAATACCTTGGTTCTGTCCAAAACTCAGTTTTCTCATCTATGTAGTTAGTTTCCCCATAGGTTTGAGTCCGAGGACCATGCAATACCTTGGTTCTGTCCAAAACTCGATTGATATCAAAACTCGATTGATATTAATAAGTAGTTGGTTTCCCCATAGGTTTGAGTCCGAGGACCATGCAATACCTTGGTTCTGTCCAAAACTCAGTTTTCTCATTTAAGTAGTTGGTTTCCCCATAGGTTTGAGTCCGAGGACCATGCAATACCTTGGTTCTGTCCAAAACTCAGTTTTCTCATCTAAGTAGTTGGTTTCCCCATAGATTTGAGTCCGAGGACCATGAAATACCTTGGTTCTGTTCAAAACTCAGTTTTCGATAGGTAGTCGGGGGAAATAACCCCTCAGCTACGGCATGGGACCTTGGTTTTAGGGGGATTGGCTCCTCGGCCAAGCCCCTAGAACCATCCATGCGATTGACGCTACAAAGCGTAGCTCCTAGTCAAGAATCATAGCCCCTAATGGAACTCTACGCTAGAACACTATAACCGACTGTTAGAAATGACAAGGGAACTGTCTCAACCTACCGTCTATGCCAACACACAAGCCCTCCCCACAGACGGCGCCAATTGTAAGGACACGATTCGTAACGACCCGCAATGGTATTGGGTTCGCACGTAAAAAGGTCCAAACAATATCATTTGTAGAGCGTGGGTTTGAAAGGCTAGGCCTCAGTCACCGGACGGTGGGTTTCTAGTGGTGCTCATACATGATTAAGTTGTCCTCGCCCTAGGAGTCTTTTTCCTGGAAGCGGGCTAGGAGGCTCTAGTTTTTGGCCATTTTTCCCAGCCAATTTTCTGGATTGCTTACTTTTCCTTTTATACTCGCCTGAGTTCCTTATCCTTCATCCACGTGTAGAATCGACATTCCAAGGCTGATACTTGTCCCATCAGCCCATACCTAGAGTGGTTGGGGGTGGTTGTAAAAGCTGGAGAGTATAGCTCTGTCAGGTGCAGAGTATTGAGTGGTAGTAAGGGCAGCTTTCCCTAGTCGTTATACTTTCCAGCGTACCCTTTTCTATTGACACAGATATTTTAGATTTTTCCCAAGCTGTTTTCTATATCATTTTTGCCCTTCCTTCCTGTGAGATCTCGGACATGCCGAGGACTGAATCGTCCTCGGCTATGTCCCAAGGCCATTTTGTACTTGTATTACCGATCTTGGGCTATAACCCTTCTCGGCTCGGACCTTAGGCCCTAACGAATAGATGGGCCAGGGTCACAAACTATTGGGCCCCACACATTCTATTTAAGGGAAGTGATTTGATATATTTGCATTCTGTAGTAGAGTAAAAAAAAAAAACATTTCGGGGGTCAAACCAAATATATTAATATTGTTTAATTTTACAAAATAATACACACAAAACTTTATATCTAAAGCATATCTTTAACATGATTAATCATCATCATCATCATCTTGTATATAACAAAATTTGCCAACTTATTCTGTATGATTTAAGACAAATGTTAAGTCATACATCTATAATTATTCTTTAAATTATATTAATCACAATTGATATGTTTTAAAATTTTTAAATCAAGGTGTTGTTGTTAAATAAATTAAAATATTACACGTTAGAGTATAATAGTATTTTAGAACAAATAAAATGTATATAAATCCATCAATTTAAATTATATATAATAAATGTCAATTTTATAGACCTTGATATATACAATGTAATATAAGAGAACAATACTAATAACAATAATTAATGTTTTCTTTTGTTTATGGATGATAAAGTAAAACATTTTCTAAACATTTAAGCATTATAGCATATTTTCTTCTGACGGAACAATAAAAAGAAATCCATGCATTTTTATCCTTAACTCTTTGAAATATAAAATGATTAACACTTTTTTTTTGGGGGGGGGGGGGGGGGGGGAAACTAGTGGTTATACTAATTTATAATAGAGAGAGAGAGAGAGAGAGAGAGAGAGAAGATTTTCCCCCAACTTAACTCAAGTGGGAAAAAAATTGGATTTTAAAAAAAAATATGATGTGGCTGTCAATTGGCAATTGATGTAGCAAGTAAATCATTTTTTTATTATTCTGTTTGATACGTCATATTTTTTAATTTAATGGATAGCAACAGGGATCAAAATAACACGACATTGAAAGGTTATGGACTAAATTAACATAATTAAAAAGTTAGGGACCAAGTTAACATATAGTGTAAAGAATAGAAACTATTTATGTAATTTACCCAATTTAAAAATAAGATAGTTGAACACCCTGATATTTTGCAACTATTGAAGGTATAGATTTCACGAGCCAATCTCAAATTTCAAAAATTGAATTTTTTTATATTAATATTTTTTTTAAGTCTTTTTGTTGTATTAGACATCTCTTTTTTTCTTTTTTTAGAAATAAGTACAACATGCTGCTAACTCCGTATCTCGAACCATTTCCCCCTCTAAACCCTCAAGTACTTTGTACACGGGAAAGTGTCCATTCAACTACAAGGCCTTTGGCATTGGATTAGACATCTTGTTAGTTCTTAATAAGTACTCTAAATGTCGTGCCAATTAAATGTTATTTATTATCTAATCTATAACCTCAAATTTCATGTGAAGAAATAAAATAAGTAAACTTGAAATTTTAGAATTTATAAATAAGATAGTTGAACACTTTGATATTTTGAAAGTATTGAAAGTATAGGTTTTACAAAATTCTTAAATGTGTAACTTAAACTTCTTCTTTCTTTTCTTTTATATATATATATATATATATATATATCCCCCTCAAACAAAAAAACAAAACAAAACAAAAAAATTATAACCTTTAAAATGTTTTGTGGCCGATATGCTTATCGTTAAAATTTAATCATTTCGTTATTAGATGATATTTTACTAAACTGCTATCAAAAAAATAAAGCCTTGGAAATAAACCTTAGGCGTTGTTAGAAATTCATGAAGAAAAAACAAAAGAAGATTTTTAAAATAAATGAAGACAAGTAAATGTAAGTGCGCCTTCTATTGCTATCCAGGGGAAGGAAAAATTATGTATATGCCTATAAGGAAAAATGTGGGAAAAAAACAGGAGAGGAAAAAAACATATGTACTATATCTAAAATAAATAAATAAAATAAAATGTGTGATTGTGTTTTTTATGGGGAGGAACAGAGAGATTATTTGTATAAGAACTTTATACCATATCCAAAAATGTTTCTTATGAACTTTCGACATCGAGCAAAGGCGTCAGCATATGCTGGAGGCTCAGTCCCCTCATTCCTCCCAAGGCAATCAAGCATACAATCACCAACACATTTCATATTAAAAGGTCTATGTCCCTCCTTGGCGATGCATTCTTCATCACAAAGTCTAGCACAAACTTTGTGCATACAAGTATGATCTAGTGTAGAAAGAGGAGGAGAAGTAGGGGAAAGAGAAAGAAGTGAAGGAACAGAGGTTGGGGAAGAGAAGGCGAGAAGATCATCAGTTTGTGCTACAATTAGGACACCCCATAATTGATAATAGTATCATCGACGCAAGTCTCCTCACATGCTTTCCACCCATGGTTTGCCTTTGTACATGAAGAGGCAAAGGCTTTGTCTCTTCATAGTTGTGGTTCTTTCAAAGTCGAATGCAAAGTTAGAAATTATGTAGGGCTAATGTATTGGGGCCAAAATGGGCTTTTACCCCTTTCTTACAAACTTTCCAGCAAAATGCCCCATGTCTGAAACTAATTAGGAAAATGCCCCTGTTTTGAAACTCGATTTTCTAAAAATTGAGTTTCAAATGTAAAACTCTATTTTTGGAATATCAAGTTATAGCAGACGTGGACTTAGAAATTTTTTTTTTGTTTTTTTTTTTTTGGAACTCGAGTACCATGTAAAGTACTCGAGTTCATGGAACTCGAGTTCTAGAAATTTTTTTTTTAATTTTCGGATCGCTATAACTCGATTGTCCAAAAATCAAGTTTTAAATTGAAAATCGATTTTTAGAAAATCAAGTTTCAAGACAAGGGCATTTTCCTAAATAGTTTCAGATATGGGCCATTTTGCTAAAAAGTTTTGGCGAAAGGGGTAAATGCCCATTTTCTCCGATGTATTGGATAAGATTTTAAAGATTTTAAAATAAGGATGCTTTATTTTAAATTTGATTTATATTTTATTTGAATTGCCCCTTGGCTCCTTATAGGAGACCGAGTGATTTTTCCTCGCTCTTTTTATAACAGCTTATGACCCTTTCAAGTTAATAAGTTTTGCCATACTTAATACATATTCAAATGACATACATAAAATGTTTGGTTTCTAGGGTGGTGGCATATTCCGTGCCAAAGATTTCTCATATTAAACATGAAAATACTTTATATTTTGCTTTTTGTGTGTCTATGTGTAATTGAGTTGAAGTTTCAATTGCTAAAATTGAAGTTGTTCAAGTTGGAATTTCGGTCGAGTGAAATGGGGATGTTATTTGAAGAAATAGAAAATGGGAATAATTTGAAAAGTAGTTATGATAGTGATCTTATGTAGGGGCGGAGCTATAGCAAGTAGGGATGGCAAAAATTGCCCGACCCATGGGTACCTAACCCGACCTGTGAAGCAAATGGGACGAGTTTGGGTTTTAAAAACCCAACCCTTAGCTAGTTCGGGTCGAGTGTGGGTATTGTGCATACCCACCCCAAACCTGACTCGTATACCTTTATTATATTAAAAAAAATTTTAAAAACCTAACTATAAATAAACTTTCTCATTTATCTAGCTCTAATCCTTACTCTCAACACTTAGCTGCCCTCCCTCCTCCAACTTACTTGTCCATCCTCCCTGCCTCCCTCACCGCACTGCTCACTTTCTCAGACTCCATATTTTGCAACACTCTCTCACTTTTTCACATCAAACTCTCTCTCTCTCTCTCACAAACCCAAACCCTAATCACTACAGTCTTTCTCTAGAAATCTGGTTGTGGATGTAGGTTTTCAATCTATAGTTGTGATGGTGTGGGTTTTGATTTGTGGGTATATGGGTTTTGATCTGTGACTGTGGGCACATGAGTTTTGATTTGTGGGTATGTCTTAGAAAGACCGACTGAATTGAGCCACACTGACGCTCAAAAACTGCACTGATGGATGCTAAAGAACTAATGTCTAGTGATGACGAGCGGAGGTGGCGAAGAGGTAGCCGACTTCTACAGTGCAGTGGCAAATTTGCCCAAAAACCACACTTATATTTATCCTTTATCTTCTTTTTTTGGGTTTCGTTCTCTCTCATTGCAAAAAATAATTAGGATTTCTGTATTGTAATTTATGAAGTTGTGTAGCTGTGTTTGTAGTTGAAAATCAAGAAAACAGAAAATTAAAAATATTTTTTTATTTAAGATTTGGCCACCTAGTTCAGGCTTAAAAACAAAAAATTGGAAAAAATAAAAATATTTTAGGGGCATGGTGGGGGGCTGTGGGGGCCCAACGGGGCAGGTTTGGGTTTAAAAAATAAACACATTTAGTAAACAGGGTAGGTTCTGGTTTTATGGGGTGAGTGGTGGGTCGGGTTCGGGTTTAAAAAAACTCACCCCAAATTCAACCCATTGCCATTCCTAATAGCAAGGCTTCGCCCCCCCCCCCCCCCCTCCCCCCCTTCATAAGCATTAAAAACTTTAAATATTTAGCTACAAAAATAGAAGTTCCCGCCCCTCTCAAAATGTTTGAGGTAGTCCAATGATGCTCTTAAAAACTAATAGAATTTGTCAATTGGTCTAGTAGTTATAAAGACAAGACAACTTTTGTTTTCTCGAATTTGTTTTTTGTACATGTTTAAAAGATGATAAGTTCTCCTAAAAAATTATCTTGCGAATATACATATGTGAGTCACTCGGTTGACTGAAATGCTTGAAATTGTAGAGAATTTTATTACGACTTATGAATTCACCTACTGTTCCAGCCTTTGCCCTACCTATATATACCTCATTTCAAAACATTAAACCCTAATTCCCATCTTAAGGATGAGAGAAGCCAAAAAAAAAAAAAAAATGAGAGCCAAATTCTATCAATTTTCTCTACCTTATATCTCTCAAAATAGTCATATCTTGTGAAAGGAGATTAAAACCGTCACATTCATCACTACCTTTGAGTTTTGTATGTTGATTGGGACCTGGGAATCATTGAAACTACCATATAATTAGCCATGAAGGCTTTAACTTGCAATTGGAGATGAATTGCAGATCCAAGAATTAGAGTATAGAAAACTTGCGAAGTTGGTTGCAAGCAATAGTTTAGAAGGCTTAAGTTCATGAATATTGCTAGACTTGGGGGGTTTTGTGATGGCAACTATTTATTCTAATTTTTAATGAATTATTTTCTGTTATGAAGCCATGAAGAGGTTTTAATTTACACCTGGCACTAAGGTTTCCTCTTCGTAAAAACTTTGGTGTGTTGTGAGTGTTTATTCTTCTATGGTTGTGTTGAATTTTATGTTGCTTCATGATTTTTAATATTTATTGGTTAAATATGTATATAATTGGACTTTGAATTGTTAGATTAGTTTAAAATTATCATCAATTGTAATTGTAACTTGAGAGTAGTTATCTTATATTTTTATTTGTTTTAAATCTTGTAGAGTATAAATCATTTGGTTATTTTGGAGATTAGATGGTTATTTGGTTTTGACACTGAAATTATTTGCTTTGGAGAATGGAGATTTTCTCTTGTAGGTTAAATATAGACTTTGAATTGAAAAATTTTAGGAATACATGTTTGCTGAGAGAAGAAAATAATGTTAGTGTGCCAATGAGAGGATTTAATGGTTTATGAGTTAGTCGCTTGTCTTCTTCTCTTTAAAGATTCCAATTTGTTCAACTTATGACCTATTTGGTAATGTTGTTCTAGTAACGTTGTTTAAGTTTTATGAAAACACATGTGGGTGAAAAAGTATTGTGAAAATACATGTTGTGTTTTTTAAACAACACAACCAAACAGACCCTTAGTGTTCTTCCTTGCAAATCTCACTTGTTTAGCTTTATTGCCAATCTACCATTTTTTTGTGTTTTAGTGAAATGGGACTTGGTGAGTTATTCTTTGATCGAAATAGAATATTTCACCTATTAAAACTTTGGGACTTCAAGAAAACCTGTGTACGCCTGCCAAATTTATATTCTTATTCCCTAAAGAACTAAGAATTTGATAGGAGAGTCAAATGGGTGGGTTTGGGGTAGGCATAGTTGGGTTGGGTATATAAAACCCAACTACCCATTAAAATCTATTTAACTAATTGTTTCTAACCCAACCTAATTATTATGGGTAAACCTTAACCCACCCAATTACTCAATTATCAAAATTACCAAAATGCCTCTAAAGTGAAAATGACCAAAGTATTCTAAAATCTTCAAAAATGACCAAAATACCCCCAAATCCTAAAAATTACCAAAATAACCCTAAAACCTACAAAATGACCAAAATACCCCCGAAATCCAAAAAATAACCAAAATACCCCTCACAACCTAAAAATTACCAAAATACCTCCCAAATCCCAAAATATGACCAAAATATCCTCGAAACCTAAAAAATGACCAAAATACCATCATAAGTTCCTAGGAGTGTGAGGGGGCAGATTAAATCCAGCCCACGTAATAACCCATGTAATGAGCTTTGTTGGATAGAATAGAATTCTATTTCTATGAGAAGTCTTTTATATAAGCTGATTTAGGAATCCATAAGTTCCTAGGAGTGTGAGGCGGCAGATTTTATATGAATAAGGGTTATTAGGTTTTGTGTGTTGCATAATATGGTGAAGAAAAAAGAAGGTGGATGCCGCACAGTGATAAGAAAAAGAAACAAGTGTGCCGCATAAGAAAAAGAGAGGGCTGCCACATAGTGAAAAGAAATTTGTGTGCGTGAGAGCAAAGAAAAATAAAAGATTTTTTTTTTCTTTAGCCATGAGATATACACAAGAATTATAGTAATTGATTTAATAATAGTGAAATTATTCGGAGTTTGTCATGTGGTTTTTCCCTTCAAAGAGAAAGAGATTTCCATGTAAATAATTGTGTTCTTGTGTGTGATTGCTATTTTGGATTGCTAATATTCATGATAATCTTATTTGGGACCCAACAGTTTTTCCCTCAAAGTATTGACTGTGTTGCAAGAGTTTTCAACTCTTGTTCATGCCAATCCCTCCCTATATACCATATCTCTGGAAATTGATTTCAAATTTCATGGCACTTACAGCACTGTTTCAAAACAATTTCCACGATGATTTAGTGACGAAGTTGCTCAGTATCTCTGAAATGTCCACCCCCATTCCCGGTTCGTGTTTCCTTTTTCTATTCCCTTACTTCCTTTATTTAACCATTGGAGAATGATGTTAGCCCTAGGCATAGTCATAGATCTTAAACTCTCTCTACTTACAGAAGAAAAGATGGCTCTTCTAACTATTATTCTTCTCAAAGTCACAGTGGTGCTAGTTCTTTTCCTTATGTGCATGCCTGCACATGAGGCTAGGATCTCAAAGTCACAGTGGTGCTAGTTCTTTTCCTTATGTGCATGCCTGCACATGAGGCTAGGATAATTTCCCACAGACAAAACCAAAACATGATGAAAAATCACAAGGACAAGTTGATTGGGGCAGTTTCCGTTAATTTTCTTTCATTACTTTTTATCTTCAAAAAAATTTTATGTAAGTAGTAATATTATGATATCAAAGTTGTACATATTAAATTATCGATTGTCCCAAAAGTTTTAATCATTTACCTACATATTTTAAGCACTCCTCTTCACATCTGGGCTGAAACTACCTTTTAATAGATGAGACCCAATATGTGGGAATTTGAATGGGATGTAAAGTAGATAAGAAAAGAATTGAACTCCCCCTCACATGTGGGCTAAAACTACCTTTTAATAGATGAGACCCAATATGTGGAAATTTGAATGGGATGTAAAGTAGAGAAGACAAGAATTGAACTCACGATCTTATGCTCTAATACTATGTTAAATTATCGATTGTCCCAAAAGTTTAAGCTCTTGGAATATAGTAAATTTAATTATTTAATTACATACTTCTAACACAACATATGGGGCATGGATTCGTTTTGGTACAGTTCAAATTTTGACATTGCAGAAGAGAAAAAAAATGCCCTTTCCCATTTTTAATGATCATTGGTGGAGCACAATATGAGTGGGAATGAAGATTTTTATTCCGATTTTAGCAGCATGAACACGAGGAGAGAAGCTGATGATCAGTAGATAAGTTGAAACTTCATTGCACTAAGAGTTTATAATTATTACATATGTAGATATTTAATTTTCTTTTGTTTTATTCTTTTAGTTTAGTTTTGATTTTAGTATTGAGCGAAATAGGAGCTTCTTAACTAATTTGTCTTGAAATAATGAACAAATCCTTATTAACAAGTTAGAACAACAGAGGCACTTGTGTGCAAATTCTTTAATTTGAGCAAGTTATGACCATAGACTTTTGATTAATCTCCCAAGGATCATACTAGGTGTGAGATTGACAAAAGTTCGAGCTTTCAACAATGAAGATTTAGGAATTTGAAAGGAGAGAGAGAGAGAGAGAGAGAGAATCAATCTGTGAAGTTGTATATGTGAAGTTGTATATGCGAATATGTATTAAATTACAAAAACTTTGTCCTTATATATTAGAAGAAGAGGGTGGGAAAATCATAATAAACTAAACTAACTAGAAATCAATAAGAACAAGACACTTGTCACCTAAAACAGTATTTAACAACTAACAAACTATAACAGAAAAGCTACTTGTAGTTTATAAAGTTATTACAAAACGACTATAGCTTAAGCAGATATCAACATTTATCATTCTTCTTCTTCTCTAGTCCTCAATTCTTCAATCTGATTTCACCTTAAGGTTTTAACACAAGGCACAGTTTTTGGTCCAGTGTCTGAGCTCAATTATAAAACTAATTTAGCACAAATTCGGAAGCTATTAGCAGGCAGTAGCAACTATAGTACAAATAACCTGAATTAAGTCCAAACAATTAATTTAAAAATTTTGTGAAGAAGCCAAAGTTTTGATACAATATAATTAAAACTTAAGTCATTGAAAGCTTGAATTTGTGTGAAAACACAAGAGCTTGTTTAGACTCCTAATAAAAATTACTGCTCGATTGCTTTTACTCTAATTTAATCTAAGTGTGAAATAAGAGTAAATGAACGCAAACAACCGATAAAACTACTCTAAGCCATATTCAACCAATATCAACAATAAAAGAAAAGCTTAAAGAGTATGGAAGAAAGATGCAAACACAAGATAACACCGAAACGTGTTATCGAAAAGGAAACCGAAGAACTCAACGAAGAACCTCTCCGCCGCCCTCCAAGCGGTAATCAATCCACAAGAAAATAAAGTTGGAGTACACAAATGACAAAAGACCCTCCAAACCTAGTCTACCCAATGTACTTAAGCTGTCCAAACTCTTACTACCAACTGGCTTCTCTGAACCTTGTCTTCTCTAACTTTCCCGGATCCTGCAATTCAGCCTTATTGCATCCGCCAATGATTGACTTCTTCCAATACTTCCCAACAGTACCAAAACCTCACTTTACACTCACATAAAGTGTGGTAGGTGTTTGGGCTATTAACCTCTCAATGATTTGGAGATAGAGAGGTAAGAGTAGAGAAGAGGTAAGAGTAGAGAAAAACTACAAGGAAATATGGAAATGATTGTGGGTATAACAATCTCTTAACTCTCAAGTGTGTATTCTAGAGTTTTCTCTCTGAAAATCATTCCTTATAATATATGAGTAATGAGGGTATAGATAGTGTGGGTAAAGACTTGATAAAGCAAAACATGACAAATTAGCCAAACAAAATGTTTCACGAGAATTTCGCAAGAACGCCTTACCCGCGAAACACTCGCGAAAACTCCTAACTGGCATGACTCTTTACCTTCCAGTCATGTGCTCTACACGTAGCTATTTCGCGGGTTAACTTCTCGCGAGACACTCACGAAATCCACTTATTCTTCCTTTTAAGCTTGAGTCTTCACATTCTCTCACACTCATCCCTTACAATTAAAAACCCACATAAATATAGGAAAAAATGATTGAAGAAATTACAAATAAATTTGGCACGAAATTAAAACCAACACAAAATAGTTGTAAATTACAACTTTACAACCATAAATTATCTAAAAATAATATTTTTCATATTATAATTCACTTCAAATTTTATATATATTTATATTTATATTATAAGTTTAAAATTTTAAATAATATAATACATTTTACTTTATTATTGAACCTAAAAAATAAAATTTTAAATCACAAAATAGAGAATCCTAAGTTACCACATATGTAACTTCGAAAAATTCGCAAGGAAGATACCAACAATTTTTATGTACGTTTAAAATTTGAAATTTAAGATTTGTGGACAGAAACTTGCACTATGAAGTCTATACCAATGTAGTTGATACCGTACCGATATCAGCCGGTATGTACTGTATTGATATGTATACCAGTATCGAAACACTAATATTTCGTACCGGTTTAAATACTGGCCGTACTGGCCATACCAACCGATTTCGGGCAATACCAGCCAGTACAAAAAAATTAAGCTTTTTTTTTTTTTTTTTTAGTTTTGTAATTTTTGAATTTTTGTAAAGCCAAAACAGTAACTTATTTATATTAACTTATTAGTATTATTTATTTTCTTAGTATACAATGAATAATTAAGTTTTCTATTTTTTAAATTGTGTTTTTTTCTTTTTCTTTTAATTGATGCTAAGGTTTAAATCAATGAATAATTTGTTCTAAATTGAGGTAATGTTTTATGGTAAATTTTTATATTTATTATAATATATATATATATATATATATAGTGACAGAACTATTTATGGGCTGAGGGGGCTCCCCCCTTTCAACCTTTGAAAAAAAAAATTACTAATATGTATATTTACAAAAAGAATTTTAATTCTAGCTCTGAAATTTATATACTTGACCTCCTTTTCCAAAAAATTTACAAATTGACCCAAGAAATCCAACAAATGGATAATAAGAAAAATCTATTTAAAAAAATTTACATAACTGGATAATAAGAAAAATCTTTGAACTAATCATAAATCCGATCTAAGAAAAAACAATAACAACAATTCAATTACAAATGCTAGCAAAAAAAAAAAAATCACAAAAACCTAATAACTTTTACCCAATTTTTCCCTCTCACTTGAGATCTCTATGCTCCTCTCTCAAATGACTCCACCCTCATATCCATAGAGACAACTCCTATGCCACATATTGATCGCTCCATCCAAAGTTGACTACGTACTATTGTTCCATGCACTTGGACCCTTTGTTGCATAAAAATAGACAATCTCGTATTGTGTTATGCATGAATTGACCAAACCTTAACTTTGTCGGGCTCTCCTCAAAATTCAGGCCTTACCTTTGAATGCATTCCCAAGGGACAGAATTTGTTTGGTACAAGTGTTTAAATATATGCTTTTAAATTTTAAACAACATTCCATGTATGCAATTCAGCTCTTTTCTTTTCTTTTTTCTATTTCTTTTTTTCTCCTCTTTAAAATAAAATTTTCTTATTTCAATACAAACAATAATTATAAGCCATGCATATGTACACATACAACTAAAAACAATCATAATTATACATTTTTTTAAAAAAAAAATGATGCTTAAATTATTCTAGACTCTTGGATTTTTGTATTTTTTTTTTTAAGAGTTTCAACGTATAACGCTCCTGATAATATCAGTTTTTGGTGTAAACGAAAATTGAACCCCAAATCTTTTATATAACCATTAGAAACTTTACCAGTTGAGCTAACCGAGACCTCCTTTCGTTTTTGTATTTTTTTTTTAAGGACTTTAATTTTTATACTTAATAACTCATTTAGATGAATATTTATGATGTGGTCTTACATTTGATTCTAAAATTAAAAAATAAAACTCTTTAAGAATAAATATTTAAGACACATAACACAATAATGAAACTTTAATTTGAATTTCTCTCATCTTCACTTATTATTATTATAATAATATAGGTATATATGGGATCCAGTTAATACTTTGCTATTGTATCATATTTGATAGTAACTTTTAACGTTTTCTTTGGATATATAATTATTTCTCAATGATTTATCTTCAAGTTCAACTAATATGACTTATTATCAAACTCAGAGAGGCCATGATAATACCCCCATCTGATTTTGCAGGCAAGGACTCACATTTTTTCAAGAAAATTCTCAACACTCTTTGTAATCAAAAGCTTGTAAGAATCGTACATATCTTCTCTCTCTCTCTCATATTTATTCAAAAAATTTGATGCTACTTAAGAAACATAGACTTGATTGGCTAGCCACAACTTGTTTAATTTGGATACTACTATGCATATATATGATCTTCACCCTACTAATATATTTATTTGCAAATTTGGAAAACATGTGACTTTGTGTGATTTTATTTTACAAAACTTGCATTTTATTTGCATGTAAAATTGACCAGAGATTCTTATTTTGTAAATGATTCCAAAAACATTTATAAGGAAATATGGAGAAAATTTGTCAAGCCCGACATTTCTTAAGCTTCCATATGGTGCAAAATGAAAGGTAGAATTGACATACCACAATGGTGAGGTTTGGTTACAAAAAGGGTAGAAAAAATTTGCTGAGTGTTGCTCTTTAAAGCAAGGACACTTATTAGTTTTTCAGATTTGAAGATAACTCTCACTTTCATATGCTCATATTTGGTGAGAGTACAATTGAAACTGAAATAGACTATAGACTATCCTTCCAATAGACCCAATACTATAGTCTATTTAAATTGCACTCTCATCAAATATGAGAGTATGAAAGTGAGAGTTATCTTCAAATATGAAAAACTAATAAGTGTCCTTGCTTTAAAGCACAACACTCAAGCAAATTCTTTCCACCCTTTTCTACCTTCCATTTTGCACCATTTGGAAGCTTAAGAAATGTCGAGATTGACAAATTTCTCAATATTTCCTTATAAACGTTTTTGGAATCATCTACAAATTAAGAATCTCCGATCAATTTTACACGCAAATGAAATGCAAGCTTTGTAAAATAAAAACACACAAAGTCACATGTTTTCCAAATTTACAAATAAATATACTTACAGGGTGATCATCATATATATACATAGTACTATCTAAATTAAACAAGTTGCAACTAGCCAATCAAGTCTATGTTTCTTAAGTAGCATCAAATTTTTCGAATATAATGAGAGAGAGAGATGAAAGTATTCTTACAAGCTTTTGATTACAAAGAGGCTTGTCGAGAATATTCTTGAAAAAATGTTAGTCATTTCCCGCAAAAGCAGATGGGGCATTATCATGGTCTCTCTGAGTTTGATAATAAGCCATAATAGTTAAACTTGATGCGTTGTGTACACTTGGCTTTTTGAGAGTTAAATAATAAAATGAATCATTGAGAAATAATTATATCCAAAGAAAATGTTAAAAAGATCTACAAACTAATATGATAATTAATTTATTGATGCCATGTCAAAATTTTTAAAAATTTAACAAATCAATTCAAACAAATAGTCATTTTTATTTTGAGGAACTTACAATGCCTTTTGTGATTGAACATATGACAATACTCTGTAAATTTCAATTACTATATTTATGCCTTTTAACGTACGTATAGATTAAAATGAAATTGATAGTGTTGTACAAATACCCATTAAAAATTACATTTAATCCGTAGTTTTAGAGGTCAAATCTAACAATTCATTCCATTAAAAATAAAATAAAATCTAACAATTCATATATACTTTGTGTACTAGTTGAATAAATTATATTTGATAAACGGTAATATTCCATTTTATTTCTTGTGGCATAGTGGCCTAAAAGTAAATCTTGTAAAAAAAATATAAATAGAAACGATAGTATTAAGAATAAAATAAATTTATTAATTCATGCAACTAATGAAATATGATCAATATTGGGTCTGTTTGAATTGAACTTATTTTTACTGAAACTGAAAACTGAAACTAAAATCACTGTAGCAAAATAATTTTTAAATGTGTGAATAGTACCACAAGACCTATTTTTAATAAAAAAATGTTGTTAAAAAATGGAATTTGTGGGTCCATAAACGGTACATGAGTGCACTGTTCACCGTGAAAAAATCAACCTTTGTGACTACTTGTTCATAAACAATAACCACATTACTCCCTAAAATGCGTGAAAAAAAAAAAAAAAAAAAAAAAAAGAACAAACAAACAACGCAAACTTGTAAACATAAACACCCAATCCAAACGAATACATTGGTTCAGTTTGGATTGGACTGAAAATCGCATTTGCGTTTTAAGTCTGCGTTTTCCGTTTTCCTGTTTCAGGAAGTAATGAGGCTACTGTTCATGCGTTCATGAACAGTAATCACAAAGGTTGACTTTTCCAACAGAACATCCATGCACTGTTCACCGTGCCCACAAATTCCACTTTTCAACAATTTTTTTATTAAAAATAGATCCCACGGCACTATTCACAAATTTAAGAATTATTTTACTAGCATTTTCGGTTTCAATTTCAGATTCAGAAAAAATAAACTCAATCCAAACAGACCTTAGGCAATGCGTGCTTAAAGTAACGTATTGATGATTATTAGATAGGAAAATGTGAAATAGCCAGTCAAGCATGTCTTATTTAAATATTAAAAAAAATCAAGTCATATATCATGCATCATTAAAACTAATTAAATCCAAGGAAAAGGTTAAAGTACTATCAATTTATTATTAAATTCCTAACAATTGACATGATTATAATAAATAGTATTAAAGTCATATCACCAACATAGTAATAAAAAAAAAAAAAAATCTCTTTACCACATAAAACATAATATAAAAAAAAATAAAAATATTTGAATTACTTTTTTGCTACGTTTAAAAGTCAACATATCATTTTATAAGAAATATAATTTTTATTCATCTTAGAATCACAGTAAATCCAATTAAATAGAGTAGAGAGTAGTCAATTTAAGCAATCATATATATACAATTTATATGTATAAATATATATAAAAAATCAATCATAGTTCATAGCCATAGTTGTTAAACTTGGACAAGTGTAAGCTCATGGCTACTTTAATCACACACACTCCCTGTTCTTAAAACGAAAATTTTATTTTGGTATTAATCTTTTGTTCCATAAGGGAGTTATTGTTTCCACTATCATCGAATGCTCAACCTAGCTAGTGATATATGTCTCAGAAAAAAAAAAAAATCAAAGAAATATACAGACCAGCATACACGGTAGTCAAATTTATTTGGAAGTAGGATGTAAAGAGATTTCAGGCCTAAGTAAAAAATTGAAGAGGAATATTTGTCATTTATGGTTGGATCTTATCAGCAAATTATTATTAGCAAGAATCAAGAGATTACCATTCTGACTACAGCTACATCACCTTAATAGCTTACATATAAGAGGACATTTTGTGTTTCAATGGAGTAATCCACAACCACAAAAATGAAGAATCACATAATAAAAGATGTAAGCTTTTTTACATTACACGATCGAGTCAAAAGAAAACAAAAATAAGAAGTGAAAGTGAGTTGTAGAAAATATACCCAGCCACCACCAGTCCACCGCAGACCGCCCTGCCCCTGTCAGAACAAGCCTGGTAATTTGTATCGTATCTCTTTTATTTTTTTGGATGAGAATATCGAATACTCCCTCAGTCCCTCTCATATCTGAATCTCTAATTGTTTGATTAAAATGTGAAGAGAATTTGAAGAGAGGCAGAGACTTTTTTTTTTTTTTTTGTTGAGAAACAGAAGAGATACAGAGACTAAAGAGAGAGTGAAAGAAAGAACCAGATACAAAGAGGTAAACTTGCACAATGACTCTTGACTCATCTTTCTCTATTTAATCAACGACAAAATTTATATTTTTTTATAAATAAAAAGCTGTCCAGTCCACTGAGTACAGCAGTCCTCCCCTCTCTTTGTTTAATGAAAAGCATAAACAAACAAAACACGCAGGAGACGCAGCAGTACAACACTAGCAACAGTGCAACACGTCTCAACACCTACATATTGCATGGGGTCTGGTAAATGTCTTCAACACACATTAATCCACCCAATTTTAGAAACATTTTCCAAAAATTGAAAAAATTGACAACAATTTTTTCAATTTTTGAGAACTATATTTCTAAAAAAAATTAATTATTAAACGCATTAACAAAATCCTTTTGCATATATGCTTTTGACGTAGTTTTGTGTGTTAGTGGTCTGGTGTCTTTTAAAAGATTAAAAAGATGTTTTTTGAGTAAGTAATTAATAAGATTTTTTGCATGTTTAAAATTTATTGGTTAATTGTTGAACGTTTGTATATATAGGGTCCGTTTGGATTGAGCTTATTTTTGCTGAAACTAAATGAGTTTATTTTTGCTGAAACTGAAAATACTGTAACAAAATAATTTTTAAATGTGTGAATAGTATTGTGGGACTCATTTTTAATAAAAAAATTACTGAAAAGTGGAATGTGTGGATCCATGAACAGTATATCCATGTACTGTTCACAGTTAACTTGGTCATGTTATGCGGCTTAAAAAAAAAAAAAAAAAAAAAACAAAACGCAGACGCTGGATTCATTTGAATCCAAACGGGCACATAATGTTTGTTTATTATGTACTGATTATAGATTATTAACCATATTATGATATAATAATTTTAAATTATTTTTATTATAGGTTATGAAATAATCAACTACTATAAAATAGATAAAAAGAAAGGTGAGGAAAGAAGAAAATATATTAAGATTCAACTCAAAGACCCGGATGACTAATGACAGAGGCAGCGATGTTGGTGGTGATGACTGATGACAGAGGCAGCTGGAGAGGAGTGTAGACTGTGGAGACTCGAGAGCTTGAAAAGTGAAAAATAAAAATAGAGAGAGAGAGATCCGGATTTCTTGCTTTGAATTTGAGTAAAGCTTCTGATTTTGCGTGTAAAGTCATACTTTCAGAATAGTCTCAGTAGAGTGCAAGACCATATACAACTTCCTAGAAACTAATGAGAGAGATAACAAAAAATTGGATATAGGTGGTAGATTCTCTGCCAATGAGAGCAAGACATGTGGGGGGAAAATCTCAACCTTATCACTTTACCTAAAAAGTGATGAAGGGTGAAAAAAGTATTAAAAATCAATTTAAAAAAGAGAATTCTTTTTTATATAATATAGATAATAATAATAATAATAAAATGCAAATATTATAATTCATCCTTTAAATAATGGATAATAGTTTAGAAATTATTTTTTAAAATTTTTTATGAAAAAAGATTGTTAATTTTTTTTTAATTTTTCATAAAAATAATATTAAAAATAATTTAAAAATAATTTATTAACAAATATTTTAAAACATTTATAAACTGCATCCAGGTAAAACATAATAAATATTAATATAATATCATTTTAAAAATAAATGATATTGTAGTTAACATAAAAAATAAAATCATATTTTATTATCTCTCCTCCAGTCTGTCGACACCTTGTGGGAACCGTTCATAATAAATTTTTAATTTTTGTAGAGATTACAAATGGGAGGCATGTCACGTGAAACTGAAACACTTCACAGTAAAAAGTAAAAACATGCACAACTATGTTTTCTCTACGCTTTTATTATCTCTGCATCTTTGGCATGGGCTTACATATGTTTTGAATATGACTGGCCAATTTGTGATTGTGTTGGGATAGGGTTGGGTTATCATTCATTTCCAACAAGTACTCTTTCACGTTACGCGAAGAAAATTATGGCTGATATTAGAGAAAGCGCGTTGCAGTTGTAAGAGCATCTCCAATAGTTAAAAGGAAAATAATCTATTACAGAGAATGAGATAAAAAATGGATTCTAATAAATTCTCTAAACATTCAGCTTATCAAATTTGATGGATTATTATATATTAATAATTAAATTTTTTTTATTAAAAAATTATACCATCTACTATTATATCAATTCTTTCTCTCTCTTTCAGATTTTTTTTTTTTTTTCTCTCATTCTCTCCTTTGCTGCGCTTTGTTGGCAGGGTTGAGTAGCCACATAATACTTAAAAAGTCATCTTAAATGCTATTAACTTTTTTTTTTTTTTAATTGAAAATGCTATTAACTTTAGAAAGGAAAGTTTGAACGTTTCACTTTCACACCTACCAAGTTAACTACGTGGCCGTCATATTTGTCCTTCACACCTTCACACATTTTGCTTTCTTTTATGTCTTGCCAGTTGCCACTTTGCTTCACCGCATTGTCTTGAATGACTACTCAATTTTACGTGATAATTTATAGTACGCAAAACAAAAATAGAAAGAAGAAAAGAAATAGTAATTTTAGGATTGAGAGGTGTGCTATGCAACACCTTTCAACGGTTGAAATTAAAAAATTAATTTTTAATATCAACCATAAGAGAGTTAAAAAAAATAAATGTCATCATTTAGTGGTAATGAAAGTCTTGATCTTAACTAGCACTTTGAAAATTTGGTTGAAAGAACTAAAGGTCTTAAGAATAGAGTAGGTCGCAAGGGTGGAAAATGAAAAAAAAATTGGGTTAAAAAGCAAATAAAAAAAAAAGAGTAGAGTTGAATTAAAGGATTAGGTTAGTCAACAGTTTTCCAAGTTAAATTTCACTTATTTATTTTTACTCTATGCTAAGTTTCTATTGTTTGTAAAATTTTATATTGTTATGGCTAATAATATATATATATATATACACACACACATATTTTTCTATATAGGAACCTAGTTTTGCTCCCAACATACAATATAATAATTATAAATCACATAAAGAACATTATTCGCATCAAGTGTTTTTTATTTTTCGTAGTAAAATAACTTGTAGATAATTTGTAAAGTTGGAGGTTGTACTATACTTGCCATTTCATTTATGAATTTATTAATAAGGTCTTTTTTTTTTTTGATATAACAGACTTATCTTGTTAGTCTTTCGAACCAATAAATAGTTACGAAACTCGTTTCACGTCATTTTTAAGGGTAAACTTACTTGTTTACATGTTTTTCCCTTATAAGTAATTAGATGATTTCTTAAACTGTTTCTCTTATAATCATTGTGATTATATAGGTACCATTAACTCCATTATTGTTTCAAGTATCAAATCATGCGGATGTTGGTAAGGTAAAAAGTAAACGTTTTCATACATGAATTTTGAATAAACTTACTTATTTACATTTATTGCACTTATAAGTAATTAGATAATATCTCAAATTGTTTCCTCTTATAGTCTTGTGATTACATAGGCACCATTAACTTCATCATTTTCTCAAGTATCAAATCATACGGATGTTGACTAGGTAAAATGTAAATGTTTTCATACATAAAATTTTGAATAAACTTACTTGTTTATATATTTTGTAGTCATAAGTAACTAAATGATTTCTTACACTTTTACTCTTATAATTGTTGTGATTACATAAACACCATTCGTTAGTACCACCTTAACTTCATCGTCGTCTTAAGTATCAAATCATAGGAATATTGGTAAAGTAAAAAATAAATGTTTTCATACATGTTTATTGAAACCCAAAACACATTTTTGGTTCTTCAAAACCTCTCTCTAATACTCATTAGGGTAGAAACTCTTGATCTCATTCCAAGAAACGTTTTTAAACATTTTTTCTAAAACTTTTTCAAGAACATATTTTTATTTTGAGTTGTGAATACCTATTGTAGGGTCACGTTCCGCGACGAACCGCAGTAGTGTTGGGTTCGCACGTGAATGGGCCCAAACAATATCATTTGTAGAGAGTGGATTCGAAAGGCTAGGCCTTAGTTACCCAGCGGTGGTTTTTGTGATGTTCATATGTGATTAAAGTGCCTTCACCCTTGGAGTTTTTCTCCTGGAGGTGGACTGGAAGCCCTTCCTTCTTGGCCAGTCCTCCCAGCCCCCCTCTCTAGATTACTTATTTTTTCTTTTATACTAGCCTGCATTCACTTTCCTTCGTCCACGTGTAGGGTCAACCTTTCCAACACTGATACTTGTCCCGTCAGTCCAAGACAAAAGTCGTAGGGAGTGGTTGATAAAGCTAAAGCATACGGCTCTGTTAGGTGCAGAGCTAGGTATGGGGAAGGTCGTAAGGGCAGCCTTTCCTGGATATTTTAGATTTTCTTTCAAGTTTGTCCCTATACCGTTTTTGCCCTTCTTCTTGGTGGAGCTTTGGGTCAGCCGAGGACTATACTGTCCTCGGCTGCTTCTCCGGGCCAATTTGTGCTTCACGTTATTGAGTTTGGATTGTAACCCTCTTCGGCTTGGGCCTTAGGGCTCCCCATGAATAAATGGGCTCGGCCCATAAATCATTGGGCCCCACAATAGCCCCTCAAAACCCTGCTGTCCGACTTCCTGGTTGGAGAGGGGGTTTTGATAATACCGAGCCTTTATTATAGCTCATTTAATTCCGCCCTTGACTGACGCTGGCGACTCTTCACCTGCCCAGGGAATGTACCGATCTACAAGATATTCCCCTTGATTTGCACACGATGCGTTTATGCCGTTTAGTTATCTGAAGCGCGCCTTTAATATCTTCCCTTTACGAGACCTCCCAGGTTCAACGGTTTTTGATGACGTGGGGGAATGAAACGGGCGTATTTATGTTTTTATAGATTTCCTTGGAGATCTGAACTCATTAAGTACTCTTTTCTTCGTCCCCTATATAAAGAGAAGAAACAAGAATTGTTTCTCCCACAGATGAATTCCTTTAATCCCACCAAAATTTGAAACCCTTAGATTCCTTCCGGAGTTCAGCTTTTCATTGTACGCTGTACTGTTTCTTTATTTTAGTAAAAATGGAAATTTATTTACTTGTTTTGAATACTATTCTTTTGGCAACACCACTTTGTGAATGGGTGTGCTCCATGTGTTTGTTTCTCCTCGGCGATATTTAAAGCAAGAATCCTTGAAACACAATCCAACTAATTCTAATTTGCCGACACTACCAGGCATAATAATAACAATTCATAGTAAGTTGAACTTAGGAAACTAACCGAGATAATGGTTGAACGTTCTGTAATAAGTGCGAGAATACTGTTTGAGAACGACAAATTCTAAATAATTCATCCGAGGGGGTGACCGAGCATTGAATGACTTCGCTTATGCTTTTGGAAACATGTTGCTCCATTCCGTACTAGTCCCTTTGGTGTTGAAGATCCAAAGGCAAACTAGAGAATCCATGTAGTTCAGGAATTAACCCAATGTTTAATGGAGAGTTTTCCTCGGGGAGATTCTAAGGTCCACGTAACGTAGTTTTTACTTTTAAGTAGTTGGTTTCCCCAGAGGCTTGGGTCCGAGGAAGGCCTTGGTTCTGTCCAAAACTTGTATTCTCTTTGTAAGTAGTTGGTTTCCCCAGAGGCTTGGGTCCGAGGACCATACAAGGCCTTGGTTCTGTGCAAAACTCGTATTGTCTTTGTAAGTAGTTGGTTTCCCCAGAGGCTTGGGTCCGAGGACCATACAAGGCCTTGGTTCTGTCCAAAACTTGTATTCTCTTTGTAAGTAGTTGGTTTCCCCAGAGGCTTGGGTCCGAGGACCATACAAGGCCTTGATTCTGTCCAAAACTTGTATTCTCTTTGTATTCCGTTTCTTAATTTACCTACTTCCTAAAGGTTAGCTCCTCGAATAAGGTGGGGGAAGCTAACTTGATGTTTAAAGCCCCTAGACTTGCTATGCCATTGGCACTACGAGGCGTAGCCCCTAGTGGGAACTTGTGTCGGAACAACAACAACGTGTCGCCGGTCATAAAGGCATCCTCGTAGACCCTTGTTCGACAGAAGCTCAACTCCACCGCCGCTCGAGCTAACGCGCAAGCCTTCCCCACAGACGGCGCCAATTGTAGGGTCACGTTCCGCGACGAACCGCAGTAGTGTTGGGTTCGCACGTGAATGGGCCCAAACAATATCATTTGTAGAGAGTGGATTCGAAAGGCTAGGCCTTAGTTACCCAGCGGTGGTTTTTGTGGTGTTCATATGTGATTAAAGTGCCTTCACCCTTGGAGTTTTGCTCCTAGAGGTGGACTGGAAGCCCTTCCTTCTTGGCCAGTCCTCCCAGCCCCCCTCTCTAGATTACTTATTTTTTCTTTTATACTAGCCTGCATTCACTTTTCTTCGTCCACGTGTAGGGTCAACCTTTCCAACACTGATACTTGTCCCGTCAGTCCAAGACAAAAGTCGTAGGGAGTGGTTGATAAAACTAAAGCATACGGCTCTGTTAGGTGTAGAGTTAGGTATGGGGAAGGTCGTAAGGGCAGCCTTTCCTGGATATTTTAGATTTTCTTTCAAGTTTGTCTCTATACCGTTTTTGCCCTTCTTCTTGGTGGAGCTTTGAGTCAGCCGAGGATTGTACTGTCCTCGGCTGCTTCTCCGGGCCAATTTGTGCTTCACGTTATTGAATTTGGATTGTAACCCTCTTCGGCTTGGGCCTTAGGGCTCCCCATGAATAAATGGGCTCGGCCCATAAATCATTGGGCCCCACACCTATAAACTATTGAATCATTTGATTTCCATGATATCTCATTGAATCTTATTGTGTAGGCACTAAGAGACCGATTAAATATCAATCAAGTTGTGTTCCATAAGCAAGGTGAGTCTCTCTTCATGGCTCTTCCTTAATTTGGATTTTTATAACTTGTGTTTCTTGTTGTTCTTAATTTGAATTATGTGTTATACATGCTTAAAAATATGTTTTGCTTTATTTGATTTTGATTAGTTGTGTCTCGCCATGCTTTGAATGAAAAGTTGGATTAATATAGTAGAAGCATGTTTGGTTTTGTTTGATTGTGTTTTTTGGTTGTGCTTTAAAATTGTGTTTTTGGGTGTGTATATATAAGCGTGCTTGTTTGGCTGTGCTTTAAAACTGTGTTTCTTGGTGTGTATGCGCTCGCATGATTTATGCATGCGTACGCATACTTGAGGCATGCATAGGCATGCATACACATACTTCATTCATGAACACTCATACTCATGCCCAGAAACATAGATTTACGGTTCTTGCTATTTTGTTTATTTTGATTAGTTTTAATAACATGTTTAGGTCTTGTTGAGTCTAGTTTTCACATGTTTAGCATTAGGGTTAGTAGAATAACTTGTTTCACATACTTGGATTGATAAATTGATGATTAGGGTTTATGCTTGGTAGAATCACATGAATATTCATGAGAACTTGAACATGCATTGATGCATAGGTGCTGAGGTGTTATGGTGTAGCGATGTAAGTGAGGTAAGTCATGCATAGTTACATGAACATGCATTTGATTTGATGAACATAGTGTGCTTTCTTGATTGATGAACATGATGAATATACTTGATTATTTTAATTTATGATATTGTTTTGTGATGTGCTTGCTGCCATTAGATATATATTGCTAGAATAGTAGGGTTTTATGTTATAGATGAGTATGGGACATTTGCTATGTTTGGATGTTAGATGCATGTTAATGTAAGTTTAGAATAACATATTAGAAGACCTTTTGATAGGATTAGGATTTGGAACACAATGAGTGGAGGCCGACTTAGAGGTTGGGTGAGATTGGGTGCCTAACACCTTCCCATCCCTATACTTAAACTCCGGACACATGCTCTAGTAAAGATTAGTCCTTTCACAAGGATGTTATATTCATGATTCTTAAACCTAATCTAGGTGGTGACTTCATTTACACCTTCCGCTATGGTCCACCCTAAGCGAAGGAGTACTTCTCATGGATTTAAGGAAACCCAAAGCCCATCACGAGCACATGCGTCCACAATAGCTTTCTTATAAATAATAATAATAATATAACTTCTCAACCACTATAGTTGTTCACAATCTCTATAGTTTCCATCCTCAAAAAGTAAAATCTCTATAACTTTCCTAAATTAGGCACTACCATGAATCACCTATTCTAAACCACAAAAAGCTGAATAAAAAAAAGAAAAAGAAAAAAG
Organism: Quercus robur; assembly: GCF_932294415.1. Lineage (NCBI taxonomy): Eukaryota > Viridiplantae > Streptophyta > Magnoliopsida > Fagales > Fagaceae > Quercus > Quercus robur. Next base: position 27,080,194 of record NC_065538.1, read on the forward strand.
ATTTGAAAAGATGAAATCCAAATCACCAATAACATAGTGAAAAATTAATGAGAGAGGGAGAATGAAAGAGCTTGCAACAGCAATGGCACTCTCCAACTGTCCGTACAATTGAGGCACTACCAGTGCGTTTTCTTTCTATTTTTTATAATCATTGTTGCATGTTATTTGGGTACACCGGGTTTAGAAGCATCTGCCCAATCCTTTTCAAACCATTCGTGTTTTGGTTAAGAGGGAATCAAAATTTTCACTTTCTTTTATATATAAATATATATATATATATATTGTGGGGCTAGAGAATTTGTGATCCTGACCCACTTACATGCAACGAAAGTCCAAATGGCTTAGAGATATAGCCGATGATGATTCTATCCTTAGCGTCCCAAAACCTAGAAGGAAGGGACGACACGCCATCAAAGGTGGCCCCTACAGCTCTCCCAGAAGAAAGGGCGAGTACATTGTAGGAGTAGTTCAAGGAAAACTGTCACCTCCGCATTGAATGCGCCAACAAACGTCCTGACCGCCTTAATGGGGAAAGGACCCCTGAACAGTGCAACGACAAAGAATAAGGGAAAGGCTGTCATTACTACAATTAAATACTCTGCGCCTGACAGAGCCATGCTCTTCAGCTTTTACAACCACCCTCAACCACTTTGGGTATGGGCTAATAAGACAAGTATCAGCCCTATAAAGTTGAACCTACACATGGACGTTCAAGGGGAGGGAAAAGTTAGTATAAAAGGAAAATGATGTATCGCCAAAAAAGGAGAGGGGGCAACACAAAGGGATAATAAGAACATAAAACTCCTCGAACGAGGGCCAAGAACCAGAGCCACTCAGGCCGTGCCGAGGAGAACGTTTTCTTGGACAAACTCAGTTCACCTCTGTACGACCATCATGAACACCATGACTAACAACTGTCCGGTGACAAAGACCTAGCCTTTTAGCCCACTCTCTACAAATTTATTGTTTGAGCCTTTAACGTTCGAACCCAATACACCAATTTGGGATCATTACAAATTGAGCCCTTATAATTGGCGCCATCTGTGGGAAGGCTTGTGCGTTGGCACAGGCGGTGCTTAGTCATGGTAGGATCAATCTCCTGTCAAACAAGTGTCTGCAAAAGCCCCTCCATCATTTCCAGCAGCACGCAGTTGTTACCCTAACATAAAGTTCCACTCGGGGCTACACTTCGAAGCACTAGTGGCACGGGCAGTTCTAGGGGCTTCTAAAGTTTATGCCCCACACATATGCCAAGGGGCTAATCCTTGCGGGACAAGAAAATATAAGTTTTGGACAGAACCAAGGTCTTGCATGATCCTCGGACTCAAACCTATGAGGAAACCAACTACTTCAAGAAAATATAAGTTTTGGACAGAACCAAGGTCTTGTATGGCCCTCGGACTCAAAACTATGGGGAAACCAACTACTTTAAAAAAATATAAGTTTTGGACATAATAAGTTTTGGACAGAACCAAGGTCTTGCATGGTCCTCGGATTCAAACCTATGAGGAAACCAACTACTTCAAGAAAATATAAGTTTTGGACAGAACCAAGGTCTTGTATGGTTCTCGGATTCAAACCTATGGGGAAACCAACTTTTGGACAGAACCAAGGTCTTGTATGGTCCTCGGACTCAAACCTATGGGGAAACCAACTACTTCAAGAAAATATAAGTTTTGGACAGAACCAACGTCTTGTATGGTCCTCAGACTCAAACCTATGGGGAAACCAACTACCTGAAGAAAATATAAGTTTTTGACAGAACCAAGGTCTTGCATGGTCCTCGGACTCAAACTTATGGGGAAACCAACTACTTCAAGAAAATATAAGTTTTGGACAGAACCAAGGTCTTGTATGGTCCTTGGACTCGAACCTATGGGGAAACCAACTACTTTAAGAAAATATAAGTTTTGGACAGAACCAAGGTCTTGTATGGTCCTCGGACTCAAACCTATAGGGAAACCAACTACTTTAAGAAAATATAAGTTTTAGACAAAATCAAGGTCTTGCATGGTCCTCGGACTCAAACTTATGGGGAAACCAACTATTTCAAGAAAATATAAGTTTTGGACAAAACCAAGGTCTTGCATGGTCCTCGGACTCAAACTTATGGGGAAACCAACTACTTCAAGAAAATATAAGTTTTGAACAGAATCAAGGTCTTGCATGGTCCTCGGACTCAAACCTATGGGGAAACCAACTACTTCAAGAAAATATAAGTTTTGGACAGAACCAAGGTCTTGCATGGTCCTCGGACTCAAACCTATGGGGAAACCAACTACTTCAAAAAAATATAAGTTTTGGACAGAACCAAGGTGTTGCATGGTCCTCGGACTCAAACCTATGAGGAAACCAACTACTTTTGGACAGAACCAAGGTCTTGCATGGTCCTTGGACTCAAACCTATGTGGAAACCAGCTACTTCAAGAAAATATAAGTTTTGGACAGAACCAAGATCTTGCATCATCCTTGGACTCAAACCTATGGGGAAACCAACTACTTCAAGAAAATATAAGTTTTGGACAGAACCAATGCCTTGCATGGTCCTCGGACTCAAACCTATGGGGAAACCAACTACTTCAAGAAAATATAAGTTTTGGACAGAACTAAGGTCTTGCATGGTCCTCGGACTCAAACCTATGGGGAAATCAACTACTTCAAGAAAATATAAGTTTTGGATAGAACTAAGGTCTTGCATGGTCCTCGGACTCAAACCTATGAGGAAACTAACTACTTTAAGAAAATATAAGTTTTTGACAGAACCAAGGTCTTGTATGGTCCTCGGACTCGAACCTATGAGGAAACTAGTCACTAAAAAATATAAATGTTAGACAGAACCAATGTCTTACATGGTCCTTGGACCCCCAGCTCTAAGGAGACTAACACAACCGAGTATTTAGCCCCGGTGCAGTCATACCTCGGTCCTCGGACCGGATGCTAAAAACAAGCTGAGGCTATGAATGTCGTCAGGAACGTGGCAAAACACCTTAGTGCCCGGTGACCCTCTCGGACGGTTCATTTTAAGTTACTCATTCTCGGGTGAACACCCCATATGCAATACAGAATATTCAGCTATTATCCCAATTAGTCTCATATGGATAACCTACTTCAAGTCGGTATTATTGTGCCCGTCAGTTTTAATAAATTCAAAGTGATAACTCTTTGTCAACAAGGGTTTCGACCCTAAGTCCTGTTCGAAAGAAAGGAACACCAGCACATCCATTCACAAAATAATTATTGCAGAAAAGAAAAAACATGCAAAATGGGATAAAGTCATCTTTTATTAGACAAAGAAGTAGTACAGCGTACAATAAGGGGCTTAGACAAGCCTACACTAGAAGCCTACTACAGAAGCAAAAAGAAAAATAAAAAACATACATGAGAGCGATAAATCCTTCAATTTTGCTCTAGCAGCAATTAAGTACGTTGGATGACACCAGTGATGGAAGAGAAGAAGAAGCAGAGGCGCCTAGGTGGCACCAGTGATGGAAGAGAAGAATAAACGGAGGTACCTAGGTGGCACCAGTGATGGAAGAAAGGAAGAAGTGAGGATGCCAAATCCCCGTACTAGCTCTGATTGCAATCAAGCAGGCATTACATTAGTAGCAATAGAGCGAAAACGGATGGTACCAGCGATGAGAAATCTCAATGCTGTCGCACCAAAAATTTGATGCGACCTCCATCTGCTTCGGATTTTGGCTGAAGGAAGAATAGGCTCCTTTCTTACCTTATCAAAGGGAAGAAATGTCTTGAGTCATGGTCTCCCTTGCCCTGACAGGGCCATGTTGGATCTCGAAGATACCTAAGACCTTTGAAGAGGGTGTGGTCCTCTCACCCTTATCATGGCCTTGACCATGTTACCCCCTAAGGCTCAGTCACACTAGAAGTGGGGACTTTGGGCATAATAGGAGGGTTGGGAATTTGAAAAGCTTAAAGTGTCTGCGAATAAAGGAAATAACCTCCCAACTTGCTTCTTATATTGGGGGTAAGCCTGGTGACATTTAATCTGTGCAAATCTCCAAGAAAAACTATAAACGAGATAAGTCCCGCCCAATTCCCAAAGCAGTCTTTAGTCGTTGGATTTGCGTCGCCTCGTAAAGAGACTTTATTAAAGGCGCGCCTCGTGTACCGAAACGGTAGGGACGCAGCGTGGGTAAACTAAAAGAATGTCTCACAACCAAGAGCGTGTCCCAGGCAAACGAAGAGACTCCGGCATTGTTGAAGGACAAGACTTGGCAAGCCATGACATAGGCCCGACGTCACCAAAACCCTCCTCTCCGTCCGAGGAGCCGGACAATAGGATTTTGAGGAGCTATTGTGGGGCCAGAGAATTTGTGATCCCGGCCCACTTTCCATTAAGGCCCAAGGCCCACGCCGAGGAGAGGTGTTACTGAGGACATGCAACGAAAGTCCAAATGGGTTAGAGATATAACCGAGGACGATCCTGTCCTTGGCGTCCCAAAACCTAGAAGGAAGGGACAACACGCCATCAAAGGCGACCCCTAGAGCTCTCCCAGAAGAAAGGGCGAGTACATTGTAGGAGCAGTTCAAGGAAAACTGTCACCTCCGCATTGAATGCGCCAACAAACATCCTGGCCGCCTTAATGGGGAAATGACCCCTAAACAGTGCGGCGACAAAGAATAAAGGAAAGACTGCCATTACTGCAATTAAATACTCTGCACCTGATAGAGCCATGCTCTTCAGCTTTTACAACCACCCCCAACCACTTTGGGTATGGGCTGATAAGACAAATATCAGTTCTATAAAGTTGAACCTACACGTGGACGTTCGAGGGAAGGGAAAAACTAGTATAAAAGGAAAATGATGTATCGCCAAAAAAAGGGAGGGGGCAACACAAAGGGATAATAAGAACATAAAACTCCTTGGACGAGGGCCAAGAACCAGAGCCACTTAGGCCGTGCCGAGGAGAACGTTTTCTTGGACAAACTCAGTTCACTTCTGTGCGACCATCATGAACACCATGACTAACAACTGTCCGGTGACCAAGGCCTAGCCTTTTAGCCCACTCTCTACAATTTATTGTTTGGGCCTTCAACGTTCGAACCCAATACACCAATTTGGGATCGTTACAAATTGAGCCCTTACATATATATATTCCCTTATAGGACTTTCTAAGTATTTTGTGACAATAATTATCAATTTGTCATTTAGGTTTTATTTATCTATTTATTTTTATAAGAATACAAAAACTTTATTAAGAAGAAGAGAAATTCAATACATCTTGAGCCAAAGTGGCTTCAAACATAATAGGATTTTCCTCTATCCAAGTTATAAAATGAAAAATACCTTTGGCGTATTGAACCAAAACATGTGTAGAACGATTCTCTTGTAGCTTTACATGACAAAATTGTACTCTTCTGAAGTCTTATATTTTTTGAAAGAACCCCAAGATAATATTAGACACAATGGCTGGCGGTTCATTGTTTCCAAAGACAGCATTAAATATTACTAGGGAATCACACTTAAAAATTACATCTTTGATACCTATATCCCAAGCAAAAGTGACATGTTCGTCTAGTGCAATGGCTTCAACTTCAATTGCCCCAAAAGGTCTATGAAAATTCTTGCTTAATGCTACTGCAACTTGTCTTTCATGATCTCATATCACAACCCCCATCCTCGAAGATTGCAAATTTTCAAACACCATTCTGTTGACATTCAGCTTGCACCATGGTTCTCTCGGGGGAGTCTAGTAACCTCATCCGAGCAACCTAGTGGAGAAACCGTAAAATTTGCCATCTGGAATTCATGCAACATATATCTCGCCTTGTGAACGATAGCAGAACGTTGTTGTTGAGGTCTTCCTTATCGGACTTCATTTTGGTTGAACCAAAGACACCAGGCTACAACCGCTACAGTAATGATTAGGGCTAACATATCATCATCTAAATGCTGAACAAATTTGGCATGCCTAAGGATGGCCATACCCATTGGGTAATGGATATCCAACTTTACCCGATCCAAATGTTTCGGGTAATACTCGGTTTTTCATGGGTAGAGCTTAATCAGGTAGGGTATGGATATTATCCAAACCCAACCAAAAAAAAAAAAATCAATCTCAAAACCTCTCACCATCACTGACTCAGTCACACTCTCTCTGCCTCTCCAGACCAGAGCTACTTTTTTCTCTTCCCAACCCATCCAAGCACATCTCTTGGTCAATCATAGCAGCACTGATCCACCATGTCTGTGAATCGCTGATCTTGGCTGCCACCGACAACTCGTCGTTCTTGTTGTTATAGAGTGCCGAATCGGCTTCTTCTACTTCTATTTCCAGACAACACTCGTCGTCTTTTCTCGATCTTTTCGGATCTGATCTGGACTCGCCTCGATCGGTAATCTCGTTCTCGTCCGCCTCCACGACCATCGGATCCTAGTTTGGGTCAGGATTCGGATCTGTTGTTTCGAACAGCGATCCTTTCGCCGTCGAGTGGTTGACCCCACAGAGAGTCGAGAACATTGTTTGCAACGTGTGGTTAACTTCCACGACAGTCTTGTAGGTTTTTGGCGAAATACTGAACGCCGAAGCTAGCTTCGGCGGTATCAATAGTTGCGATAACAGCGTCAAATCGTCGATGCTCAGTAGCCCAACCTCCCACTCCGTCACTTTGTCCTCATCGCCACCATTTTCGCCGCCCACAAATTCGTACTCGCTCATGTACCTAAAAATTTGTGAATACTCTCTGAATTTGTGAATTCCATATTTAGATCTAAAAGAAAGAGAAAGAGAGATATTTTCCATGATATTTAGAGCTTTGTTTTTTCTTTTTTAAGATTGGTTAGTTTTTTCTTTTTTAAAGATCGGTTAGTTTTTAGTTTTTACGTTAAAATGTTTTGGATTAAAAAAGAAATTAAATCGGTTTCAGGTAGGGTATGGATATCCATGGATAATATATTTAGGTAAAATTCGGGTATGGATACTAATAGGTATTGATAATTGGGTATCCATGGACAAACTTTTTGGGTAGGGTATGGGTATACCCGATCCATACCCTACCCATGGCCATCCCTCGCATGCCACAGGAAATCCGGGAATTCAGTGAATCAGGCACCACCGGGTTCAAAAGGTATTCATGATGGCCTCCAAACTTCACAAGCTCGATCACATTCCCAAAACAGATAACCACCGTTTTCAGCAGCTTAATCACAGGCCTCACAAGAAGGATCATTATTAATGACCCGTTGGTGGTATAGATTAGCTTTGGTGGGAAGAATATTTTTGTAAGCCCTCCAAGCGAACGATTTGATCTTGTTTGGGACATTGAGGCTACAAAGACACTTCCAGAAATTCAGATTGTGCTAGTCATTTGAGGACTCGCCTGGGCTTGGAGAAGAGTTCATGGTAACTGCCACTTAGTAAGCACTATGGAATGTAAAATGTCCTTTAGGAGTGTAAGTCCACACTAGTCGATCTCTCTGCCACCTAGATCTTATTGGAATAATAAGCATAGCCGAAGCATCAGCAGGAATAAATAATTAATTAATCATACTTGCGTTCCACTCCCTAAAGTGAGGTCCTATGAACAAATTAACTTGTGCTCCCATTGGCAAACTGGCTAGTGGAGCTATAAGCTTGAAGGAAAATGGTTGATGAGTCCATTTATCCCTCCTTATATAAATTGATGAACCATTCCTTACTTGACATCGATGTCAATGTCGAACAAGGTTCTGTGCTACCAGAATACGTCTCCATGCAAAAGAAGGATGATTGCCAGGCTCAGCAGTAAGAAAGTCTCAATTGTTGAAATACCGAGCTTTAAAGACCTTATAGACCAACAAGTCGGTGTTATTTTGTAACCCAAATCCCTGCTTAGCTAGCAAAGCAAGATTGAAGTCCTTAAGATCCCAAAAACCCAAACCTCCTTCAACCTTGGGTAAGCACATTTTTTTCCTAACTCAACCATGCCATCTTATTTTTCTCATTCTTTTGTCCCCACCAAAAAGTTCGAACCATACTTGTCATTTCATAACATAGAGCACTAGAGAGTTTAAAAACACTTATGGTGTATGTAGGTATTGTCTGTGCAACTGTCTTAATTAGTATCTCCTTGCCTGCTGTTGATAATAGCTTTCTTTCCAACCTGATAGTTTACTATCCAACCTTTCAAGTAATTATTGAAAAGTATTGTGCTTATTTTTCCCCACTAAAGATGGTAGGCCAAGATATTTCTCATGTTGACGTATTATTTCTACCCCAAATTGATCCATTATGCCCTCTTGAATGTCTTTGAGGTGTATTACAACTGAAGAATAGAGTGGTTTTCTCCCGATTCAATTGCTGCCCAGATGCCCGTTCATAAGTTTCTAAGATATTTTCCATAGTAGCGTAGTCCTCATGTGCAGTGCAACAAAAAATGAGGTTATCATCTACAAAGAAAAGGTGTGAAATCTTAGGTCCCCTCATGCTTGCCACCACTCCTTTCAACATTCCTTGCTCCGCAAATTGCTTAATTAGTGCCAACAAGCCTTCTGCACAAATCAAAAAAGGCGCAATTGCACTTTTAGTCCCTACATTTTGACCTTTTTCCATTTTAGTCCCTACATTTTATTTTTTCCACTTTTAGTCCCTAAACCAATTAACGCGGAACATTTAAGTCCTTGAAACACTGTTCCGTCACCAAACTACCGGAGAAACTGACGGATTAATAAAATAATAATTAAAATTCACTGTAGCACTGACACGTCAGCATATAAATTAAAAAAATTAATTTATTAATTTTAGTTAAATAAAAAAAATAAAAACAGAATTAAAAGTATTTCATTATTGTTAGCAACCTAAATCAGCCACCTAAATCACAAATCGGAGTGAAAAAATCAGCAAAAGCCAGCCAGCCAGCCACCACAGCCCACCCACTCAGCCACTCTCCATAAACCCGCCCAGCCACCCACCGCAACCCCCAAGCCATCCCAAAAGCCCAGATCGTTAAGGAAAAAAAAAACCCCACTCACTCTCACCGATTCCAGGTCAGAGATCTTAGTGACGGCATTTCTAGTGAAACCAGATCCGAGCAACGAGCGACGAAGCGGCGATGACAAGGCTCACCTCGGCCCCCTCGCAGCGACTTCTCCGACGACAAAACGGGCCAAGATCTGATGGTGGTGCCACCAGAACGAAGGCAGAGGGTGCCGACGGAGTGGAGGCGAAGAGCGGTGAAAGGTGCTGGCGAAGTGGATTGAAGAGTGGCGTCACCGATGGGTGTTGTCACTGGTTTGGGCAAGTGTGAGAGAGGATGAGTAAAGTATGAGAAAGGGGGAGAAAGAGTTGGGTATGAAAGACAGTCAGCTGTGATATTTTTGTAAAATACGTTATACTTGTTTTTCTGGTAAAATATTTTACAAGTTTTTACATACAAGGTTTTAGATTTTTTTTCCAAATAACCTTACTTTGCTAACAATTTCGTTAGTTTGCCGGAGAATTTTGGGGGGTTTTGGTTTGTTTTTCCTGTGGGTATCTGACCCAATTTTTTTTTTTTGTATTTGTTTCCCAAGTAGATTTATGGGTTTGAAGGTTAAGGTTTACTTTGTTGGAGATCGGTTTGGTTGTTGGGTTTATGGGTTTGGTTGTTTTATTGGAGATTTGGGTTTGGTTCTTTGTTGGAGATTGATTTTGCAGGAGATCTGTATTTTTGTGATTGTTGGTTTTGTTCTCATTTGAAGATTGCTGTGTGTTTTGCATGTTTGGTTGCTAAGAAAATGCAAGAAGAGAAACAAAAATATTGATTTTTTAAATTTCTGGGCAAGGTTTGCTGGGAAGAAAATGAAGAACATGATTAAGGGGAAGAACACATGTTTTTATTCTGGGCAAGGTTTGAACATGATTTTTTAATTCTGTTTTTATTTTTTTTATTTAGTTAAAATTAATAAATTAATTTTTTAAATTTATATGCTGACATGTCAGTGCTACAGTGAATTTTTATTATTATTTTATTAATCCGTCAGTTTCTCCGGTAGTTTGGTGACGGAACAGTGTTTCAAGGACTTAAATGTTCCGCGTTAATTGGTTTAGGGACTAAAAGTGGAAAAAATAAAATGTAGGGACTAAAATGGAAAAAGGTCAAAATGTAGGGACTAAAAGTGCAATTGCGCCATCAAAAAATATATATATATAGGGAGAGAGAGTCCCCTTGGCATAGCCCCCTAGTTGGGGTAATGAGCCCTCAACGTTCCCCATTAATCTTCACCAAATAGGTTACAATTCTAACACATCTCATCATGATATCCATCCACTTCCCATCAAAGCCCATTTTAAGCATTATATTATTTAAGTATCCTCATTCTCTCCTATCATAAGTTTTAATCATATCAAGTTTCAAGGCTGTCTTTCTACCTTCTCCTTTCTTTTTTGATTTATATGATGCATAATTTCAAAAGCAACAAATATATTATCTATCAAAAAAAAGAAAAAAAAAAAAGAAAAAGAAAAAGAAAAAGGCAATTAGACATAAAAGGGAACATACGTTTCAACCTGTTAACTAAGACCTCTGAGGCAATAGGTGAGAGAGCACATTACTCAAGCTGTAAGTCTATTATCATGTAATCTTTAGTTGGGTTCTTAACTTTGTGTTTTATTTGTGTCTTCAATAATGTTAATAATATAAGTACTAGGAAGTTGTTAGGGCAAACAAATCATAATATGGCCACAACTAGGTCTCTGTCTCTGTCTCTGTCTGTGTCCTCTAAACCCAAAATCTTACACACTCTCTTCTACTTTCGTCTCAAACCCAAGCCCCAAAATATCCACCCTTTCTCTTCCCGAGCCTCACAGCTCTCATTAGTGCCGGACCCATCATCACCACACCTCGTTAACGAAATCTCTCGCATACTCAGTGACCACCGGAACCCCCATAATGATTTAGAACTTTCTCTCAACACTTTTTCAAATCAAATATCCACAAACATGGTCGAGCAAGTGTTGAAGAGGTGCAAAAATCTTGGGTTCTCAGCTCACAGGTTCTTTCTTTGGGCTAAAAGAATTCCGGGTTTTGAGCATAGTGTTATTAGCTATCAGATTTTGGTTGATATCTTGGGAAGTAGTAAGCAGTTTGCTATATTATGGGATTTCCTAATAGAAATGAGAGACTCTCATTGTGTCGGGATTAGCTCTGAAGTTTTCTGGCTTGTTTTTAGAGCTTACGGTAGAGCTAATCTTCCTGAGGATGCGGTTCGAGCTTTCAATCGAATGGTTGAGTTTGGTATCAAGCCGGGAATTCATGATCTTAATCAGCTTTTGTATGTGTTATGCAAAAGGAAGCATGTAAGACATGCGCAACAATTTTTTGATAAAGTGAAGATTGGGTTCGAGCTGAATGCAAAAACTTATAGCATTTTGATGAGGGGGTGGGGGGATATTGGTGACTCAAATGAGGCACGTAAGTTGTTCGATGAAATGCTTGAACGAGGATGTAAGGTGGACGTGTTAGCATATACTAGTTTGTTGGAGGCTTTGTGCAAAGCTGGGAATGTGGATGAAGCGTACAAGATCTTCCGGGAAATGGGGTCTAATGGAGTTGATGCTGATGCTTCTACTTACTCGATTTTCATCCGCGCATATTGTGAAGCAAATGATATGCATTCAGCCTTTAGGGTGCTTGATCGAATGAGAAGATATGAGCTTTTGCCTAATGTTTATACTTACAATTGTATTATCAAGAAGCTTTGTAAAAATGATAGGGTGGATGAGGCTTACCAACTTCTAGATGAGATGATTGAGCGGGGAGTTTGGCCGGATACATGGAGTTACAATGCTATGCAAGCTTACCACTGCGATCATTCTGAGGTTAATAGGGCTCTTAAATTGATTTCTAGAATGGAGAAAGATAATTGCATGCCAGACCGACATACCTATAATATGGTGCTCAAATTGCTTATCAGGATAGGAAGATTTGATAGGGCAACTGAAGTTTGGGAGAGTATGGGGGAGCGAAGATTTTATCCTTCCGTGTCAACATATGCTGTCATGATTCATGGTCTATGCAAGAAGAAAGGTAAACTAGAGGAGGCATGTAAATACTTTGAGATGATGGTTGATGAAGGAATACCGCCATATACTTCTACCATTGAGTTGTTGAGGAACCGCATATTAGAGCTAGGTTTCTTGGACCAGATTGAGATACTTGCAAATAAGATGGAGAGAAGCACTTCTTGTTCAATTCAGGAGCTGGCAAACATGATAAGAGGTGATGAGACAAATAAGACTTCAAGAAGTGAAGAAACAGATCTGGAAAGTGATTAAGAGCAATGGGCTATGAGCATCTTGGAATTATGATCATCTAGATGAAGTGGATGTATTTCTTCTAAGAACAATCTCTGGATGAATTCCCAGCAGTAGTTCCCTTTTGTGTACGTTTTTTCCTTTTTAATATTTTATTTATTTATTTAAACATAGACCTTATAGTCTACTTGTATATGCTGTGTCAATTATTGTTATAGGATAAATAAGTAGGGAAAACCTAGGTTGAATGATTTGAGATTGCTCTGTCACAGTAAAAATGAAGGTGAACAATTAGTAATAGTGTCTAACAATGTCTAGAAGCTTTTATTTTCCAAAATGTTGTAGTTAAATTTGAGTTGCTAATAGTGGTTGTTATTTTTTCATTGGAAATTCTATTTTCATTTTCTTTGTTGTACATTAAAATACCATGAAAAACTCAGTGAGGCAATTTACTTTATGCATTAGGCACTATTAATTATGAATGATGCATTGGTATAAGTTTGACAACATCTTTTGTGTTAATAATTTTCGGTTGGATATCACCTATTTCAGTGGACAGGACTGATTAGTTATGTCATTATTCGGGGTACTTTTAATAGCTTAGCAAAACAAAATGTTTTTCAAAATCAATTCCTTGAGGATTTATATATTTTACCAATATTAAGTGTCATTGTGGTCATGGAGTCTCAAGGTTGACTTCATAGACACTTGAAGCATCCACTCTAGGTAGTCCATAAACTGGCTCGCCTGATATTGTTGAGAAAATTCGCTTTAGAAATTGTAAGAGGTGGTTGCACTCTTGGGTACTTTATTCAGCCCTCTGATAATCAAACTGATCGTATGCTTTGGTAGGCAGTGTTTACCAAGAATATAGATGATTGGCTTGTTGGACCATCCCCATGAGTTCATACTTAAAATAATACCTTTGGAACTATGACAATTTGATACTTTTATTCATTATATTTCTGCAACTATTGGTATGGCTGTCATTCTCGTGAGCTCAATGAATTCATACTTAACATTAGTTTCTTACTTAATGATAAGCTTTTATGATACCAATTAATTGATAGATTATGAAATTTTATTATTCTACGTTCAAATATTCAATAATTGTGCCACTGCCTGGTCTCCATTATGCAAACTCAGGTGCGAATCCCCCTCCCCACTTGTTGTAACTATAAAATAATAATGATAAAAACTCAATAATTGCAAACTCATTCTGTCAGTTTTTAAGAGGATGAGTCTAGAGGGAGGGCTGTCTTGAGTTTTTCATTCAAGAATCTCATTGATGATTTTTCAGTAAACCCTGAAAATTCTGATTCAATGGTCTGAACTTTGATTTCGAGTTTCAAGAAACCCCTCTCTGCTGTTGAAGAAGACAATTTTTGCATCTTTCTTGATGATATGATGCATTTTTGGTTCCCTAATTGTAAGTTTTGTGTTGTAGTCATCCGACCATGATAGCTGTAGACCTGTGGTTCTTGAAATTTGATATGGTACTGCTCTAGATCTTATTAAGAAAAACATCTCTAGCATGTTTTTTGTGCTAGCTTTTTCTGTGTGTAGCAGCAGTACAGCTGATTCCGTTTGGTTGGTTGTTTACAATTTGCCCCTGGAGAACTCTGTTCTGTCACCAAGTTCATTTAACCTAATAGACAACTTCATACTGACATAAGCTTGAGGCAGCATGACTTGTCAAAGGGTATTGAGTTTTTTTCTTTTCTGTTATATTTATTTATTTAAGCTAAGTATGGGAGTAGTTTTACAAGTCTAGTGACACAATTTTGAGGATTTTTTTTTTTTTTTTTTTTTTTTTTTTTTTTTTTCTCTATAGAAATTACAAATTAGTGACATGCGCTTGAGGCAGCATATGCTAAGTGAGCAATGTGCTAAGAACTTCATGATTTACTTTTCCATTGCAGTGCATAATGTTGTTCTTGTTGATTTTCTTTGTAAACTTAACAGAGAGTTCTTAGCTTTTTGGATATGAGAGGGAGATAGATCAGTTCCAGTTGTTAATTTGAAATATTAATTCTTCTTTTGAAAATATATAACATTGGTTCAATCATGCCATAAGTTAGGGGCATGAAATTCATAGGCCATTATCTACAAATTTCTTTGCTATAAGCTATCTAATATGACAATTATATTCACTTACTTTGTGTGTGTGTGTGTTTTTTTTTTCCTATTTTAATTGCTATGTGTATATGCTATATCCTATATTTATCACTGTATATTTATGGATTTTATTCACTGGAATTTCCATATGCTATCTAATATTGCAAGTATAGGTAGTTACCAATGCTTATTTGTTATGAGGGTTATGTGTGCTTCTGTTCTGATGGTGGGTAACTGCTAGTATGACAGCAAATTGTGTGCAAAACAGCCAGAGAGTTGTCATTTAAGAAAAATGATGAGGGTCCTGTACTGCTGTTTAGTCAATTGCTACTGTATAATTATGTAAACTGAGATGTTAAGTTATGGAGAACAAAGATAGAGGCATAGTTTAGTGGAGATAATGGGCTAGTTCTTTCTAATCTTATCAATAAATACAAAAGATATCATGTCAAGCACACCTTTGCGTAAATAGGCTCTATATGCATAAGCATTTGATGCCAATGTATAACTTGGAATTTTATTTGTTTGAATTTGGAATCTTTTGTTTTTCCCCCCTCTTTGAAATGAACAGAATCTCTATAAAAAGTATATTTTGCCCATCTCATGAGGCATGTTTCAAGATAACATGCCAATGTAATTTGACTTGGTCTTGTTTGAAAGTAATCCTTCTTTTTAATTTATGTTTCTGTGTGTTTCAGGCTTTTACTGATTCCTATAAATTTTCTGGTGTTTGCAGTTAGGCTGCCTGAGCTTTTGGCATATGTAAATATTTAAGAGGAAACAGCTGACCTGCTTGCAGCAAAAATGGCTTGATTTTCTCAAGTATCACCTCAATATTTCTATATAATGTTCAATAGTTAGGAAATTATTGTTCTGAATCTTACCATATTGGCATGCTGTTGTCTGGCTTAACAATCCAGGAATATGGAATATCCAATTGTAGTTGTAACAGTAGTATTGAAAACTCATTCTTTTATTTGAATTTACCGTCTTCTTTCTTTCAATTGACACTCTTTCGGGACTTTGTTGTACCACAAAGAGTGCTACCTGTTGTAATATTTGTGGCTTGGAACTTTCTGTGAAGTGGTTGGCTTAATGCTGACAGTTGCTTTGAAGATGGTCAAAGGTTTGCAGGGATGGATTAATTAAGGGAGATTAAGTGGCTTTCAGTTTTCTTTCTCAGTTTGAGAATTTGTTTTAGTGTTATAGATGAGCTGTGGGGCATTGATCAGATAATTTTGTTGACGTGGAATATGATATGAAAATAGTGGAGATTAAAACTGATTCAGGAGCTATTATTTCTGTAGAGATGTTAGCTTTCATTTTGATGCAAATTCATTTCAGGCTTGTCAACAGTTGCTATGGAAGGATTAGAGTGCTCAGTTAAACACTCCCATCAGCAAGGGAGTTGTCATGCAGATTGATTAGCTTTTTGACAAAGTTTGGCTACAAACTTGGTTGAAGTCAATGGCTACAACTCCCACTAAAAAATTAATTTCTCATTTCTTTATCTTTTACAAAAATTTTTGGATCTTTGTGATACATATAGTATTTGGCAGATAGTCTGCAAAGAATTTTTTGGGATTTAATATTTGTTTGCTACATGTGAAGCATAGTCATTTAAAATTTAAGAGGAAGGAAAGCAATTTATATGGAGAAAGTTAACGAGGGTACTTTGTTCTGTAATTGTTTGTTCTGAATGTCTTTTCAGCGTGGAAAGTTAATGAGAAATGATTTGCAGAATCAAGAATGTTGAATTCTGTAATTATGATTGGGATGGAGATAGATTTATGGTTGGTATAGGGATCTAGTTGGTTTTGTGATATTCTGAGTCAATCTTAATTGGCATTCATTGCAGACAATCGGTTTGGTTTTTTGTTCAAATGCTGCAGCTTTTCCGTTGAGAGTAATGGATATATGATATATCCCAGTGGATTGCTATCAGATGTGAAGAGATGTGAGTGCTTAAGCGAACTTCATAATTGCAGCTTTGAGATCTATGTGAAAAATTCTAATTTTTTTAATACTGCTTTGATAAAAAACAGGCTTATTATTTATGATGAGTGCAGTTTTGTGATGGTGTTGGTATTGCTCAACTGTTAAATGCAATCCTGGTTTTGCCAAAGTTCTAAGTGGCTGCATAGCCTGCATATTGGAATGAAACCAGGATTGCATTAACTTATTGCCAAAGGTAATTCATGGTTATGTTTGTTGCTGAGGATGGGATAGCTATGAGCTTGGAGGAATTGTTTCTAGGTTTCAAGAATCGGAATAAATTAACTGATACAATAGTGCAAGAAAACCTAAACATAATTGATAAAGACAAAGAAAAAGGAATGTTAAAGAAAGGAATAGTAAAAGAAATTATAGAAATAATGGAAAAGCAAGCCAATAAACTAACTAACTCAAAAGAAACTCTACGTAAGAAGTTGGATATAAAGAAGGACATAAAAAAAAGAAAGAAACATGATAAGGAAAGAGAAAGAAAATGATAGTTTAGTCAACAAATGATTAAAAAATAATAGTTCCAAGAAGTAACAATTTTAGTATTACCATATTCTTTAAGAAGTAACAATTTTAGTATGGTCATATCATTTAAGAAGTAACTTTTGTCTATTTTTTACCTTAAAATTGTCTGAATAAATTGCTACTATGGTGTTTTATTTATATCATTTAAGAAGTAATAAATCTTTTTTTTTTTTTTTTTTTTTTATATATTATTGTTTACCAATTTGTTGTGTCATGAATCACGATTAGACTGATTGGTATACAATACAGTTTTAGTTTGTTACTATTTGTATATTTTTGTTGTTTATTCTCAACTCGATCAAATTCGAGTGTTATTTGTGCTCGCACGTGGAAGAAAATAATCCACATAAATAAATAAAATGACTCATCACTTCACTTTTACAAAACTAACTAGCCACCCATTCCTCCTCTACTCCTTAATTTGCAGCATATCGCTCGCACGCTATGAAAAGAAGGGTATTCCCTGTAATTATGAAAAACTTCTAGGTGATTTATATCTACATCCTGGAAAACTTTTTTTTTCATAGTGTGTTTTACTTCTTATAAAAATTATTTTCTTTGAGAGTTGAGACTAAAAGCACTGCTTCTTCTTCCTCATGGCGCTACTGGCTCAGGGTGGGTGCGCACGGTTGCACGTGCCACGCCATGCGCACGTTAGACCACAGAGAGTACTGAGTCCGTTTGCTACTCTATCTCCAGGTCCAGGTCGAGTTGGAAGCCAAAGCATGGAGTGGGTCGAAGCAACTTCGAGCTTTTTCCAACAAGACTCAAGGCCCATCATGTTATTTGACGGTACGTACGTAATATACATATGTATATGTACATGTACATGTACAAAGTAAATCTTAAGTTTAAGAATACAAAGTAAACCAATAACTGTCTATGTACATGTACTCTACCTGTACTTGTTTCTTTCATATGATATATATGTGTTAGGGACGAGGATTCTGTTACTTGAGTACTGGAATTTTTTGGTTGAAATTTGAAAAAATGGTTCATTTGAATGAATGATTCAAAAAATGTTAGTTTATAGTCCTATAATAGAACTAATAGAGGACACCCAAAAATTAATTTACAACAATTTCTCACATATGGACTATTAAAGACAAATTTCAAAATTGCAAATTGTGGTAGCTAGGCTAATTTAGGAATATTATGAATTTTGTTGTGTTTTATTACAAATTTTTTTGGTCAAATTATAGTTAGGCTTATGTTTGGCTGAAACAATTTGAGGCCTTATTGGAGCATATTCTTATATTTAGATATGAATTAGATAATATTTATTTTTTTTTTAAACCCATTATTGTTCATTTTCAGATGTGAAATTACTAATTAAGTTTTTGTGAAGTTTTGGTGACGTGTTCTTTTCAATCTTAATCTTTAGTTTAGTTTGAAATATTCAATCTTTGGTATGGTTTTCTCAATTTCACTTTACAAAAGCAATGTATTAGTAAAATTCTGTAAGAGATAATGTATTTGGAGAAAGAAATATAGCATTTTTTTTTTATATGTGAATTGGAGTATTTTCTTCTGTTAGTATATTTCTTTTTAAAAATTTGTTTTTAAAAAAATATATAAATAACTAATATCAGAACAAATTTCTTGTTTGTTCCACCCCAAAATGAATGATCAGATTTTTATTATAAGATATTTTGCAACTTATGGGCACTTAAACTTGCCCCATCCTAACTCTTTGTAGGATGTCCAACTAAGCCCATGGACCGAAGCTTTTGTTTTTCTTTTACTATGTAATGTAAATAAAGAGGAGAGGAATGCTTATCTGATAACTAACTTCAAGTAACTACTATACACGTGCATAGAATGGTGCTTGGATAGGCAAATTGTAGTTTTTATGTAACATGAAATGCATATATACTTTCTTTCCCAGAGTCTGAACAAATTAAATTAAGGGGCAATTAATGAATGACAAAGTTTAAAGTAATTCTACCTGAGTTTTCTGTTTGATGTATCTGTATTTTTTTTGTTCTGGTAAGTAAATGCTAAATTTGGTTTGACAGGTGTATGCAACTTATGTAATGGGGGTGTGAAGTTTGTGCGTGAAAATGATCGAAATAGGTCAGTGTTTCTTTCCTTCTTGTAAATTCTGATTACAACGATTCTCAAATGTTTGGACCAATGGCTCACAATTAACTTGTAATATTTGTTTTTTTTTTTTTTTTTGGGGGGGGGTGGTGTTGTTAAATTACAGTTTCATTTTTGGTATCCACATGCAAACAAATTAATGAGTTTAGGCCCACTTTACTTAAGATGTTTGCTGGAAGATGAAAGAAAATGAGGAAGGAACTCTTTAGGCTGAAGTTATTTCGCATTGGAAATTTACCTTGTTACAAAAATGTGTTCTGCATCTTGAGCTTCAATAAGATACTAAGTTACTAACCTTCACGTTTATGGTCCTGGTTTAGGTTCATCCTGAGTTTCACTGTAATGGCCATTGAGTAATTTTATTGCTGATGCTATTCCAAGATAAATCCATATTAAAGACTTAATGATAAAATATGAGCTTTCTAAAAAATAGATAGGGAATGCTTCTTTTCTGCAAGAAAAGAAAAAAGTCTTTATATGCACTTTCATATTTTCATTAAAATGAATTCCTTACCATGTTTATAGGGTAGTTTTACCACTTGAGATCTATTCATTTGCTCTTTTGTATCTCATTATTAACAGAAGCATAAGATTTGAGCCTCTTCAAAGTGAAGCAGGCAAGAAATTGCTTAGGAGGTCTGGAAGAGCTCCTGATGATATCTCCAGTGTTGTACTTGTTGAAAAGGATAGGTTTGTATATTACTGGTTCAATTCGCTTAATTGTGATAAACAATAATCATGTGCCTAGCATAACTGCACGAATTCAATTACCAATCATCAAATCATCCATAGTAGTTCATTTTGGTTGTGAAGATGTTGGACACACAGAAAAGATTGGTTTCTAAATTCAACAATTCCTAGCTGAATAAATATCCATATTCCTGCTACTTGTCAACAGATGGATTACTACAAATTTCTTTTTGTTCAAAAAGAGGTTATTAGTTAGGACATAGAAGATAGATATAAAGATATATTGCCCAATGAAAACTGAGAAACCATGCTGGATTTCAGATCATACATCAAGTCAGAAGCTGTGCTGAAAATAATGGAATACATAGACTTACCCTTCCCTCAGTTGGCACTTTTTCTACAGTTTGTGCCTTTGTAAGTACTACCTTTCCAGTTTCCAGTGCTGTTTTGTTTGTCACTTCAGATTTGAATCTAATGGAAGCAACCAGAGATGATCACTTATTTACCCCTTTTCATGGATGATTGCAGGTTCATAAGGGATTTCCTATATGATAATGTGGCAAACAACCGTTACACATTTTTTGGCCGCTCAGAATCATGTGAGATATAAACAAATTTATTCATCGTACTTAGATTAATTCAATATACGGTAAAGTCCAAAAGTAAGGTCTCTTCCTGTGGTCCACTAATATTGTTTTCCCAGAATAAATTGAAGTTGTAATGATATTTATCAACTGATGTTTATTTGTGTATGTTATATAGCTTAGCTTTTCAAGTGACTTAATTGTGTTGCCAGGCAGAAGGAAAAGAAGAATTAAATAATATGACTACAAAATTCCAATAAAATATGGTTGTAAGATTCTAATTTCCTTCTTTCTTTCCCCTCTAATTTCTTGGCAATTAATAGAAGCAAATAAATAGTAGAGAAAAAAAAAAAGAAAGAGAAAAAAGAAAAAAAGAAAAAAAAAAGTAACCCATTTGGGCATATTGAAATAATGCTTAAAGGTGGTTATTGAAGTCTTCTTTCAAAAATGTTAATCAAGAAATTACAATTTTGAGAAGATCTCTTTTATATCACTACTTAAGATAAAATTTTTTGGCATTTCTCTCATTTTCTTTTATCTATGGGAAGACCCCCTGCTAAGAGCTCATTACTCATAGTATGCATCTCTCCTGTGAATATTTCTTTCATTTTCTTGCTTAAATTTTCTCATCTATTCTCCAAGGAATTATATTAGAGTATACGAATAAACTCAACAAAGAGACTTTTTTATTTTATTTTATTTATATATATTTATATTCAAGAAAAAAAAAAAAAAAAAAAAAAACCTTTCTCAAAATACTCAATGGCTATGCAAATTGTTGAAGTGGGCTTGCGTCAGTTGCGTGTGTGGCTTGAATTGCCACAAGCCCATAAGGCCCTACCAAGCCCAATTCGGTCATAGTAATTGACCGAATACAAGTTGTATTTGGAGTCTTGGAATTGACTTGATAAAGTAGCGGGCGTGCACACACACACACACACATATATTTATATATGTGTGTGCACACTTTTTTATGATATGTGGCAGTAAGAGTAATTCCAAGAAGTCCTAGTACCGTATAACTATATAACAATAAAATAAGAAGAGAAGTACAGCCGCATTAGAGAAAAAATTGTGGGTTTTTCAGTCTTGTGTTTTTCTTGTGAGAGAGAGAGAATTAGGGTGTAATTGAAATTTGAGTTTCTTGATAGTGTTCTTGTACACTGTTGTATCTCCCTATTTTTATAGTGAAATTTCTCCATCGTCGCTGTGGAGGTAGGCAGTTTGCCGAACCACGTAAATTCTTGTATTATTTGTGTGTATTTTTAATTATATTCTGCTTATTTACTATTATTAATTTGAGTCCTAGGGTGCTAGTTTGCACAACAAGTGGTATTAGAGCAAGGTTAGGATTTAATCCTTTGAATACAGTAAAGATGTTAAGTACAAGGTGAATGAAGGATCTCCTAATTCAACAACGAATTCATAAGGCCTTGCTTGGGAAGGAGAAGAAACTGGAAAAGATGAAGGATGAAGAATGGGTAGAGATGGATGAGAAAGCAGCTAGCGCTATTCGTCTCAACCTAGGTGATGAGGTTATTCACAACATCCTAGAATCAAAGACCACAAAGGAATTTTGGGAAAAACTAGAATGTCTTTATATGAGAAAGAATCTGACAAACAAGTTTTATGTGAAGAAGTAATTGTATAGTTTGCATATGAAGGAGGGTTCAGATTTGTTGGAGCATCTCAACATGTTTAACAAGTTGAACACCCAATTGTCAAGTTTTGAGGTGAATTATGAGGACGAAGATAAAACGTTACTCTTATTAGCATTGCTTCCTACACATTTTGATCATCTAGTGACTACGTTGTTCTATGGGAAAGAGATTGTAGTACTCGATGAGGTGACTAGTGCTTTCTTGTCACATGTGAAGATGAAGCAAGATGGTAATGGTTCTCAAGCTGATGGAATTGTTGTAAAGTTAGAGTTGAGCAATCGAGGTAGAAGCGAGTCAAGATCTAACGGGAACATATCTCAGTCTATATCACGTGCAAACAAAGATGTAGAGTGCTTTTATTGTCACAAGAAAGGGCACTACAAGAATCAATTTGAAGAGTTGAAAGAGCATATAGAGCATTCGCATCAGTCCGGTTAAACTTTTCCGTCTATTTTATACTAAGATCCTATATATATATATTTTTTTTTACACTATCACTTTTCCAAAACACACACATCAGTTTATTTATTTTACAATCTACTTTACTTAAATAATATTATTTATTCTTTTTTTATTACTTATTTATTAAAATCTCTCCTTCATCTGAACCGTATCTCTCACTCTCAAATATCAATTCCAAAAGTCTCTTTCTCATTCCTCCCTCAACTATCTTCCTCTCTCAAACACTCACACACGGCGGCAGATCTGGTGGCAGAGCGGCAGCAGATCGGTGGCTGTAGTGGTTTCGTTTGGTTTTTTCACGTGGGTTTTCGATTTGGTTTGGGATGGTTTTCCGATGGGTTGGAATTGATTTTGAGTTGGGTTTCCCGGTGGGTTTGGACTATTTTTGAGTTAGGTTTGTCAGTGAGTTTTGATTGATTTTGAGTTGGGTTTTCTAGTAGGTTTGGCTTGATTTTGAGTTGGCTTTTCTAGTTGCTTGTGTTGATTTTGGTTTAATTTTCCGTTGATTTTGGGTCAACTTTGTGGTGGATTATCAACTGTTCAAATGATTTGTGTTGGTGTTGGTTGGGTGGTGGGAGGTGAGGTGATGGTTGGTGGTTGGGAGGTTATCCTCGGTTTCTTTCTTCTTCTTCTTATGTTTTGCTGGGTTGTTGTGAATGTTGGGATGAAGTTGTCTGATAGAGGAGAGATAAAAAAAATAAAAAAATATTATTATACACCGCTATAGTAACCGTGCATATTTGCACAGTTAATGTAGCAAATGTACAAATATGCACATTTTTACATCTATTGATGTGGGCAGTTTTGGAGAAAAATTGTGTAAATTTTGTCACTTTTTTTGCATTTTAGAAGATTTAGAAGCACTGGTATGGATGCTCTTAGAGGAGAAGAATAATGGAAAGAAGTCTCTAGAATCAGCGAGTGTTGTTGAAGAAATATCAGATGACAATGAAGTTGATACAGATTTACTTTCAGTTTCATCGGGTAACAATGCTATATTGGAATATGGGGTTTTAGATTCAGCATACTCATATCATATGACTCCAAAGAAAGATTAGTTTGACACGTATAAGCCTTACAATGGTGGTATGGTCCAAATGGGTAATGATGCTACATGCCCGTTTATTGGGATTGATACTATAAAGATCAAGATGTTTGATGGAATTGTGAGAGTTCTTAGTAATGTTAAACATGTTCCAAATCTTAAAAAGAATTTAATTTCCTTAAGAGTATTGGAAGATTTGGGCTATTCATACTCATCAAAGGGTGGAATCATGAAGATTACCAAAGGTGCTTTGATGGTGATGAAGGGATAGAAAGTAAGCACGCTTTACAGATTAATTGAGAACACAGTTGTAGAAAGAGTTGCAGTCACCACTCTAATGGACTCTAGCATTGACGACACAAAATTATGGCATATGCGACTTGGCCATATTGGTGAATGTGGTATGTTAGAGCTGCATAAGAGAAATTTATTGAAGGGAGTGAAGACATGCAAGCTAGACTTCTGCAAGTATGTATTGGAAGCAGCATAGAGTCAGTTTTAAGACAAGCTCTCATACAAGTAAGGGTGTTCTTACCAACATTCATTCAGATGTTTGGGGCCTAGTGTTAGTTTCTTCTCATAGCGGTGCTCAGTACTTTGTCAGTTTCATTGATGATTACTCTAGAAAGGTATGAATTTATTTTATGAAGCATAAGTCTAATGTGTTTGTCATATTTAAAAAGTGGAAAGAACAGGTTGAGAATCAAATTGGCAGGAAAATAAAATACCTTAGAACAGATAATGGACTATAGTATAGAGAAAAAGAATTCATAAGATTTTGTGAATAAGAAGGTATTACTCGTCACTTCATAGTTAAAGGAACTCCACAATAGAATGGGGTTGCAGAGAGAATAAGCAGAACTTTAGGCTGTGTTTGGTTGCTGTAAAACGTTTTCCGGAAAATACATATTTTCCGGAAATGCTAATTTCCGGAAAAGGAAAATATTTCTGTGTGTTTGGTTGCATTTCAAAAAATTTTCCGGAAAATATTTTCTGGTGTTTGGAAAAGAAGAAGAAAAACACAAATCTAGAAAAACACAAGCCACAACCCAGGAAAAAATCATCAACGATCGCGATCCGAGATCGCGATCTTGCTGGCGCGATCTCGCAAAGGCGAGATCGCGATCAACGTTGTGATCTCGCGAAGCGTCATTCGCGAGATCGCGTCGTTGATCGCGATCTCGATCCGGCGCGATCTCGCGAAGGCGAGATCGTGATCAATGGCGCGATCTCGCGAACGATGCTTCGCGAGATCGCGCCGTCGATCGCGATCTCGATCCGGCGCGATCTCGCGAAGCGTAGATCGCGGTCGTTGGACTGGAGCTAGCGAGATCGGCGCGGACTGGAGCTTGGATTGGTCTTCTCCTCTCGCGCATGCGCGCTCTCTCTCTCTCTCTCTCTCTTTTTCCGAAAATCCTTTGAAGTGAAAATGGAAGTGGTAATTGATTTCCGTGGTCAAAAGCCTTTTTTTTCGATCAACGGATTTCAATTTCTGGAAAATAGAATTTTCTGGACCAACCAAACAGCCTCATTTCCGAAAAAGCATTTCCGGAAATGATTTTCACCCAAAACAAACACATCCTTAGCAGAAAGAGCCAAATGCATGAGATTAAATGTAGGGTTGCCTAAAGTGTTTTGGGCAGAGACAGTTAATACAACAAGCTTCATTATTAATAGATCTCCATCATCAACCATTGATTTCAAGATTCCAGATTTCGAGTCTAAAAATCTTTGGTTGTCCAACTTATATGCATGTGTAGAGTGGAGAGCGTTCTAAATTGGATTCGAAGTCCAGAAAATGCATATTTCTTGGTTTTGAAAAATGTGTTAAAGGCTACAGGCATTGGGATCCAATCCCAAAGAAAACGTTGACCAACAGAGATGTCGTATTTGATGAAGCCCATATGTTGAAACAAAATGAGGCAGAGACATGTGATGATAGTTTACGGGAGAAATTAACTGTTGAGGTGGAGTTTGACAAGAATAGTTCACCTAGTGATAAGGGTGATGATAATGATATTGATCCACAACAGCAATAAGAAGAGCCATATTCAATTGTGTTGAAATGGCTTGAATTGTAATGTCGGTGGATTGACATTACAAGCAAGCATTAAATGCTATCTTGCATGAATTGACAAAAGGTAAGGAACAAATTCTAGCAATGAATTACAATCTTGGCAATGAATGCTTGCATGCCTATATTAGAAAGTGTGGCTTGATCAACAGAGCCAAAGATTTGCAATTCAGCAAATAAGCATGCATGAAGAAATTCTACACTCCTTGCATTAAATGTTGCATGGATTCTTGGCCACTATTGTTGACTTCCTTAACAATAGAAGTCTTGCATATGTTGAAACTATTTGTATTTCGGCTGAACTTTAGCTATAAATAGAGGTAGAGTAAGAGAGAGTTCCTACGTGAGATAGAGAGATAGCAAAGAGCTTTTTCTATGTGTGCGCACCAGAGATAGGAAGTTAGAGTATCCTGCAACTTTTGTCTAAATACAATAGGATGTTCTCTATTTATTTGTGAGAGAACCAAGGGTGTATTTGGAGTTTGGGTTTGTGTGAGAGTGCCTTCAAGCTATTGTTGTAATCTCCAAAGTTATAGTGAAACTTTATTTTGTCGCCTCTTTTGGATGTAGGCATATTGCCGAACCATGTAAATTCCTTGTGTCATATTCTCTCCTCTCTATCTCTCTTCTTTAACCTTGTGTAAATAGATTATTTCACCGACTTTTCACAATAAATTGCTAAAGGTAGAGAGAAGCGGATTCATAAACCACCACAGAGATATGACTTTAAAGACATGGTTAGTTTTGCTCTCATAACTAGCAGTGGAGATCCATCATCTTACAAGGATGTAGAAGAGATGGGGTCACTACAGAAGAATAAGAGTTGGGAATCAGTGAAATTGCCCAAGAGAAAGAGGGCTATTGGTTGCAAGTGTGTATATCGCAAGAAAGAAGCATTATCATAAAATGAAGGTGAAAAATTCAAGGCACAGTTAGTGGCTAAGGATTACTCACAGAGAGAGGAAGAGAATACCTCAGATATGTTGACGAAGTCATTTCCAACAGACAAGTTCAAGAGTTACTTGGACTTGATTGGTGTTTGTAGTATGTGTGCCCTTAAGGGCTAAGGTGGAGGCGGTGGAGGAATTTGCTAGTGTAGTTTGATCATTTCAAGCCAAGGTGGAGATTTGTTGAAGTGGCCCGTGTGTGTGGCTTGAATTGCCACAAGCCCATAAAGCCCAACCAAGCCCAATTCGGTCATAGTAATTGACCGAATACTAGTTGTATTTGGAGTCCTGGAACCAACTTGTTAAAGTAATATATATATATATATATATGTGTGTGTGTGTGTGTGTGTGTGTGTACGCGCGCGCGAGCACGCTTTTATGATATGCAGCAGTAAGAGTAATAACAAAAAGTCCTACTACTATATAACTATATAAGAATAAAATAAGAAGAGAAGAACAACCGCATCAGAGAAAAAGTTGTGGGTTCTTCAGTCTTGTGTCTTTCTTGCGTGAGAGAGAGAGAGCTAGAGTGTAATTGAGATTTGGGTTTCTTAAGAGTGTTCATGTATTATTGTATGTCCCTATTTTTATAGTAAAATTTCTCTGTCGTCGCCGTGGAGGTAGGCAATTTGCCGAACCAAGTAAATTCTTGTGCTCTTTGTGTGTGTTTATTATTTAATTCCGCTTATTTACTGTTATTTATTTGAATCCTGGGGTGCTAGTTTGCACAACACAAGTAAATTTCAATGCAGATCTGTTTGGGGCAATATCAATATCATTATCATACAGGTAAATCTTCCTTTTCGTAATACCATGACTGTAATTTGTCACAAAGTTGTTCTTATGAAGCTTCAATCTGAACCAAAATTTTCATGCCAACTAGCATGGTCGTTGATCTCCATTGGGCATTATCACCTTTCTCCCTCCTGTCCTTCATTGGTGACTCATGATATAAGTGCACAAAAGCATCAAAATCAGCTAATTTCTTGACTTATATATTGCTGCATATTTGTTCTTCTGTTTTATTATGTTCCTAACTTCAAATGACCTTTCACAAAAATTTAATAAAGTGTAGGATATTCAGCCCAAAATTCTTATATAAATATTAATTTATTATCGAGATCCATTTGGTTTGTGTCTACTGTCTACCTCATGGGCCTGCATGAATAAGTAGTACTTGTATTTAGTTGTTCAGAAAACTAAACTATGCCGGGTGCATTCAAAATTTTGCTTCCTATCAAATACTTTCCTCAGCCAATGACAGGCCATGCCAACTTCTTTTATCTGTATGTAATTATAATTTTTTTGGAATTTTGATAAACTATGTCCTCTCCAATTCCAAGAAATTTATTAGGTAGTCTGGGAGTATACTCTCTCCCTCTCACATGGAAGTAGGCCCCATGGTGAGTGAGACCCACCCCATGTATTTAAATGTGCTAGAGTGTACAACATAGGCTGCTGGAATTGAAGAAAATATTAATGAATATATGATACTTGATAGTGTTGAATACTATTTCATATATATGGTCCTTCAAATTGCTTTCATGCATGTATTTCTCTATCCAATTCCATTAAATTCTCTCAAAAGTAATCATTCATGTATTTCTCTATACTGATTTATAAGCCAGATGGATTTGAGTATAGCAAGCTACACCATATTGCAATCTGTGAGTCTCTGGGTGCCTGGTTTTGTCTCTATTTCCCTTCAGCTATGCTCTAACGGAGCAAGTACCTTCAAAGAAAATACAGATCTTTAACCAATTTCAATCGAGGAAGATACAACCACAAAAAAATACATACATTCACGGAAAAGTACCTGCATCAATCCATTTATACATGCATACACACATACCTTCATATTTACATGTGAACATCCATAATTAAAGATGTCCATGTATATACAAAAATATAAATTCTCACAGAAAAAAAAAAAAGGTAAATGCACAATCCAAACACAGGTATATATGTACATCCATAAAACTTGCAAAGCTTGAAGAATAGGAAGTTAGACTGACATAATCTTTCAGCCGATTGAAGCACTAGACGGGCAGACTAAACATCTTCTGACCAGTAAATAGCTCATAAGATCCATATGCATATCTGCCAACAAGTTATTTATTTATTTATTTATTTTTTTTGGGGTAGACAAAACAAATAAAAAGAAAATGTTAGCAACGGGTGGATCATTTTTCCATAGTAGACTTAAAACAAGAAATTTAGAATGAAGCGAAATTTCAAGTAAATTACCCAAGAATTAAGAGGACTAAGGCTGTAATCCCATACAGGTACTGATAACACTTGTGCTTGGGTTTCCTCTTTATTTCATATCCAGGAGGAATGTATCTGCGGCTTACATATCCAAATTGAGGACGAACCAAAAGAATAAAGCCAAGGAGAAATCCTGAAATGAATCCTCCAATATGAGCTGAATTGTCCACACCAGGTAGAAACCCTACTGCCAAATTTATGCCAATAATGATCACGAGGCTAAAAAGTGCTGCACACTGAATATTTAGGAGTCAATAACTATTTTCACAAACTAAGAATATATTACAGTAACTTTTACATTCATAAAAAGCAAAAAAACGAAATGAAAAATTATATTCTTTCACCCTAAACTATCACCCTAATTACACTTTATTCTTTGATCTATTGAAAAGCACAATTGACCCCACAATTTTAAAAATACATTATACTTAACCCTTTACTGTGTATTTAGCGGTAAACTCTAATGAAATTTAATATTGAAAGATCAATTTACCTTTCAGCTATCTATTTTGGAGAGGGGTAAATTGATCTTTCAATGTATATTCTATTAGACTTAACACCAAAACAAACGGCAGGGGGACATTGAAACAAAGTTATTATTTTGGAGGGTAAATCATGTGTTTTGATTGTTTAGGGGGTTAAGTGTAATTAAGATAATAGTTTAGGGTGAAAAATGTGTAAGTTGCCCAAAGAAAATGTAACCTTATTTGCATAGATTGTCCAGTTAGTGAGAAGCTCAGAGAGCATGGCTCCCAGTAACCCGAAAAGTGCACCAGATGCACCAACTGATACTGTTGATTTTGCATGAAGAGCAGATAACAAGCTTCCACCAAAACCAGCAAGCAGGTACAAGACTCCAATTCTCACTGCCAAATTCCAAGAAGTTGAAAAATCAGCTAAGGTAGACAGTCAAAAACTGATTAGACAATAGTCAGATTATACTAACCAAATCCAAATTCCTGCTCAAGCCGGATTCCAATGAATAGAAGACTCAACATGTTGGTAGCTAAATGCACAACTCCAGCATGAAGCCACATGCAAGACAAGAGCCTCCATCCTTCACCTCCCTCCACCACTGATTTCTTTTCAAGCCCTCCTAGTTTTATCAGCCTGTATATATAATCAAGTTTGTAGCAGTTTGGATGATATTCAACATTAGATTAGCAGATATATCCTATAAGCCCTAGCTTACATTATTCTAATTAAGAGGCTTGACCTGAATTATTAGCTTGCAATGGCTTTTTAATTTTAATTATTCTACTTTTGCTTAAGGGTCCATATTACATGCTTCACTAAGGATCAATATTAAGTAACAAAATATTCATCTTTCAAACCAAAGTTTTATATATAAAAGATTGGTTAAATTGGTTATTGGTGTTCCAACTATTATGTAATGTGTAAATTGGTCTCTCTGCTATTAATTATTTCAATTTAGACCTTAACTTTCAAATCTGGTAAAATTTACCCTTGGGTTTCATATTAGTTTAAATTTCAATTAAAAAATGGTTGAAAGATTTGAATTTTGAAATTTTTACACATTTTTACAATATTTTTTTTAACTTATGTTCCATTTATCACTTTAACTAAATTCATTAAAATTCAAGTAAAGTGTTAGTTCAAAGATGAAATTGATTTAATTTCGAAAGTTAAAGGATTATATTGACACGATTGATAGCCAAGGAATAATTGATGCAATCAATAGTCGATTGATCAAATTAAACCATATCCTATAGATGAAGGATCAAATTAATAATTTAACCTAAAAGATTTCTATTGCAAACTATGAACTGTTTAATTCTTTATTGATTTAATAAGAGCATGTCTATTATTAAATAGCACTAATAAACAAGAATCATAAAAGAAACCCATTTTAAATTCTCCAAAGACAAAACTTTTTAAGGATAACACAATGGAAAAAACAAAAGAAAATTATTCAAACTTCTTACGTGTTAGAAGAAGGGCCAAGGAGGGCATTTTCTTTGAAGGGTTGGAAAGAAAATCTCCCCAAATATTTATGGAAAAGACAGTCGTCCTTATTTCCGTGTGCTGGGCAATCATTGTAGTACATGGTGTACACAAACACGATAATATTAGCAGCAAAAATCAACGGCACAAGCCATGAGAACCATGACTGAGGGGCTGGAGGGTGAAAATGAGGTGAAGGCGGTGGTGGTGGCCGAGCCTTGAGAGGGCCCGTCTCAAGGTCACACGGCGGTGTAGGTCTGATATTCCCCATTGTGGCAATGGCAGAGGAAAAGGCAGGCTGCACCGACGTCGCGAATATGCGACCGTGACAGATTCTATTGTGAACACGAGAAGAAAGAGAGAGAGAGAGAGAGAGAAAAAAAAAGAAGGCTATTCCTGGCGAGGACAGGTCTTGCTGGGTTGGCAGTTTACTTAAGTTTGGTACTTTTCCCCCCGGTAATAGAAGTGGAAATTTTTGCATAAATAACCAAATTTTAACGATTTTCTTAAATTTGCATAAATTCACATGATCAAATATGTGTTATTTTTCTCTTCACAATATTTGAGTCCTATTTATTTGGAGAAATGATATGTCTACAATATTTTCACAACAAATTCTAAGTGGCAGATTGTTACTGATTATTATTATTGGGACAAAAAAGTAATCTTACTGTTAGTTTCAAATTTGAACCAATAACAACTAACCACCTGTGATTTGTTGTAAAAATGTTATAGACGTAGCATCTCTCATTTATTTGAGTCAGAAAGCTGAAGCATATAGACATATTATGACTTAGGAGATAGATAATGTCTCTACCACATATATGAGATAATTATTGACTAGAATAGACCACCCAGTCAAGACCTATATATATAAATATATATATATATATATATGTGTGTGTGTGTGTGTTTTTGAGAGATGTAGTTCTAAATAGTTGCAATTATAACGCTCTAAAATTTTATTTAAATTTATATACGTACATAGAAATATAATCTTTTAAACAATATTATTATTTTTCTAATGAAAAACGTAAAATCACTTATATATATTCCAGCAAAAGTAGTGATGGGGAAGGCAAGCGTGGTTGTTAGGGAAACTGAAGTCTCCACAACTCCTAATGGCTATTCTGACCATTAACATGCACCTCATGCATGCCATTCAGTACATGTGCGGTGCGAAAGAGCACTAAACCGGTGTCAAAAAAACAAATTTCACTAACGCTTAACTTACCTAGACAACATATATAGTGCCATTGTAGGGAATTAACCCGAAATTCCCAACCTGTGAGAAACAAAAATAGAGAAAACACACGCCGAAGAAAAACAATCACACGGACAAGACAATATTTACATGATTTGGCAATTTGCCTACATCCACAGAGTTGCAGGGATTTCATTATTATCAGGAAAAAATACAAAGTGTGGCTACAGTTTTTCACACTCTCTCAAGATGACAACAACAACTACAAAAAAAAAAAAAAAAAAAAAAAAACCCTAATCACCAAAAAACAGTTTCTATATCCTGTGCACAGGATTCACAATGGGCTACAAAACGGGCCAATGAGCGCTCCAGCTTAGGCCTGTCAGCCCAAGCCTCTGCTCCATAGACTAAGCCTCAGAAAATCTCCCATTAAAAATCACGCAACATTATTTCGGGTCGAGTCGAGTCGTCAACTGGATCAAACACAAACTAGATTCCACAAAGCCCAACAAATCTCCCACTTGGAGACTAGTTCAATCACCAACGTCAGCCGCTATCCTCCAAAAAAAAACCCCTCATCCCTGCAACTCATCCTTCTGTTCTTAAGCTAGAAAACTAACTGAAGCTGCGCACAACTTCAACATATCTGCCAGGTTCTTAAATCCACAAATCTTTTCAAGTATTACTAACTTATCTTCAACAAGGTAACGGATAAAGTGGTATTTTGTCTATATATGCTTCGACATTGAATGAAAAGCCGAATTTTTAACAAGAAAAATTGCACTCTGACTATCGCTATGTAGAATGCCCATCTCTTGCTTCTTACCCAATTCATCTAAGAAGCCATGTAGCCAAATCATCTCCTTTCTAGCCTTAGTTGCTGCAACATACTCAGCTTTTGTAGTAGACAAAATAACAATTTTTTGTAAATTTGAAGCCCATGATATAGTTGTACCACCCAGAGTAAATACAAACCCAGAAGTACTCTTTCTACTATTAATATCACTAGCAAAATTAGCATTTACATAACCTTGCAGTTTCAAACTTGCACTTGTGAAGTAAAGACATATATCTGATGAACTCCTCAGATATCTCAGAATCCACTTGACTACCTCCCAATGCTGTTTTCCTGGCCTACTCATGAATTTGGTCACAATTTCCACTACATGTGCAATGTCTGGCCTTGTACACACCATAACATACATCAAGCTGCTAATAGCTGAGGCATAGGGCACCTTGCTCATATGGTCCTTTCTTCTTCTGTCTTTGGTGACTGTTCTTTGCTTAATTTGAAATGACTATCCAAGGGTGTGCTCACTGGTTTAGCTTCATTTATGTTGAATCTATTGAGAACTTTCTTCACATACTCTAACTGTGAAAGCTTCAATGTACTATTAGCCTTGTCCCTAATGATTATCATACCAAGGATTTGCTTTGCAACTCCCATATCCTTCATTGTAAACTGTTTTGACAATTTCTTCTTCAGATTATTAATCTCCTTAATGCTAGACCCTGCAATAAGCATATCATCCACATACAACAGTAATATGATGAAAGAATTGTCAAAAGACTTAACATAGCAACAGTGATTAACTTCACATCTCTTGAACCCAATTCTATGCATAAAACTGTTAAATTTCTTATACCACTGTCTAGGAACTTGTTTTAGGCCATACAAGCTCTTTCTCAGTTTGTAGACTAGATTCTCTTGTCCCTGAACAATGAACCCTTTTGACTGAATCATATAAATTTCTTCCTCCAAGTCACCATGAAAGAATGTCGTCTTCACATCTAACTACTCAAGATGTAAGATTTCTGTAGCCACCATTCCCAGTACCAGTCTAATTGTTGACATTTTCACAATGGAGAAAATATCTCTATGTAGTTAATACCCTTCTTCTTCTGGAACCCTTTAACAACTAATCTGGCCTTATAATGTTTGCTACTATCATGATCATTCTTTATTCTGTTTACCCACTTGTTGTGCAAAGTCTTCTTTCCTATTGGCAATTCAGTCAGTTCCCATGTCTGATTCCCCAACAAGGAATCAATCTCATCCTTCATAGCTAACTCCCACTTGCTTGAATTCTCATCTTGCAAGGCTTCATCATAACACTCTAACTTACCACCATCAATCAAAAGGAAATAATTTAGAGTGGGTGAATAATGCTGTAGAGGTCTAATGTTCCTGGAAGATCTGGGGACTTCAACTACAGGTGTACTCTGATCTATCTATGAATTTACATTCTTCTTATCTTCTTTGCCCATTTTCTGGACAGTACTTTCAATCAATTCATCTAAGTTAACAAACTCAAATTTATTTTGATCTATCTCTGTAACATTTGGCACTACAGTTGACCTGTCCTTATACACAACATGTTCATTAAATATCACATTTCTACTTTTGATGATTTTCCTGTTTTGTTCATCCCAAAACCTATAGTCAAATTTCTCATCACCATAGCCAATGAAAAAACATATTTTAGACTTTGCATCAAATTTACTACGAGCATCAGAATCAATATGAACATAAGAAACACAACCAAAAACTTTTAAATGGGAAAATTTTACCTCTTTACCACTCCAAATCTCCTTAGGAAGTCTAAACTCCATGGGAACTGATGGCCCTCGGTTTATTAGGTAAGCTGCAGTGCTAACAGCATAAGCGCAAAAAGTTTTTGGTAGTCCAACATGCAACCTCATACTCTTAGCATGCTCATTGAGAGTTCTATTCATGTGCTTAGCCACACTATTCTATTATGGTGTCTTAGGAATGATCTTCTCCATCCTAATTCCCTGTGCAGCACAATACTCACTGAACCCTCTATCTATGTACTCTCTTCCATTATCTGACCTCAAACATTTTACTTTCAAACTTGTTTCTATCTCAACCATAGCCTTCCACTTCTTAAAAGTTTCAAATACATCAGATTTATTTTTCAAAAAATAAACTCATATCTTTCTGCTTAAGTCATCAATAAAAGTGATGTAGTTCCTTGAACCTCCAAGGGATGCAACCGGAGAAGGCTCCCACAAATCAGTGTGTACTAACTCCAATATTTTAGCCTTCGGTGTCCTGCCAGTTTTCAAGAAGCTCACATTTTTCTGTTTTCCTAAGATGCAGTTTTCACACATGTTAAAATCAAAGGACTTCAATTTTGGTAGTTTTCCTTTTAACAGCAGCATCTTCATCCCTTTCTTACTCATGTGGCTAAATCTGCGGTGTCATAGGCTTGTATCAGTACTTGCTTCAGTAACTGCAATTGTGTCTCTTGGACTTGAGGTCATATATAGGGTACCAGTCTTCTTTTCACAAGCCAATACTCTGGCCCCCTTTATAACTTTCCAAGTACCACCAACAAATAGTATTGCATGCCCTTCATCATCAAGTTGTCTAACAGAAATCAGATTCCTCCTCAGGTCAGGAATATGTCAAACCTTCTCCAGTAACCAAACAGATCTATTGAGCAACAATATTCGGACGTCTCCTATACCTACAACATCCAAGGCTGAACTATCAGCCAAATACACCTTACCAAAATCACCTGCAACATAATTCTGTATGATTTCTCAGTGTAGAGTGGTATGAAACGAAGCTCCTGAGTCCAAAACCCAATCATCAAGTGGACTATCTACTGCAATAAGCAATGCATCATGTACCTCTTCTGTTATAGCATTAGCAGAATCATCTTCATTCTTCTTCTTAGGACTCTTGCATTGCCTCCTAAAGTGACCCATTTTCCCACAGTTCCAACATTGTACTTGTTGGCTTGATCTAGATTTACTTCTATTCCGAGTAGAATTTCTAGATTTTGATTGGTCCTGATTTGAATTTCTATCATTACCTCTGCCTCTTGTCTCAAGGTTTAGGGCAGAACCAAATTCTAAAGTTTCGCCTGCATCTCTTCTACGAATCTCCTCAGCCAAAATTAAATCTTGTATGTCATTGTACTTCATCTTTTCTTTTCCTGTAGAATTGCTTACTACCATCCTCAATGCCTTCTAATTGTTTGGCAAAGAAGCCAAGACAATCAGAGCACGAATCTCATCATCAAAATCAATTTTTACCGACGACAATTGATTTGTGATAGTGTTAAATTCGTTCAAATGCTGCGCTACTGATGCATCCTTTGCCATCTTCAAATTTAACTGTTTCTTCATCAGATGCACATTGTTGTTTGCTGACGGCGCTTTTCATACATACCAGACAAAACTTTCATCAGATCTGCTGTGGTCTTCTCCTTTACAACATTGTGTGCAACAGACCTAGACAGAGTTAACCTGATAACTCCCAATACCTGTCTATCAAGAAGAGCCCATTCCTTAACCTTTATAGTCTCAGATTTTGTCCCAAAAAGAGGCAGATACAATTTTCTCCCATAGAGATAATCTTCAATCTACATCCTCCAATACGCGAAGTCTATGCCATCAAACTTTTCTATTCCAAACACCTTTCCTGCTTCCTCTGCCATTGCTTCCACTCAAACCTAACCCTAGGCTTTGATACCGGTTGTAAGGAATTAACCCGAAATTCCCAACCTGTAAGAAACAAAAATAGAGAAAATACATGTCAAAGAAAAACAATCACACGCATAAGACAATATTTATGTGGTTTGGCAATTTGCCTACATCCACGAAGTTGTAGGGATTTCACTATTATCAAGAAAAAATACAAAGTGTGGCTACAGTTTTTCACACTCTCTCAAGACGACAACAACAACTACAAAAAAAAACCCTAATCACCAAAAAACGGTTTCTATATCCTGCGCATAGGATTCACAATGGGTTACAAAATGGGCCAAAAATTTTTCTTGGGCCCATTGCTCCCAAACCCCCAAAGAGCTTCGGCTTAGGCTTGTCAGCCCAAGCCTTCACTCCATGAACTAAGCCTCAGAAAATCTCATTAAAAACCATGCAACATTATTTCGGGTCAGGTCAGGTCGTCAACCGGATCAAACACAAACTAGACTCCCCCAACAACCATGTCATGTGGAACAGAATGAGATCGATAAGGAGGGACTTGGCAAGGGTACAGTGCTTTGTGTACATTGGAATGGATCAATTAAGATCATGACTTACATCAGAATGATAGGTTTCAGTGTACAAGAGTACTGAACTCAGTCTTTGCTAGACAAGGAATACTACTACTTGATAGTGTGCCAAAGTTTGCTTTTGTAACCATATCCTAACCAATAGAATTTTAGCATTTAAATTTTTTTTTTTCTATACTCCTCTCCCATTTGTGATTATAAAAGGGGGAGTAAGTAAGGTGTTCATTCGTAAGCAATCCTTTCACACTACAAAATAAAAAAGCAATACCACACAAGTGTATATAGCCAAATTGTAAAATGTCCCACGCCTAATGGAACGTCATCGGGAACATAGTGAGAATCCCAGTATGACACATTTTGTAACTATTGAATTTATCAAGCAAAAAAAAAAAAAAAAAAAAAAAGTCTAACATCAAAATCATACTTATAGGCATATGGGAATTTTTTTTTTCAAATGGTCTCTCTTAAAGGCCTAAAATAATCTAATTATTTTTAAAAAAATTTAAAAACTAATTATTTGGAAATTAGTTGTAAAGCAACATGAAAATTTGTAGGGGCAATGAAAGCTGTTTTAATAAATAATTTCCTCTTTCTCAAAAAAAAAAAAAAAAAAATTTCCTAATGTCTCACAAAGAGCCTTAACAACAAGGATGTCAATACTGTACCGGAG
The DNA here is from genome assembly GCF_932294415.1 of Quercus robur. Classification (NCBI taxonomy): domain Eukaryota; kingdom Viridiplantae; phylum Streptophyta; class Magnoliopsida; order Fagales; family Fagaceae; genus Quercus; species Quercus robur. The sequence continues at coordinate 27,117,798 of NC_065538.1, forward strand.
GCCGTACCGGTTTGGCCACCGGTACGATATATTTCGGATACCGGTCAATACCGGTGTACCGTTTCGGGTTTACCGCTATTTTTTTTATATTTATAAATATAAATATATATATATATATGTGTATGTATGTGTCTGTGTATATATATATATATATATATATTATAATAAATATAAAAGTTTACCATAAAACATTTCCTCAATTCAGAACTAATTATTCATGATTTTAGACTTTAGTATCAATTAAAAGGGAAAAAAATAAAAAAATAAAATAGAAAGCTTAAAAGTTACCATTGCATACTAAGAAAACAAATAATACTAATAAGTTAATACAAATAAGTTACCATTCTGTCCTAACAAAAAAAAAAAAAAAACTTTTTTCTGTACCGGCCGGTATTGTCTGAAATTGGCCGGTATGGCCGGTATTTTTTCCGGTACGAAACAGGGGGGTCGAGTGTACCGGATTGCTGGCCGGTACGGTATATTCCAGCCGGTACAGCCGGTACGGTACGTAATTGATAACCTTGCTTAACAGACGGCTCACTAGAAACAAAAAACGTAAGCCTTATCGGAGAGCTTTTTTTATTTTTTATTTTGTAAGCTAGCAGAGAACTGTGCAATTGTTCTGCCATTTCATTTGTGGCGCAATTTTTCTTCTTCTTAGATTATTCCAAACAATTTGGTTTAAATCGAAATCTTAAGGTCAAAATATTATACTTAGAAAACTTGACACAATAGAGTAAATTATAATTTATCCAAAAAGAAAATAAATAAATATGTAGCATCCAAGTCATCGACGTATTTTAATGCAATCAAATTGTGATCAAATAGTGAGTTCCAGTTAACTCAACTGATAAAGTCTCTGATAGTTAAATAAGAAATCTGAAATTTAATCCCCGCCTACATCAAAAATTGATTGGTGTCTTGGTCTGATGATAAAGAACTATCATCAAGAGCAAACGCCATAGGTTAAAACTATCTCCAAAAAAAAAAAAAATTGTGATCAAATAAATCCATTTCAACACTTCCCCCCATCTAGGATTCTTCATTTGATCGACCTTATCAATCCATTGAATTGTTCATGAGTGATCTATATATATAATTTGAGTACACAGCTTTTATAAGCTCAAGAAAGAAGACAGATTTAAAAAAAAAAAAAAATGCAACAGTGAGCATTCTCAAATTTTTTTTTTTTTTTTAAATTTTTATCTTAGACAAGACTTGGGATTTACAGTTCCTATTGCCTCTCCAGAAGCATTGTTGCAGCTAGAACTGACTTTCTCTCCACGGGTTGAAGATGTCAAATCGATATTGTTCAACTTGATGTCGGTGCAAGCAACATTTTCACTACAATTAAAATTGAGTGCTACGTCGGACGTGGATGTCCCATGCATTTCAGAGTAGAGCACATTGCTTATCTTAACTCCAACTTTCTATCAACACACAACAAAACGCCAATTTTTTTTAAAGTTAATATATATATTTCTTAGCTCAAATATTTGTCCCGAATTAAGCAAACAATTTGTGTGTGATAAACACGACCATTTCTCTAAACTTAGTACTAATAGAGTAATAGGTAAGGTAGAATATTCAAAATGATAAGTAAAGAGAGCATGATTGACTTACCGTTGGTGGGCATGCATTTGGGGCGCCACAATAGTGTTGGTCAATAATTATTGGATTTCCAGCATCTATGAATGTTACATCTGTGACTCAATGTTCTGAACCTGTCCTCTCCCAGTCTACAAAAGATCGAATTTAGATTAACAGTTTGATTTAGAAGTACCAGGAAATGTCAACTAATTAAGTTATAAGGCTTTTAGCTATTTTCTAACTTCTACAAGTAAGAAACTTTAATAAATACAACATATATAGCAGTACAACTAGAAAGTCTAGAATACAAAGGTTGCCAAGGGGGCCTGGCCACCTTAGTATTAGAGTTTAGAGCAGTATTGATTGGCTTCGTGTTAAAAAAATCCTAGCTAGAAGATCCATATTCCATTTATAGGATGCAAGCTGAGCTCAAGATTAACCATCTAAATTGTAAAATAAGTATTCCAAATGAACATGAGTTTGACTCTGCATTTCATACCTGGTATGTCTTGATTCGTGCTCCGTTTTGCGTCCCATTGAAGAGAATATGCCTCGCACGAATGTTTGATACGTTTGACACAGTTCCATCAAGTCCTAAACTTCCAATGCTATCACCAATGAAGAATCAACAAAAAATATTAAAATTATGAAGTTCTTGCAAATTGATTTTAAAAGGATAAAATAAAATGTGAAACATGCAAACGAAGATGTCATTTTCCAATGAACCTATTTTAGCTTAGCTTACTTATTGTATATGCAAATTCAAGGTAGACAAAATTAGTACCGTAATTTTTTTTTTTTTATTAAATGAGATTATACTATTTGTTAATTTGACAAAAGTAGAATATTTCAACTCAAACAAATTCTATGAGAGAAAAAAGAAAATGAAATATTTCAGCAAAAGGTAATTTGTTTGGTATTTAATGAAACGTCCAATTCGTTATAAATTGTTTGACATGTAGAAAACAAATCGTCAGCAAAAATTCTAAAACTATATAAAATATAACAACTTTGGTCACAACTGTTTACGGGGCAAACTATGAGTGGTAAAGAAAAAATAGTGGATTCATATGAAAGTAATATGTAGTCAATCACAATTTGTCACATAAGATAGTTGTGATAAAAGTTATGAAATTTTACATGGTACTAGAATTTCTCAATCGTCAATCCTATTTTTTGTGTTCTACAATCAAAACTTACTATGTACTTATTTAATTTTTCTTATAAAATAATTAAAGTTTAAAATGGAAAAAAAAAAAAAATTCAAACATATAACATACCATGATTGAATATTCTTTATCCAACAAACCTAAAAATTTACTTCACGGTAGTGTGCCACATCATTTTGCAGTAAAATTTCTCCTTAGATACAATTAGATTTGTGTGTGTAACTACGTTAAAGAAGTGGGCACTGTGAGTTCAAGTGTATGTTTGGGTTAGCTGTTTGAAAATGTGTGTTTAAAAAAATAAGGATTTTAAAACATGCTTTTTGAATCTAGAAAATTTTAAAATCACAGTTTAGCATTCGATAAATCTTGTGTGTTTCTCTCAATCAAGCATTTGGATAATATTAGTATAAAATTATTATTTTGGATGCAGATTTCTAAAAAGGCTTAATGTAAATTATAACTTGCATGTTCTCCATCTGGCAACTACAAATAAAGATTGATATATATATATATATATATATATATAATAGTGAAAATAAAATCATGGGCATTGGTTTGTTTACTTAGCATTCAGTAAGAGTGACCACCTATTTGAACCATATACAAAAACGAAAATAGAAAAGAAATAAACCAAAAATGAAAAGATTAAAAAAGAAAGACAAAAGGAAAAGACAGAAAGGGTTAAAAGAAAGAATATATATATATATATATATGGAAGATAGTAACCTTTTTTTTTTTTTTTTTTTTTTTCTTTTTTTAGAAGCAGGAAGATAATAACCTAAAAATTAAATGTTGGTTAAGGTCCATTCTATTATACAAACTTCAATTCTTTTGGTGGATTTGTTTCTATTAGGAATATTGATGGTACACCCTCGAAGAGTTTTTCTTGTCAAAGTTTTATCTTTGTAACCATATCGCTTGTGCTATTTTCTTTCCACATATGTTTTAGCAATATATATTTATTTTTGATACAAGATAAAAATTTTATTCTAGCCTAATATAAGTGTATATGTATGTAAAACTCCCTCCTAGAGACTTCAACTCTGACCCTTCCCCCCCCTCCCCCCCACCCCAACACTCCACAAACACTCATACTTGTAGAGTGACTATCACGCCAATGACGCACAATAATTTAGCAGTATTGGTTTGTGAGTTGAACTAACCAAAACTGAACTTAAAAGCACAATTGGTTAATTAATTGAATTTGGCATAAAAGTGGTTAATTGTTTTGTAACTAGGGTCTAAATTTCCCAACAAATCCTAATAAAATCAATCAAAATGGAACAAAATATGTTAAATTTCGCATTTTAGAAGATTATAGATCTACCCCAACCCCCCCCCCCCCCCCCCCGGGAGATTGAGAAATAGTTTGCTGTTTGTCATTTTTTTTTTTTTTTTTTTTTTTTTTAGATAAAGACAAAGTGAGTTTATTTAGATTCTTAAATTACCTTTTACATATTTAAACAAAGTAAATAAAATCAAACAAAATATTTGTTTCAGGAAATCAAATATATAAATACAGTGCGCTCTTCCCTTACCTTATCCCGTGACCCGGCCCACAATTCACATAAGTGATATTTATATCTGTAATTCCATCTCCAATAGAGACACAATCATCACCTGCTTGCCAATAATAACAACATCAAGTTATTGTTTTTATATCCAAAATATCAACTAACAATAGTCGGAAATTGACATTTTCAGTAACACTGCTTGATTCTCCCATTAATTGGAGAAAAATATAGGTTCAATCCTGTCCTTATTTAGCTCCATTTGTTTTAGAAGAAAATGTTTTCTAGAGAAAATTTTCCTCATTTTTACTCTTTTAGGTGCTTAGGGGAATTTTGTCAAACCAATATCATTTTCCACAGAAGAAAACAAACCCACTTTGCTGGATTGAAATTGTTTTACACTCCTATGCTTCAATCTCTCTCTAACAATGGCCTCTTATTGTAAGAATTAAATAATAAATAAAACAAAAATTAAATAAAAATAAAATCGTTGGCCATCTTTTTCGTACCCTACAAAGCCATACATACGTTAGTTATAAATTTCACCCATGAGGTCAAATTCTAACTCCACCACTCATTATAGTTCACATAAATTCAGAATAAATGTGACCTGAACTGGTAGAGAATTTTTTTATATATAGGGTGTTTGGATGTCCATAGGTATTAAATTGTTCCATTGGGTTATAAAAGTAGGGACAAACAAAAATCCAGAACTTTGCAATATGCTTTAGTTATACTAGCATGTAACTCATACAAATACATGGATATATTTAAAATTAAACAAAAATTTTATTATAAAAATATAAATAATTAGTCAATTTTTTTTAAAAAAAATAGCATGTAACACATGCATACATATAAATACATTTAAAATCAAACACAATTTTTATCATAAATATAAATAATTAATCAAATTATTTTTTTTTAAAGTAAACGTAATTAGTCACATATTAAAATTCTTACATAAATTTAATACTACTTATGATTTTTTTTTTCTAATTTTTAATAAGATAGAACGTGTGATGATTTTTATTAAGTATAAGTGATTGGTTTTTTTATTTTATAGTTCATTAATATTAGATTCTTAATATTTTTTACTCATTAACTCACTTGACACAAAGATTAAAAAACTTTCTTTTTTTTTGAGAAAGAAGATTAAAAAACTTAATTTGGCACATTGACATGGCACAGACTTAAGTAGATAATTATGGTATAATTTTCACATAAATTTAGACACATAGGACAAAATTGGATTCTAATTTCAAATTTTAATTGAACTTTGTTTAGACTTTACCTATTAATATATATATACACACATATAGAGATTAAATTTGATTTCTTCAAATTTTCAATTCACTATGGGCAAAATACTTCTCCAAATTTTGGGTATCAATCTTGACAAAACTATTACATGCTTGTTTGGAATGATAATTGAAACATCCATTACACTTTTAAAAAACATTAACTTCCCTTTAATAAATAAACGTCCACAATTGGATGAGTCTCTTGACAAATCTGCTATTACATTAAATTCTCTTCTTTATACCTTCTTAATTTCTAAAAAATAAACATAATCATATATAATTTGTATAATTTTCAAGTAGTTCCTTTTTGGGTGATTGTTCTTGTATTCGCATATTTATATATATGGTTTCATTTGTAAAATGTTCATACAAATTTTATGTAATTTTGTTGAAATATTTTAGTAAACCAACCATTATTACATGTGCATTAATTAAGTACTTTTTTATATATGCAATTGGTAAATAGAAGATGATTGAGCTCCAAACCAACCACTACCATATTTTAAAGCATAAGAGTCAAATTAATGCAGTATCTCAAATATGTATAATAAAATGCAGAAGATTGAGAAAGGCAAAAGGGAAGACATTTACCAACGCCAATAAATGAGTTGTTGATGAATATATGATTTGATTGCTGAATATGAATTCCATCTGTATTTGGGCTCACACCTGAAGATATTATGCTTAGGTCTTGTAATTCAACACCATTGCATCCCAATAGAGGAATATGGGTTTGGGGGCTATTTACTATTTTAATTTGGTTCATGTGGATATCATTGCTTTTATGAAATCTGAGTGTCTGCAAATAGTCAAAATAGAACACCATATAATTTGTTATCAAATTGGAACAATACTATTTGCAATGAGTAATAATGTTAAATATATACTACAAATTCTTACCTTGATTTAAACTGATGTGTGGTACTTACCAACTATTTATACGATTAAATTTATAACCATATATTGCTAAAATTTATAACATCTATAACAATTATCTTACTAAAAAAATCAAAACATCTAAAAATAATTTTTTATGTTATTACTCAATAATAATAACAACAATAACAACAACAACATAATAATAATAATAAATTTTTTTTTTATGTTGACTAAATTCTATGACATTTGTAATGAAAATGTTTCGATTTAATTGTATTTCACTTTTTTGTAATCATTTGGTGTTAGTTTGAAGAAAGTTGTTCATTATGCATGACTGGGAATTTCAATTGAGCAAAATGGTGATCGATCAAGCCAAATCAAGCAATTTAAAAAGTTGTTGGACAAACAAGTTTAGCCTAACATTCGTGCAAAACTTGTTTAAGCACAAACTTGTTAAGGAAAGCCAACAATTTCGCTTTAACACTTTATTTAAAAAGGTGATACGTATACAATATTTTCACAACAAATCATTGATAGTTAGTTGTTATTGGTTCTAATTAGAATTTATCACTGAAATTACTTTTTTGCCCTACCAATAACAATTCATAACAACCTAATTCATAAGATTTGTTGTAGACAAAGCATTTCTCTTTTATTTATGGCCAATCATCCCATGTAACCTATACCATATAAGAATAAAATTAAAACCCTAATATTCCGTAAAGAAAGACAACACAAGAATTCCTTGCCAAAACCAGTCTTTCAACCTCTCTAATTTCCATACACTTGAGAGGATTTTACCTCCCAAATACAAAGATATTGTATATTGGAGTGTTGTTGTGAAACCACATAGAAAAAAGAAAATTCTTCTAGAAATTTTGAAGTAAGCAAAGGATTGGGCTTGGCTTCCAAGTGTTTTTCCAAATTGGGTTTTTACTTTGTGAACATTCTGTGTTTTGCGATTATTTTCCTTTATCATATTGCACTTGAAATTGGTTTATTAACTATCCAGATACGTTAATAGCTAAATTAATAAAATTAGTAGTTCGACTTAGGTGTCTAAACAACTTTCAATGGTAATAATAATCAAAGCAGCTTTAACCATACCGTAGGTGCACCCTTGCCACAATCCTGTTGAAAAATTAATTTCGTTACAATTTATTTTGTGTGAAAATCATTTTAGAAAAAAGAAATGAAATTAGCAAAATCATATACAAGAAATAAGCGAATGAATATGCATGAAGAGGATATTACCAAAAGTTTAGGATGATATCTGCATGAGATATCCCACCAACCCTTTCCACGACCATTTATTAGGCCAACACCAGTTATGTGGAGCCCAGTCACAGACTCAAATTCTATAAATTTCACAACATCGTTGAACTCCTTCCATTCCTTAGGACCATCAGGTGCTAATAAGCCTCCCAATAACTGCATAAGAATCCCATTTGAGTCATCCATTTGTTTTCTAACTAAGATTTTATCTCAAGTGTTTTTTTTTTTTTTTAAAGATTCTCTCCAATATATTTCTAATCTATCAATGCTTATGTAGGGACACATTTCAAAATAAACACAATTACATACATATACCTAAGTTAATTTAATACTCACACAATTGGTTTTTGAATTTTTGTTAACCTTTCGAAAAACCTTATAATGATATCATTTTGTTGGATATGCAAACCGTTTATTTTTATTATTATTCTATTTTAGTAAAAAAGAAAAAGCAATGTATTTGACCTATTTATATGCTTTGTTTTTAATTCTCATCATAATTTTTGTTATGATGTAATAAATTTATTTGATATTTATATTTTTCAAATGAAAAATGAGTATTTATGAAAATTGTAAGGACTCAATTTGTAACGACCCCAATTTGATGTATTGGGTTCGAACGTTAAAGGCCCAAACAATAAATTTGTAGAGAGTGGGCTAAAAGGCTAGGCCTTGGTTATCGGACATTAGTTAGTCATGGCATTCATGATGATCGCACAGAGGTGAACTATGCCTGCCCAAGAAGACTTTCTCCTCGGCACGGCCTGGGTGGCTCTGGTTCTTGGCCCTGGTCCCAGCCACTTTTCTGGACTGCTTCCTTCTCCTTTTATACTAGCCTTTCCCCTCCCTCCAATGTCCACGTGTAGGTTCAGCTTTCTAGGGCTGATACTTGTCCTATTAGTTCATACCCAAAGTGGTTGGAGGTTGTTGTAAAAGCTGAAAAGCATGGCTCTGTCAAGCGTAGAGTACTTAATTACAATAATGGCAGCCTTTCCCTTGTCCTTTGTCGCCACACTGTTCAGGGGTCCTTTCCCCATCAATGCGGAGGTGTTTAGCTTTTCCTTGAACCGCTCCTATACTGTACTCGCCCTTTCTTCTAGGAGCGCTTTGGGGACTGCCTTTGATGGTGTGCTGTTCCTTCCTTCTAGATTTTGGGATGCCGAGGACGATTGTCCTCGGCTATATCTCTAGGCCATTTGGACTTCCGTTGCATGTCCTCGACAACGCCTCTCCTCGGCGCGGGCCTTGGGCCCTAATGTAAAGTGGGCCGAGATCACAAATTCTCTGGCCCCACAAAAATGTATTTAGAAAGAGCCAATTTTTAGGATATTGTATTTTTTATAGAAATTTACACTTTAATTAATAATAAATTTTGGTAAGAAAATTTGGATTAAGTACAAATGAAGAGAAAGTAATTTTAAAAGAGCTTTAGGTAAAATGAGTTAGAAAGTAGTTTTAAATGGAGTGATGCTTGGCATAAAATTAGAAAATATATGGAATTAAAATCAAATATAGATCATTATTATGCCTCTACTTTAATATATTATATAGACATATAATTCTAAATCAAAGGCAATGAACTTCACATCCCAAAAAAAAAAAAGGCAATGAACTTATGGTAGACAGTAATCAACCCCAAGGTCTTTTGAGTTAGATCATACATTTAGAGCAAGCAAAAAATATTGACCTAAACCAGCTCACAACATTTTGTTACCATAGAATAAATCTTAGAATGTCAAATTATACTTCTTCCAACTTACTCTAACATAAACGTGAGACTTGCAAGGACCGCTAAAGGTTGTGGGTCTCAAGAAAAATTGCTTTCTTGGAATAAGCATAGTTGGTTCTCCTGTCTCTGCATTGCATGTATCATTCCACGCCTTCAAAAATGCCTACATGCACCTAAGTAGAAATGTTTAAAATTGAAAGAAAAATAAAGAATTTTTATAAATATCACTCTTAAGTTTTAATGTAATTATCAATTTGGTTCTTGAATTTTAAACGATTAACTTATTGGTTCTTGGATTTATAAGGTTTGCAACAAATTAACTAAATTTTCTATTAATATTTTTTTTAGCTAAAACCTAATGAATTTAATTATGTGATGTGTGTGTGTGATTTCTATTAAATTGTCAATAAATCTTGAATTGTTATAACATGCCAAGAGAATATTTGATTTGTCATTAAACTAATTCTTAGCAGGTTAGTTTTTTATTTTTTTAATTTAGGGGCCAAATTAATTGACACTCAATTCAAAGTGCAATGATGACTAAGCCCAAGGGAGGGCTGGGACAAATAGCAGGGGTTGCATTGTAGTGTACTGATTTCTAACTATTTCAAAGGAATATATATATATATATATATATATATATTTCTAAAGCCTAATAAAATAATGGGTCAACAAATTAATTTCTCATTGACTAAAGACTATAGAAGTTTTAACCAGAAAAAAGAAAAGACTATAGAAGTATTACCACGGAATCATCTGTGACAAAGTCGCCTTTTGCTCCATAATCCATAACGTTAAAATATTTAACTTGAGCTTTCGCAGTAATCCAAATTAAAGTCATTGAAACCGGAACCATGATGTGTAGAACAGAAAAGAACTCCTGCATGAAAAACTATAAATTATTAGCTTTTCCTAATGGTGAGTTTAGATTAAACTTCAAGTACCCATCATAGAACATACGCTAGATTACCATGGCGAATTTCCGACGATGAATTTCCTTTGTGAAACACAGCTAGGTCTACACACGTACGGCAGAAGAGAGCTATTCAAGGCATCAATTTCTTTTCTTTTTCCTTATTTTATTTTATTTTTTATAATTCGATAAATGTAATGGCGGAATGGGAATTTGAACTATGGATGTCTTGAAAACACCAAGAAATACTAACCGACTGATGAAATACAAGGCTCCTAGCAATGCATCATTTTCATTCACAAGGCTCCTGGAAATAAATAGCCAACCATTTAGTTAAGTTATTAATATACATTCTAGCCTTTCAAGGCATTAACAGTAGATTGTCTAAATTTTTCTCCTTATTTTAGGATAGAAACTGTAGGGACACGATTCTCAAACGGCCCAACAATGACGTTGGGCTCGCACGTGAAGGATCTCTCACAATAAGATTTGTAAAGAGTGGGCTTGAAAGGCTAGCGTTTGGTCACAGGGCGTTGGTCCAAACCGGACTTTAGGGAAACTCAGATAAGAAAAGGCTTCAGCCTGGATATCCAAGCCCTACAGCTTTGTAACTTGAGGGATTGGACTCCTCGGATCATGTCCAAGGAGCACTAATGTCTTTCTCCGATTACCCGGCGGTGGGTTTTTCGTGGTGGTGTGCATATATTGCCCGGGCATTCTCATCCCTGGAGTTTTTTCCAGGAAGTGAGATGGGGGTCACTTTCTGATTAGTTTATCTTCTCTTTTATACTAGCCTACGTTCGCTGTCCCTCGTCCACGTGTAGGGTCAACTTTTTTAGGACTGCTACTTGTCCCGTCAGTCTAATCCCAGAATTGTTGGGGATGGTTTGATAAAGCCTAAGAATCTGGTTCTGTTAGGTACAGAGTCTTATCTGGGGAGGGTAATAAGGGTAACTTACCTAAGATATTTTAGATCTTCTTACCAATTTTCCTTTACCTCTTTTTTTACCCCTCTTCTTAAGGGAGCTTTGGGTCGGCCGAGGACTAAACCGTCCTCGGCTACGTCTCTGGGCCATCTTTGGCCTTATATTTTTTAAGCTTTGGGCCATAACTTTTTTCGGCTTGGGCCTGTGGACTCTCCATGAGCAAGTGGGCCTGACCCATAAATTATTGGGCCCCACAATAGCCCCTCGAAACCCTGCTGTCCAACATCTTGGTTGGAAAGGTGGGTTTTGGTAATACCGAGCCTTTATTATAGCTCATTTATTTCAGCCCTTGACTGACGCGGGCGACTCTTCACCTGCTCAGGGAATGTACCGGTCTACGAGATGTTCCCCTTAATTTGCGCACGATGCCCTTATGTCGTTTGGTTATCCGAAGTGCGTTTTTAATATCTTCCCTTTACGAGACCTCCCAGATCTAACGGTTATTGATAGCGTGGGGAAACGAAACGGATGTATATTTATTTGCAGATTTCCCTGAAGATCTGAATGTATTATGACCTCTTTTCCTCGTCCCCTATATAAAGAGAGAAGACAAAAGCTGATTTTATCATACTTGAATCCCTCATATTCCTCCTAGAGTTCACTTCTTCCCTCTGGTTATACCTTATCCGATAATACGTTCAGCACAGTTGTCAGCCATGAATAAACCATTCCATTCCCAAAAACACCATGTCTTAATAAAACTCGAGATGGTTCGGTCAGGGCAAGGATGGCGGAGACTCAAGATTTGTCTCCCCTTCCTTTTAGCCAAAATCCGAAGCAGGGACTCGTCACATCTCACTTTCGGTGTGACTGAGTCAAAAACATCCATTATCACCACCATTCGCTCTCTCATGAGCATATCTAACATGGCACCAATGTATTAGGAGTCAGGACTGGGGCAGGGACTAAATGCCCCTGCTTCTTCCTCTCTTTGTTCACTGGCGCCACCCTTTGCTTCTCTTTCTTCTTCTTTCCACCACCAGCTCCATCCTGGTGCTTTTCCTTCTCCCTCTTTTGCTCATTTCTCTTTCTTTTACTCATGTCCTCCATCTTCCTCATTCATCTCCTCCATCTTCCTCATTCATCTCCTCCATCCTCTTCTTCCTTCTCCTTCATCTTCTTCTTCCTTCTCCTTCATCTTTCTCTTAAGAAGGTTCTTCTCTCTATATAAGCAATACTGAGGCAGAGATTGGAGAGACTTTGAAGACGAGTTTAAAAGACACCTGATTATTTACTTATCTGCATTGCGGATGTTATAGTTGCTTCGGCAGTTCATCTTTTGTATAGGCTTGTTTAAGCCCCTTTTTGTACGTTGTAATAATTTTTCATATTAATAAAAGTTGCTGTTACTTTACTTCGCATGTTCTGTTTTTATGTTTTTACAAGTTTACAAGCGCTGCTCGGCACAATAATATAGCATTTGAATCAATGACAACTAAGGCTAAAATATTTGCTAATAAAAAGATGTCATCATAACTTTAATAAAATTATTCGACATAGCAATGCCGACCAGTGAGGGACGAAACTCACCTTAAAATTAGCCGAGATGAGGACTAAGTGCTCGATACGGTATAGGAAGTAACTATCCGAGGACATGTCACCCGCCAAATGAACAGTTTCCTTAAGCTAATGAACATTGGGTCATTTCGCCATCTTCTTAACACACTGGCCTTAACCTTTTACAGTATTTGAGCCGAGAACCTTCCCCATCCGAGTAGTTGGTTTCCCCATAGGCTTGAGTCCGAGGACCATGCAAGTCCTAGGTTCTGTCCAAAACTTATGTTTTTCTCAGTACTTGGTTTCCCCATAGGCTTGAGTCCGAGGACCATGCAAGTCCTTGGTTCTGTCCAAAACTTATGTTTTTTCTTTTGTGTACTTGGTTTCCCCATAGGCTTGAGTCCGAGGACCATGCAAGTCCTAGGTTCTGTCCAAAACTTTTTGAGTTCAGATTCTCCCTTTCTTCAGGTATTTCACGAGGCGCCGAGCAGGGGTTGTCCTCGGCAACGGCTATTTCTCGGCGTGGGCCACAGTCCCTAGGCCCTCATGCAGAGCGGGCCTGGGCCGCGAAGTCACTAAGCCCACGAATTAAGAGGTATCTCTACAGCCTTTGGCCACGCGGTACTCTCTGACGTCCCAATGTTCGAGGTGCGCCTTTACGAGGCTTCTTTAATCTTGTGGTTGCAGTTGACGTTGGAAGTTGAGCCAGAACCATTTTGTCTGTAGCGTCCCTTGGGATGCTGCGTGAATTAACTGCCACCACCTTATTCCCTTAAATAAATAGGAGAGATAGTTGCTTTCCCTACACGCAACTCCTTCAGCTTCCTCCCACATCACAGCTCCTATACTCAGTGCTGTCCTCCCTTAGCATAACATGTTTGAGGTGAGGGTTGGGAAGAAGGAGCTCTCTCCGCCACGGAAGCATCGTGCCCTCCTGAGACTCAAAATAGTGAGGTATGGGCACAGGAAGCATAAGTTCAAGAGAATACTCCATTTCGATCGAGGGGAAAGGGTGTCTCTCCCTCTTTTAGTCAAAATCCGAAGCAGGTTCTGTTCATGCCAGAATTTTGGTGTGTCAGAAGAAAGATTCTACACCATCAGCGCCTCTGCCTTGTGGCAGGCAAATATTTAGAGGAAGCCCCTCAACTTCCAGCTCCCTGCACCTTTCCTTCAGCGGTGTCAGGCTCAAGTTGGGTTCTCTTTGCACTTTTTCTTCGAGGTTGCGGGCCCCAGGCTGGGTTCTTTTGCTGCCTGAGTTATGGGCATGTAAAAGCACTGAGGAAGAACGAGGTCTTGAAGCAGTAGCCAACCTCTCTTCTGTGCCACCTCCTCGGCTTTGTTTTATTTTCTTGTATCTTTCCTCTTGATTATGTGGTTAGCTTTAGTAGCCAACCTCTCGTCTGTACTGCTCCTCGGCTTTATTTTATATATTTTTTCTTGTATCTTCCTACTCAATTATGTAGTGAGCTCTGACATAAGCTGATTCCAGCTTTTCATTGTACACTGTACTATTTCTTTGTTTTAGTAAAAATAGAAATTTATTTACATGTTTTGAGTACTGATCTTTTGGCAACACTACTTTGTGAATGGGTGTGCTCCATATGTGTGTTTTTTCAAGAATATTTAGAGCAAGATACCTTGAAACATAATCTAACTAACTCTAATTTACCAATACTACCAGGCATTATATCGATAATTCATAGTAAATCAAACTTAGGAAACTAACCGGGGTAATAGTTGAATACTCTGTGATAAGCGCGTGAATACCGTCCAAGACTGATAATCTCTAAATAATCCATCCAAGCAGTCGATTGGGAAGTAGGGAACTCCGATTGTGCTTTTGTGTACTTGGTTTCCCCCTAGGCTTGAGTCCGAGGACCATGCAAGGCCTTGGTTCTGTCCAAAACTTATGGTTTTTCTTTTGTGTACTTGGTTTCCCCATAGGCTTGAGTCCTAGGACCATGCAAGGCCTTGGTTCTGTCCAAAACTTATGGTTTTTCTTTTGTGTACTTGGTTTCCCCATAGGCTTGAGTCCGAGGACCATGCAAGGCCTTGGTTATGTCCAAAACTTATGGTTCTTCTTTTGTGTACTTGGTTTCCCCATAGGCTTGAGTCCGAGGACCATGCAAGGCCTTGGTTATGTCCAAAACTTATGGTTCTTCTTTTGTGTACTTGGTTTCCCCATAGGCTTGAGTCCGAGGATTATGCAAGGCCTTGGTTCTGTCCAAAACTTATGGTTTTTCTTTTGTGTACTTGGTTTCCCCATAGGCTTGAGTCCGAGGACCATGCAAGGCCTTGGTTCTGTCCAAAACTTATGGTTCTTCTTTTGTGTACTTGGTTTCCCCATAAGCTTGAGTTCGAGGACCATGCAAGGCCTTGGTTCTGTCCAAAACTTATGATTTTTCTTTTGTGTACTTGGTTTCCCCATAGGCTTGAGTCCGAGGACCATGCAAGGCCTTGGTTCTGTCCAAAACTTATGGTTTTTCTTTTGTGTACTTGGTTTCCCCATAGGCTTGAGTCCGAGAACCATGCAAGGCCTTGGTTCTGTCCAAAACTTTTTGGGTACTTATTTGCTTTTTTCGCAGGTCAGCCCCTTGGCCATGACTGGGAGAGCTGACTTGAGGTCGGAAGCCCCTAGAGCTACCCGTGCCGTTGGCACTACAGGATGTAAGCCCTGGCACCAGTTTATATCGGAGCGACAACTGCAGGTCACCGAAGATGGGAAAAACTCGCGAATCTCTACTTGCTAGAGAGTTGACTCATTCGCCACCCGTGCCAACGCGCAAGCCTTCCCACAGACGGTGCCAATTGTAGGGACACGATTCTCAAACGGCCCAACAATGACGTTGGGCTCGCACGTGAAGGATCCCTCACAATAAGATTTGTAGAGAGTGGGCTTGAAAGGCTAGCGTTTGGTCACAGGGCGTTGGTCCAAACCAGACTTTAGGGAAACTCAGATAAGAAAAGGCTTCAGCCTGGATATCCAAGCCCTACAGCTTTGTAACTTGAGGAATTGGACTCCTCGGATCATGTCCGAGGAGCACTAATGTCTTTCTTCGGTTACCCGGCGGTGGGTTTTTCGTGGTGGTGTACATATATTGCCCGGGCATTCTCATCCCTGGAGTTTTTTTCCAGGAAGTGAGATGGGGGTCCTTTTCTGATTAGTTTATCTTCTCTTTTATACTAGCCTACGCTCGCTGTCCCTCATCCACGTGTAGGGTCAACTTTTTTAGAACTGCTACTTGTCCCGTCAGTCTAATTCCAGAATTGTTGGGGATGGTTTGATAAAGCCTAAGAATCTGGTTCTGTTAGGTACAGAGTCTTATTAGGGGAGGGTAATAAGGGTAACTTACCTAAGATATTTTAGATCTTCTTACCAATTTTCCTTTACCTCTTTTTTTACCCCTCTTCTTAAGGGAGCTTTGGGTCGGCCGAGGACTAAACCGTCCTCGGCTACGTCTCTGGGCCATCTTTGACCTTATATTTTTTAAGCTTTGGGCCATAACTTTTTTCGGCTTGGGCTTGTGGACTCTCCATGAGCAAGTGGGCCTGGCCCATAAATTATTGGGCCCCACAGAAACCTATTTTTCTTAGTGCTGCTAAACGTCTTTTCAAAACTTCCATATTTGATTTTTTATTCTAAACTCTATGTCTTTTTTTTCTTCTTTTTCTTTCTTTTTTTGAGAGGGAGTTTCAATTCATAACGTCCGCTCTTAATGATAGCTAAATGCTCCTAACAATGCATCATTTTCATTCACAAGGCAAGGAAATAAATAGCCAACTATTTGATTAAGTTATTAATATACTGTACATTCTAGCCTTCAAAGGCATTAACATTAGATTGTCTAAATTTTTCTCCTCAATTATTTTAGGATAAGAAACTATTTTTATTATTACGGCTAAACACTTTTTTCATAACTTCCATATTAGATTTTTTATTTTATTTTAAACCCTATTTCTTTTTTTTCTTTTTTTTTAGAGAGAGTTTCAAACCATAGCGTCCACTCTTAATGATAGCTCAAAGCTCTTGGCAATGCATCATTTTCATTCACAAGGCAAGGAAATAAATAGCCACCCATTTAATTAAGTTATTAATATACATTCCAGCCTTCCAAGGCATTCACATTAGATTGCTTAAATTTTTCTCCTTATTTTAGGATAAGAACCTATTTTTCTTATTGTTGCTAAACCCCTTTTCAAAACTTCCACATTAGATTGTCTAAATTTGAATAACGTGCTTTGCATCAGATGGTGAGATGTGATTGTGCCTTTTAATCTCCTCACCCCTTTCAAAATAATTCTATAATTTTTTTTTTCTTTTGAATGGTGAGAAGCAAAATGTGGACATTTTATGTTAGAAGTCTTCCAAAAAAAAAAATAACACTTTATTTTAGATGGTATTGTAAAGAGGGAAAATTCCCAACCTATCACAAGCTAACATATTATACTACCAAGTCCACAACATATAACCAATTACAAAGTGCCACATACTGCTACTAGTTTCTACTATTACCATTCATAAACCAACAAAGATTTGTGAAGTGTTACTAAAATAAAAACATAAAAAGCATGCAAAAGCCAATCATACACCGGTGCGTGAAAGCAATGATATAAGCAATCCAATTGGGTGCTAACATGTATCACCTTGAAAATTAAGACATTTCGGCCAATCAAACGATGCCAAGTGTCTTGGAGTAAAAGTCTTAAAACTCCTCCAATCAGGCTGTGACATGTGCCACCAATAAGACTCCGTCACGTGTCACTCACCCACCCCTAAAATCTTATAAATAGAAGCCTTCATAAGGCATTCCAATAGATCTTGGAAGATGTCTTGGAACACACACCAAGACATCCACACTTCAAGCAATATCAAAGAAGATTCAGAAGTATAGAAGCTTTGGTGGAATCAAGCCCTAAAGCCTCTAGGAACTTCAACCTCTAATACGAAGATATTTGAAGTAGATTCATTCAAATCATCTTCTTAGATCTCTCAAAGTTCATTGGAATCAAGCTCAAAAGCCTCTAGAAACTTCAAGAAACCACAAATCAGTGATGCTCTACGAATTCAAGCCTCCAAAGCTCCGAAGAATTTCCATCATAAACCTTTGAAGATGAAGAATACACAAAGAACACAAGAAAAACACGAAGAACGTGAAGAACAAAGGATTCCTAACAAACTCGTAGCCAAAGATTCATTGTAATTCCATTTCAAAGGTGTTCGATCCATCCTTCAACCAAATTAAAGTATATTTGGTGTTCAAATCAAAATCATATCACTACAATTCCAATCAACAAATATTTCAAGGAGATCAAATTAGAGGATTACTCTTTTGTAATTTCAGAGAATTGTACCACACATTGATCAAAACAAACTACATTTGTGAAACTATTTTACTCATTTGATTTATTTCAAATTCGAAATTTAGTCGTCAACAGGTATAAAGCTTGAGAATGTACGATAATAAATGCATAATACCAAGGCTCAATCCAATTAAGTCTGTAGCATCTACGAGTTTCACCATATACCCCATTTTTGTTTTGTTGTTTTAAGATTAGGATCTTATTATGATGTCTTTCCTCACTTTTTTCCTTTTTCTTTTATTTATGCCGGACTCTTTGAATTTATTAGAAACCAATTCTCATGAAGTTCTAACACACACTACAAATGTCCTACTATCATTAATTATAAAATAATTAGATAAGGAAATGTTGATCAAATGACCTTGTAGAGAGATATATATATATATATATATATATAACTATTTCAATATCCATGCTGTTTGAATTTTTTTTTTTTTAATATACTATTTAAGGATGCATTAGGGATTACACATTTAACTTGGGTATAAGTACTTGTAAGGTGTGTGGGGCAAGAGTCAAGGTTCAAGTTTCTAGGAGGGAGTTTCACATATATACACCTAATTTAGATTAGAGTAGAATTCTTTTTCATGTCAAACGGGTTTAAAAAAACTTGGCACATGTCAAACAGATTAAAAACAAATGTCCTTCAAGTTTCTAAAAGAAGCTGATATACTTTATTTATAAGTGAAAATACACTTTTGGTTCTTACATTTTGGACCTATTCTCATTTTGGTCCTTAAATTGATTTTGCGTTTATCTCAGTCCCTGAAATCAGAGAATTGTTTCCGTTTTGGTCCCTGCCATCAACCCACTAACAGAAAATGCATATGTGATAGACGAAATGCTCTGTTTGCACAATAAATGCTGACGTGACTAATAAAATAATAATAAAAAAATATTTTATTTGGCATTTTTTTAAGTGCCACGTTAGCATTTTAATTTTTTAATAAAAGCCACCTCAGAAAATTTAAAGAAAAACCTTAAATCTAATTTAATTAAAAAATTTAATTAAAAAAACTCTTAATGTTCTTCATATTCTTCAATGTTTTCTTCATTTTACAACTTGTTCTTCATGTTCTTCCCAAATCAAACCCAGCAACCAAGAGCTTAAATCCATCACAAGAACACAAACCCAGCAATCAAGAACTCAAACCCAGATCATAAGAACACACACAAAAACAAGAATAAAAATTAAATTAAATACTAACAGGAAATTTAAACAAAAAAAAAAGAAATTAAAATTTTTTTTTAAAAACATTGAATTTTAAATATGGAGACGTGTCAAATTCAAAAAACACTTCTCCATTTCCGTTTGATTTCACAACTAAAATTTATTACCTGATATTTTTCATCTCTTAAAATCTTAACTACATTTCTTTGTTTTTTAATTTTCCAAAGCCATCAAAAACTCTGAGAGAGATTCAAATATCTTGGTAGAAATCCCAGTCTTGAGGGAAGACAAACAAAACCCCAAATCCTAACCAAACCCAAAATCCCCATTCAAACCCAAACTTAAACACCTTTCTTGCATAAGCCACACCCAAAATCCCCATCCAAACCCAAACTCAAACACCTTTCCTTCATAAGCCACAAACCCCAAATCTCCAAACGCAACATACCAACTAGCGAACGCCACTACCCTGTGGATGCAAGGGTTCATTTTTAGGAATTGCCACCTAGATTTTGCAATGGTCTAGGAACCATATATATAACGTCCTTTCGAGGAAGGACCTTTTGATCTTACTACCAAAGATATGGGTTTGGAATTAAGGTACAGTCTTGGAAAGGTGTTAGGCACCCAAAACCACCCAACCCTAAGGTTGGCTTCCCATCATTGTGTCTTATATCTTAACCCTATTAAAGGCACACTCAATACTTGTATGTAACTCACACACACTAATCATGCATCTAACAATCAACATGGCATCAGACATCCCTATACATACATCTATCATGGCAAGAAACAAAAGCTTAAACATTCCTCTAACATGCATCTCAAACAACCTATCATTCATCTAGCATGGCATCTCCTAACATACATCTAGCATACATGTCACTTCCTCCTAGCATTCATCTAATCATGGCATAACATATCATTAACCCTAATCATACATCTAAGCATGCCTCATCACAAACTCCATCATATCATATCACATTCATCCAAGGCAAAAAAACATGTGAGCATTAAATCAAGATGGAAACAAAGCGAAGAAAACATGCAATCATCCAAGGCATCAAGATCACAATCATAAAACCTAAGCAAGATCATATCACAAATGCATGTACATTATGAATGCATGACTTACCTTTTACTTACCTTTCAGCATTTCAACACCTATGGCATCATGCATGAGTGTGTGAATGCATGTTCATAGCATTAAAATAAAACCAAATAAGATAAACCCTAATTCTAACATGTGAGAGCAAATAAGCAATTAAACATGTAAAACAGAAGCTTTGAAAGCATAAAAATACAGAAAAGAGGCTATACAGATTCACACATGTGAAAACAGAAAGCAAAAACAGAAAAATAAAATTAAGGTTTCTAGGCAAAATCATGCGCATGCATGAACTTCCTTGCGTGCGCATAATCAAGCCTGCATGCGCAGGCAAGATTATGCGTATGTAGGTTCCAACCCAGAAACCCTAGAAAAACAGCAGATACTTAAAGCACTAAATCTAACATCCTAACATACATTTTAAACATACAAAAACATAAACCTAAGCTAGATAAACATATTAAAGCGTATTATAACAAGAAAATAAAGCAAACAAAAGGATTTAAAGCATAAAAGTTAAGAAAATGAAAAAAGAAAAGTTTAGACTAATACCTTAAAGAAAAGCTCTTCAAGATTGATTTTTTACCATTCCCCTCAATCAAATTTGTTCACAATTAACAAAAAGAGTGATTAGTAATCTTAAACTCAAAGATCAAGGCCAGAAAAGGCCTTAATCAAAAGAAAATTGACTTGAGGATGTTTTTGTGAAAAAATCCCTCTTTGATTCACTATTTCTAGTGAATCTTAAAGTTTTTCCATGGGATTTCTGTATGTTTTTGAAAATATATCATGTAAGGCTACTTATAGTGTGAAAAAAGGGGGTTTGGAACGACTCCTAGATGATGTGAGATTCGTTCCAAACATCAACATTAATGCAGAAAACTTGTATTGTTTAGGCTTTTGGAATTCGCTATGCATGCGCAAAATCGAGCCTGCATATGCATGCAAAAAGCTGCGTGCACTTAGCAAGGGTTTCCTTGGCCTTATTTTTTCAAAAATAGATTTGTTTGCTCATTTAACAGTTATATTTTTTCATTTTAACATTTCTCAAGTCAATTTATCACCTAATTGGTCCCTAAACCAACCTTGGATCTTAGAATTTAGCATCATAGGGGAGCAGGGGTCCAACTCATAAGGGGTACAAAATGCAGTGTCTACATATACGGATTAATCAGAATTCCAAGCTATCCCCACAAAAGACCCAACTATAACATCCATGGATGTCGATCGACCCATCACCAGATGTGTAGTGAAAAAGGCCGGGTATATATCTCACACCTCTCATATATTTTGCTTGATTTTTTGCATGAATTTTTGGCTTATGAATGCCTGTAAGCTAGGACCTGATTTTTTTATTTTTTATTTTTTATTAAGCTAGGACCTGATGTTGAATATTGATAAAAGGAACTAATTTCAATAAAATAAAATGAAAGAGAGAAGGGAAACTTGTTAGTTTAGGGCTATGGGCTCATTGTTGGGTTATACTTTCTTTGGGCTAGTTGTTTAGGTGATGGGTTTGTTAAAATAAAGAGATTAAATTTAACGTTTTTTTAAGTTAATTTCATTTTTTTTTAATTTCCTATTAGTATTTAATTTAATTCTTTCTTCTTGTTTTCGTTTGTGATCTTGTGATCTTGGTCTGAGTTCTTGGTTGCTAGGTTTGTGTTCTTGTGATGGATTTGAGTTCTTGGTTGTTGGGTTTGATTTGGGAAGAACATGAAGAACAAGTTGTAAAATGAAGAACATTAAGAATTTTTTTTAATTAAATTAGAATTAAGGTTTTTTTTTTTTTTTGGTTTAAATTTTCTGAGGTGGCTTTTTAAAAAAATTAAAATGCTAACATGTTATTTAAAAAATGCCAAATAAAATATTTTATTAGCCACATCAGTATTTACTGTGCAAACAGAGCATTCTGTCTACCATGTATGCATTTTTTGTTAGTGGGTTGACGATAGAGACCAAACCGTAAATGATTTTCTAATTTTAGGGACTGAGATACGCGCAGAATCAATTTAAGGACCAAAATGAGAATATGCCCAAAATGTAGTGACTAAAAGTATATTTTTGCGATAACTTTAGAAGGCAATCAATTTGAAATAATCATACTTAAAATCCGCACCATAATAAAAGGTGAGTAACTTGAAAGGGAAATAATATACATTTAAACATTCATTTATTTAGGATTAATTTAAGGAAACTTATCTATGTAATATAAATTATTGCTTGCTATATAGCAAATGGCAAAGCCTAGCATGAGGCTTTAATATATACTAGCCATGAACTCGTGCATTGCGTGTGATAATTATTTTTATTGTGGTTTTATTATTATTATTATTATTTACAATTTAAACTAATTTAATAAAGAGTAATGTATTTTGTAATATATTTTTATTTATCAAAGAAACAATCATAAATGTAATATAGGAACAATCATAAATCATAAATAAAAATTTTGTTGTACCAAAATGAAAGCAATAAAATTTTTCCTAGAAAATCAAAACGCAAGTTAACGGAAATATTCATTTTCAATAAAAAGTTATTTATAACATTTTGTGAAACTAAAATTTGTCACCCTTCCGATTATTTTTGTTTGGCTAACCTTTACTTTTCTCTAAATAAATAGCATTATAGAGTACTTCTAATACAATTATTAAGAGTACTTTGTCTACCACAAAGGATTAAAAAATAAACAAAAATTAGTAAAATCTCATAGTTTAACATCTAAATTGAGCACTATAAAAAATCATGCTATGTAATAGAATAAATATCAAATTATTCAAATCATGCTATGTAATAGAATAATATTATATTTTTATATAGTATATTTAATTCTTTATAATGCAATAAGATTACATTTAACAATCAAAGAAAATAGGGGGAAAAAAAAAACAATAACAACAACAACAACAAAAATTTTAAAAACAAAACTAAATCACATTAACCCAAAGTACAATTTTAAAGAATATAAAAAAATTATTAACCTAAAACAGAGATGCAAGAAAAATTAAAAAAAAAAAAATCCACCAAAATTTTGAGAGAGAGAGAGAGAGAGAGACAACTTTTTTGATGTGAGGAAAAACTATGCATAGAATGGAAGAGATAGTGACAAATTTATAGTAAGAGGATATGAATAAGATTAGACAAAAATAAAGGAAAATGAAGGGAAAAAGGAAGAATAATATTAATATAGAGGGTAGTAGGGAGATGAAAATGTAAGGGAAGGAGAAAGGTTGGAGAAACAGTGGAGAGATGAAAAGGTAAGGGAGGAAAAAAGGTTGGAATGGTGTAAATATTAAAAAAAATGATAAAAATAATTATAGGAAAATAGGAAAGAAAAATGATAATAATGTGGACGCTGATATGGCTCAACTGGAGCATAATAACAATAAATGTTACGCTTCAGCTTTTAGATATAAAAAAAAATATATATATATATATATATATTAAAGAATAGATACAATTTTATTTAGTATTTCACAATTAATATGTGTAGGGGTAAAGTCCCCAGATCAAACAATGGGTCTTGGGCCCCATATAGAATTCGATCATGTCCAAGGAGAAGGTGTGGACGCCAAAAGGGCTCCCGGCCCAATTCTTATGGGCCTAGACTTGTTTAAAAGGCGGTCTGAGGAGAAATGTCTCCTCAGACGTACCAAGTATGGCTCAAACATGCACCCTACCTGCAGTAAAGAATCACTCCAACGAGTATTAGTAGCAGGGATGAGTCTCACAAGCCTGTGAGAGGGAAGAGAGTATAGGATGTCATGGGAGAAACCACAGCTGCCACATTAAATGCATGGCAGCTACTTTTCTGGCCGCATTAATGTGGAGAGGACTGGCGAACAGTGTTACCTTGACTACTACAACTCACAGAAAAATGGGGGAGATATCCGATAGGACGGGCACTCAAGTGAAGGTCCAGATGATCAACAGGTGTAAGGATCTGATGACTTCAAGGGGGCTATATAAGAGAAGGGAGTCCCCATGAAGAGGGGGACTAGAAAAAAGGAGGAACATAGAAGAAGAAGAAGAGAAAGACCATAACCATTGAACAGAGACAAGGATTCACCTGATACATCTCCTCGAACCATATACCTAATGGACATGAAGGAGATTTTCTTACTTTTGATTGTTGTATGGCCCAAAGTTAACTAGCACACGTTTCGTTAGGGCCCAGTTCTGTAACCCACTCTCTACAAATTCATTGTCTAGGACTCTATAACTGTTGGGCCCGGGTCCCGAATCAAGACCCTACAATTGGTGCCGTCTGTGGGGAGAACTCGTGCCTCGACAAGTAAAACCGTTAGAAATGGAAGGATTAGGTCCGCGCCAAACGAGACACATAGACTCCCAAAGGCAAGACAACTTCTTGAACCTCGAATGGGAGAGAGATCAAGACAAGCAGCGAGAGGGTAGTGTAAACACCTCCCATACGAGCAGAAGTAGCTTATAAGGGAAAGGTCACGCATCCCATAAACGAAACGATCATAGGGCTTTATAGCAAGAAATCGACGACTTGAAGAAGAAGTTACGCCGAGCGCAGCGAAAGCGTCCTTCACCCGGCTTGGACACTAGCGATGAGGAGGATAATGAGTACAGGCGGAGATCGAGAACCCCTCCAAGTGAAACCTTTTCCTACGAGGAAGAGCAACCTCGCAAACGCGGCCACAAAAGCCCATCTTACCAGGGCCTGGCAAACGACGCCATGAGTAAGGCCCTGGACCGCATCTCCCAGTCGCCCTTCACACGTAGGATAGAGGGGGCTGAGCTTCCTCGGCGGTTCCACCAACCCACTTTTGCTATATATAATGGTCGAACGGACCCAGTAGAGCACGTAAGCCAGTTTAACCAGAGGATGGTCGTCCATTCCAGGGACGAGGCGTTGATGTGCAAAGTGTTTCCGTCCAGCTTGGGACCCATGGCAATGAGATGGTTTGATAGCCTCAAGCCAAACTCCATAAACTCTTTTAAGCAGCTGACACAGGCTTTTGGTTCTCGCTTCATAACTAGTAGCAGAGTCCCTTGGCCCCTAGATTCCCTCCTATCCTTGTCCATGCGAGAAGGAGAGACCCTGAAGGCCTACTTAGATAGATATTGGGAAATGTATAATGAGATAGAGGGAAATTACGATGACGTCATCATTAGCACATTCAAGAGGGGCCTATCGACAGAGCATGGTTTAAGGAAGTCCTTGACAAGGAAACCGGTCACTAGCGTGCGCCAACTCATGGACAGAATTGACAAGTACAAGAGAGTCGAAGAAGACCAACAGACGGGAAAGGGCAAAGCGAAGGTTGTCCCTCAAGAGAGGAGGGACTTCAGGTTGGACCGTTTTAACAGTAGTAATTGGCCGAGAAGGGATTACTCGGAGCAATCTGGATCCACAGGGGCACAGGCAGTCCATGCTGTGTTCCGAGAACCATCACATAAGATCCTAGAGAAAGTGAAGAACGAACCGTTCTTTCAATGGCCAAGCAAGATGGCAGGCGATCCCGCGAAACGTAACCAGAATCTGTATTGCGCGTATCACCAAGAGCCAGGCCATACCACCGATGATTGCAGAAATCTGAAAAACCACTTAGAACGTCTGGTCCGAGAGGGGAAGCTGTGACATTTGCTGCATCACCCTGTCGGATGGCAGGAGCAATCGAACATCGAAACAAGGCAAAGCACATTGAGACCACCCATTGGCACAATAAATGTTATTCTCACCGCACCAGGACGGACCGGCTCCCATCCTTTCAGAGTAATGTCGGTGGGCAGACTCCCCTCTAAAGCTGACGATAGGGAGTCCAAGAGGGCTAAAGGGATGACCACACCCCTAATCGGATTCTCAGATGAGGACAAACTGGGAACCCTCCAACCCCACGACGACGCCCTAGTCGTCATGCTCAAGATTAGTGGATACGACGTGAAGAGGGTTCTAGTCGATCAGGGCAACGCCGTGAAAGTGATGTATCCCGACTTGTATAAGGGGTTAAAGCTGAAACCGGAGGACCTGACAGCATACGATTCCCCTTTAGTGAGTTTCAAGGGAAAAATTGTCACTCCGAAAGGCATGACTAGGCTGGTTATACAAACAGACTTGGATGTGGTGGAGGTGGACTTCATAGTGGTAGACGCATACTCCCCCTACACCGCCATCGTAGCTAGACCATGGCTTCATGCCCTAGGGGCTGTGTCATCAACCTTACACCAAAAGGTGAAGTATCCATTGGAAGGTCGAGTGAAAGAAGTAATAGGGAACCAAGCCATGGCTTGGCAATGCATGGTTTCAGCAATCTCTCGACGACCGAGTACTGAGCCCTCCACCTCAGCCGAGAATGGCTTATAGCAATTAATGACCTCAGCCCTGGCCTTGGGTAGTGAGGGACCTACCGAGGAAGCGAGTTATGAGGATTTGGAGAAAATTCTTGTTGGCTCCGACCCGGAAAGATTTTTTCAGGTCGGCTCAGAACTACCGCCCCAAGAGAAGGAAACACTAATTGACTTCCTCAGACAGAATGTGGACGTGTTTGCATGGGATGCCTACGAGGCTCCGGGGGTCGATCCAAATTTCATTTGCCACCACCTTAATGCTAGCCTGGCCGTAACACCTAAGAAGCAGCCTCATCGGCGACCGTCGAAAGAGCATGCAAAGGCAGTGAGAGAGGAGGTTATAAAATTGAAGAAAGCAGGAGCTATCAAGGAGGTATTCTACCCCGAATGGCTGGCCAACACAGTCGTGGTGAAGAAGAAAAGTAGGAAATGGCGGGTTTGCGTGGACTTCACAGACCTGAACAAGGCCTGCCCGAAGGATCCTTTCCCTGTGCCGCGGATAGACCGATTGGTGGATTCAACTGTGGGACACCCTCGAATGAGTTTTTTGGACGCCTTCCAAGGCTACCATCAGATACCCCTGGCCGCCGAGGACCAAGAAAAAGCGGCTTTTGTCACTCCTGTCGGAAACTTCCATTACAAGGTAATGCCCTTTGGCTTGAAGAATGTCGGGTCGACCTACCAGAGGTTGATGACCAGGATGTTTGAACTACAGATGGGTAAGAGCATCGAAGTCTATATAGACGACATGGTGGTGAAGAGCAAGTTAGTGCCCAACCAAGTCAGGGACCTCGGCAATGTCTTTGGAATTTTGAGAAAGTACAGGCTGCGCCTAAATGCGTCCAAGTGTTCATTCGGGATGGAGTCAGGGAAATTCTTAGGTTACATGGTGACCCATAGAGGCATTAAAGTCAGCCTCGACCAAATTAGAGCTATCCATAGCCTGCAGCCTCATCGGAACCCCAAAGAGGTCCAAAAACTCACTGGCATGATTGCCGCCTTAAACCGTTTCATCTCTCACTCGGCGGATAGGTACAGGCCTTTCTTCCTCTTATTAAACATGTAGAAAGGCTTCGAGTGGACTGAGGAGTGTGCCTTAGCCTTCCAGCAGCTTAAGGAATACCTGGCTCGGCCACCAATCATGTCCAGTCTTGAAGCCGACGAGGTGCTATTCGCCTATATTGCGGTAGCCCCTCACGCAGTGAGTTTAGTGTTGATCCGAGAAGACAATGGCACACAACAGCCCGTCTACTACGTAAGCAAATCATGCCAGTGAGTGACCCGTTACCTCCCTCTCGAAAAGGCTGTCCTGGCAATTGTGCAAGCTACGCGAAAGCTCCCCCATTACTTCCAGGCACATACCATTGTTGTAGTGACCCAACTTCCGCTTAGATCAATACTCCGGAGCACCGACTACACAGGCAGAATAGCAAAGTGGGGGACGATTCTGGGTGCCTTCGACATTAGGTACATGCCTCGTACCGCTGTGAAGGGTCAGGTTCTCGCGAATCTAATAGCTGAGTTTGTAGAACCCACACCAGAAGGAGGAGGAAAGCCACTAAACCCAGATCGGAATCTAATCGGCACAGTCTCTCAACAAAAGCCCCCTTGTTGAAAAGCACACATTGACGGTGCGGCCAACCAAAGGGGCTCAGGAGTGGGGCTCACCTGGTTTCCCCCGAGGGGATTACCATCGAAAAATCGTTGAAGCT
The DNA here is from genome assembly GCF_932294415.1 of Quercus robur. NCBI lineage: Eukaryota > Viridiplantae > Streptophyta > Magnoliopsida > Fagales > Fagaceae > Quercus > Quercus robur. The sequence goes on from NC_065538.1 coordinate 27,146,321, forward strand.
GGGCTTCTCCGCCACGAATAACGAAGCGGAGTATAAGGCATTATTGGAAGGAATGTCAATGATCTAGAAACTAGGTGGAAAATCCTTAAACATGTTCTCGGACTCAAGACTTGTCGTGGGACAAGTAAATGGAGAATTGTAGGTGAGGGATGAAAGAATACAAGAGTACCTAGTCCAAGTCAAGCGCTTGCAGGCGCATTTCGATCACTTCAATCTAGTGCACGTGTCCAGGAGCGGGAACACCCATGCTGACTCTCTTGCAACGCTCGCCACCTCCTCGGCTCAGCCACTTCCTTGGGTAATTCTTGTTGAAGATCTATACAGCCCACCGATGGCGAGAACCGACTTAGTACGGGTTCACAACATCAGGGCAGGGCCTAGCTGGATGGATCCTCTAGTACTATTCTTAAAGCATGACACCTTACCAGAAGATAAAAACGAGGCCGACAAGATTAGAAGAAAGGCTTCTCGATTCTGGCTGTCTAAGGACTCCAAACTGTATAAGCGCTCATTCTCAGGACTGTACTTACTATGCGTGCACCCAGATGCCACTGAACTTATCCTGGAGGAATTACACGAAGGAATTTGTGAAAGTCATATGGGGGGTAGGTCCCTATCCCATAGGGCCATAACGCAAGGTTATTGGTGGCTGAGCATACAGAGAGAGGCACAGGAATATGTGAAAAAGTGCGACCAGTGCCAAAGGTTCGCCCTGAATATACATCAGCCAGGCGGAACCCTTAATTTGCTATCCAGCCCTTGGCCATTTGTGCAGTGGGGCCTAGACATCCTAGGACCATTTCCTAAAGCAGTGAGGAACAAAAGATTTCTTCTTGTTGGCACGAATTACTTCACAAAATGAGTCGAAGCTGAGCCGCTGGCAAACATTAGAGACGTTGACGCCAAGAAGTTTGTTTGGAAAAATATTGTCACCAGGTTTGGAATCCCTCACACCCTGATCTCAAAAAATGGTCTCCAATTTGATAGTAAAGCTTTCAGAAGATATTGTTGCGAGTTGGGAATTGCCAATAAGTACTCCACACCGGCTTACCCACAGGGGAATGGGTAGGCTGAAGCCATCAATAAAACCATAGTAAATGGGTTGAAAAAGAGGTTAGATGAAGCGAAGCGAAGGTGGCTAGAAGAACTGCCTCATGTCTTGTGGACGTACTGCACCACGCCACGCAGGTCCACAGGGGAAACACCTTTTTCGATGACCTGTGGGGCTGAGGTTGTTATTCCTCTAGAGATAAATTTCCCAACACAGAAGACCAGCTCATTCTGCCCCAATGCCAATAACGAACTGCTGGAAAAGAGCTTAGACCTCATCGAAGAAAGAAGGGAGAGTGCAATGGTCCAACTTGCCTACTACCAGCAAAAGCTCAAGCAAGGTTACAATGCCAAGGTAAAGCAAAGGCCCTTGGCACTTGGGGATCTAGTATTGAGGAAGGTCCTGGGCATTGCAAGAAATCCCGCGTGGGAAAAACTCGGACCAAATTAGGAGGGCCCATATCGTATCACCTCTGTGGCCGACATAGGGGCTTACTTTTTAGAAGATTTGGATGAACTTGTAGTGCCACGCCCTTGGAATGTAAATAACCTGAAAAGGTACTATTATTAATGAAAGTTGCAATTCTTGGCGCCACGCTACCGTGCAACTTCTTCTAAGGGTTAAACAGAACCTAAGTCCTACCTGGCTCCTCGGACCACAGGATTGGGAGAAATTAACCAAAATACAATTTCTTCTAAGTGTTAAACAGAACCTAAGTCCTGCCTGGCTTCTCGGACCACAGGCTTGGGGGAAATTAACTATTGCGCAACTTCATCTAAGTATTAAACAGAACCTAAGTCCTGTCTGGCTCCTCAGACCGCAGGCTTGGGGGAAATTAACTACTGCGCAACTTCATCTAAGTGTTAAACAGAACCTAAGTCCTGCCTGGATCCTCAGACCACAAGCTTGGGGGAAATTAACTAGAATGCAACTTCTTCTAAGGGTTAAACAGAATCTAAGTCCTGCCTGGCTCCGTGGACCACAGGCTTGGGAGAAATTAACTAGAATGCAACTTCTTCTAAGAGGTAAACAGAACCTAAGCCTTGCCTGGTTCCTCGGACCACTGGCTTTGGGGAAATTAACCAGAGTACAGTTTTATCTAGGTGTTAACTATCATTTTTCTCAAACATTCATTAATGCTTAACCATGTTACTTAAATTTCGAATAACGTTTGACTCTTAGCAGTTAGTAGCATAACAGAAACTCATTCAAAACAAAGGCAGAAAAAGAAGCAGTGAGACAAGATTCAAAGGAGTAATAATATCATTCATTAAACTCCAAAATGCATTCTCTTACAAATGTTGTCAAAATAAGGAGATAAAGGATAAAAGAGGATAACTACAAGTAAAGTCCTACACTAATGCCCTAGGCTTTATCCAAGGCAGAACCCTTTGCAGGGACCTCTGTTTCAGATTGATCACCTCCTACCTTGGGCTCGGGGATGGCCTCCTTGGCTTGCGCAACAACGTCCCTTATTGTGAGGGTGTCCTTAGGCGACTTGTCCTTTGCACTTGGCTGCACCCCCTCGGCTTCAGGTACGAGGGAATTTGAAGAGACGGGCTCCTCAGGAGGAAACGAACCCGGAATCTCGCAAATATCTTTAGGAAAGAAGATATTTTCAATCTTCCTGAGGTCGGAGTCTGCAGGAACTGCCGCCCGGTCCAAGGCCACCCCCCAAGACATAGTGATGTAGTCCCTACATACTGTAGCCACCTCCTCGATCAGCCTGGCCTCGGTATCTGCCACTCTGCGTTCGTAGGAGGCTGCCACCGCAGCCTCAATCGCCTCCCTGGCCAGGTGGGCCGCCTCTTTTGCCTTTGATAGCTCGGCCTTAAGGTCTGAGACCATCTGGCTCTCGGTCACGAGGTTTATTTCGGACATATGAAGTTGTTTGCGCATGTCCTCAGCCTGCTGGGTGGTGGTCTTAAGCCCGGCCTCGGCGCTGTTGCGGGCCTTCAGCGCATCCTTTACTTCCTTATTTAGGCAATCCTTTTCCAGCCTGAGGGCGCCAGTAGCCTTCTCCACAGCGATGCAGGACTGAACCTCAATGTGCAGGTCCTCGCGAGCCTTCTTGGCCCACTCCTCAGCTACAAAAATTTGCTGAGTGACCTGCGTGGGAGTAACGGAAAATTGATTAAAAGAAAATAATAGACAGACAGGTGCAGAATAAAGAAACTGAATAAGGAAGAGTCTTGGCTTACCATGGCCATGTCTCTCTTCAGCAACATAAAGAGATCTGGTTATCGAGTAGCCTAGAGCCCCTCCATGTCATGAGGCAGGAGAAGGGGCTGCTGCAAGGCCTCAGCCAGATAAGACGCCTGTCCTTATTAGGACTCCCACAAAGTCACGTCCCACGAGATAGGGGCGCCGTCCAACTCTAGGCGTGGGGACCAGGTCCGCTACTCCCTCTTCATAGCCACCTCGTCTCAGCTATCAACGGATTTTGTTCTTTTTTCCTTGGGCTCTTTGCCCTTCTTCTGTTGCTTGGCCTTCTCAGGGCCGACCTCGCCCTCCTCCAGCTCTTCCACAAGTCTCTTCCGCCTCAAATTGGGAAGACGTTGTAGCGCTGGGTCAGTTGTAGGGGGAAAAGGAGGAGGAAGTTTGGATGTAGCTTGCTCCTTGGGGGCATCCCTAGAAGACTGCCCCTTATTTATATTGGACAGAAGGCCCCTGAGACTAGACCTCAGCTTCAAGTCCATGTCTTCTTCTTCGGCCTCTTGGCTAGTGTCAACTTGTACAATTACCAAGCCAAGAGTGGGAGCCGCCGAGGAACGGTCTATGTCCGAGTCGGAGTCCGAGAGCTCTACAGGCCTGGCGAATACCTCTCCCTCCTCGGCGAAGCGGAATTGGTCAATTTGATCCTCAAGAGATGAGTGTGAGGAATCAACTCCTTCTCCTAGGACAATTGCCTGGGGAAGAACGTGCTGAGCAGGCAATTGGATGGGAGGTAAGTCTCTCCGAGCAAGAAAACCTGGTTTAGAGACGTCGATGCGAGCTAATCAGGGACTTTCAGCCCTGATGGCTTGACTGGCGTCCACTAGAGCACGCGAAAGGGGCTTGTAGTCCAAGATTAGAGGAGCAGCACGCAATTGCCCGTCCTCACTCACAAAAATTTCGGACCTTAGGAGGAAGTTGAGAGCCTAGATGTTGACCAAACTTAGCCGAGGAGTTGTTCGTTCTTTGTCTGCAAAGCCGAAAGGAAGGGTTACGTTAGTCCGATGAGGCAAATAATCAAAGCTAAAACTGAAATAAGGAGAAGAAGACTCGAGACTAAGATCCCCACCAAGGGGTCTGATCCTACAGTGCCCCACTTGGTGTTCCCACCCTAACTGGGCAGTGAAGACCGTCGTGCCATGCTCCGGAGACGATCAAAAGGTCGTCCTTCAAGCCTTTGTTGGACTTGGGAAGGCAGGATATCAGTCTTACCTCGTCAGACCTGAATTTCAAGTAATACGACTCGTTGAGGCTATGACATTCATATAGATGAACTACGTCGTGCCATGAGAGGCCGAGGTTCATTTGTTCGTTCAGAGTGTCTATGCACCCCAGAATTTGGAACATGTTCGCAGCGCACTGGTGGGGGGCCAACCTATGACCACGCAGATAATCCCTAGTTATTCTCCCCATAGGGATCGTCATTCCTCCCTCTATGAAGGCTATCATCAGAATGGCAACCTACCCCGTCTTTCTCTTGGTTAAGACCTCGTCCAAGGAGCAGTATTCTAGACCTACTCCCGGTGGGATACGATATTTGGCCCTGAAACCTTCCATACCGGCCGGAGAGTCTACCAGTTTCTCAAGCTTACCCATCCCACTAACCCTAGGCGACGCGAAGAAGGTTTACTTAAGGAAGAAAGCCGGGAAAGGCAACGGAAGGGAAATGAGCACTTATGGGAGTGAAGATCCTAAATCTCTCGAGCTTGTGAAGAACTCGCCGGGAATCTTCAAGGGAGTGTTTGTGGAGTTTTGAACACTTTGCAAAAGAAGGTGATGGAGTGCTCTGGGACGCTTGAGTGTTTTTTCAAAAAATGGGAGTAAGTTCCCTTGGAAATCTTATATACAGGGGAGAAACTGAAGGAGCTTACTCCCGCCTAGAGAAATGGGAAAAATATCAGCCGTTGATCAGGCACCCCACCGTTGGATTAGAAGGACATAAAGTCGTCTAACACAATAATTAGCGCCTCATGGGTTACGAAACGCCATCAGTAGTAATGAGGCACGTGGGTTTGTACCTCCACACGTGTAAGACAAGGATTTACAATAAGTGACCCCATAAGTGTCAAAATCCCGCCTTTTCTCCTCGGATAAGAGGGAAAGAATCAGAATTTTGAGGGGCTATTGTAAGGGTAAAGTCCCTAGATCAAACAATGGGTCTTGGGCCCCATATAGAATTCGATCACGTTCGAGGAGAAGGTGTGGGCGCCAAAAGGGCTCCCGACCCAATTCTGATGGGCCTAGACTTGTTTAAGAGGCGGTCCAAGGAGAAATGTCTCCTCGGACGTACCAAGTATGGCTTAAACATGCACCCTACCAACAGTAAAGAATCACTCCAACGAGTATTAGTAGCAGGGATGAATCCCACAAGCTTGTGAGAGGGAAAAGAGTATAGGATGTCAAGGGAGAGACTACAACTACCATATTAAATGCATGACAGCTACTTTTCTGGCCGCATTAATGTGGAGAGGACTGGCGAACAGTGTTACCTTGGCTACTACAACTCACAGAAAAATGGGGGAGATGTCCGATGGGACGGGCACTCAAGTGAAGGTCTAAATGATCAACAGGTGTAAGGATCTGATGACTTCAAGGGGGCTATATAAGAGAAGGGAGTCCCCATGAAGAGGAGGACTGGAAAAAAGGAGGAACATAGAAGAAGAAGAAGAGAAAGACCATAACCTTTGAATAGAGACAAGGATACACCTCATACGTCTCCTCGGACCATATACCTAATGGACATGAAGGAGATTTTCTTACTTTTGATTGTTGTATGGCCCAAAGTTAACTAGCACACACTTCGTTAGGGCCCAGTTCTGTAACCCACTCTCTACAAATTCATTGTCTAAGGCTCTTTGGGACAAAACCCCATAACTGTTGGGCCCAGGCCCCGAATCAAGACCCTACAATATGTATTCATTAATTTGTAATAATTGAAAGTACTAATGTTTATTTTAAACAGTCCTTGATTATTATAACTAGTGTGTAGCTTCGTGCATATACACGAATGCAATTAAAAATAATCACAATTATACGGTTTAAATCTATATATATAATAATAAGTAAAGCAAAGAGAAAATCCAATTAAAATTCAAATTAAAAATCAATTAAAGTCTAATTTTGCGCCACATGTCTCATCTAATCTAAATTTTAGAATTTTGTACCAAGTGAGTTAATTTAGTGTAAAAATTAAATTTCAATTAGAGCTTAATTTTGCGCCATGTGTCTCATCTAATCTAAATTTTTAAATTTTTTGTGCCAAATTAGTTAATTTAGTGTAGAAAACGAGGAGTCCAATATAATAAACCATAAAAAAACATAATCATATAACTAAAAAAAAAAATCAAATTTATAAGTCATCTAGATATATATATATATATATATTAATAGTTAAAACTTAGAGACAGTTGAATTAGAATTTGAAATTATAATCCAATTATGCAAATGTCTAAATTTATGTAACGAGTACACCATAATTATCCACTTAAGCATGTGTCATGTGTCTACTTAAGTTTTTTAATCTTTGTGTTAAGTAAGTTAATGAGTACAAAATACTAAGAATCTAATATTAATAAATTATAAATTTTTTTTAGAAAAAAGAAAAAGAAAAAGCAATTACATGTGAAAAAAAAAAAACCACATGTTTCTCAAAAAATAAATAAAATAAAAATCACTACACATTCTATCTTATTAAAAATTAGAAAAAAAAATGATCATAAGTAGTATTAAGTTTGGGTAAGAATTTATGTGACTAATTATATTTACTTTAAAAAATAATTTGACTAATTATCTATATTTTATTATAAAAATTGTGCTTAGTTTTAAATGTATCTATACGTATGCATGAATGCACGTGTTACATGTTTTTTTTTAAAAAATAATAATTTGACTAATTATTTATATTTTTATAATAAAAATTTTGTTTAATTGTAAATGCATCCATGCATTTGCATGTAGTTACATGCTAGTTATTATAATCCAATTATGCACATGTCTAAATTTATGTAACAAGTACACCATAATTATCCACTTAAGCATGTGTCATGTGTTTACTTAAGTTTTTTAATCTTTGTGTCAAGTAAGTTAATGAGTACAAAATACTAAGAATCTAATATTAATAAATTATAAATTTTTTTTAGAAAAAAAAAAAACAATTACATGTGAAAAAAAAAACCACATGTTTCTCAAAAAATAAATAAAATAAAAATCACTACACATTCTATCTTATTAAAAATTAGAAAAAAAAATGATCATAAGTAGTATTAAATTTGGGTAAGAATTTATGTGACTAATTATATTTACTTTAAAAAATAATTTGACTAATTATCTATATTTTATTATAAAAATTGTGCTTAGTTTTAAATGTATCTATACGTATGCATGAATGCACGTGTTACATGTTTTTAAAAAAAATAATAATAATTTGACTAATTATTTATATTTTTATAATAAAAATTTTGTTTAATTGTAAATGCATCCATGCATTTGCATGTAGTTACATGCTAGTTATATATAGTATTAGCTAACACTTTATATATATATATATATATATTTAAAAGCTTACATTTTTTTAAACCATACATTTCTAAAATTTGTAATAGTTTCTCATATTATATATGTGTATATATATATATATATATTAGTATTTAATTGGTTTTAGACTCTTTGATTTATGCACTCAATAATTAACTTGCCACAAAAATTAAAAACTTAGATGGATACGTGACAGAAAATTGGACTCCAATTGAAATCCAATTTAGTATCTAATTAGATTTGAACTTTTTAAAATTAAAAATTCACTTGACACAAAATTAAAAATTAAATAGGACATATGGCGCAAAATTGAGAATGTAATTAAAATTTAATTGAATTTTCTGTAAGTTTTGGCTATATATATATATATATATATATTATGTTTTAGTTATTATTATAACTAGGCAAATTTTTATAGGGAACTAAACATTCACATTGGTAGGCAAACAATAAGTGGAGCTTGATTTTAACAAAAATGTCTGAATAATGACAAAATCACTATCATTGTAACCATAACTTTGGTATATACACTATTTTGAGAAGATCGGCCTTTTTTTTTTTAAATAAGTATTTTGAGAAGATCAGCCTTAAGGTTTATCTTCTGTCTTACAAGATATTGTCTCTATTAAGTCCGTTAAAATCAAACATGTCTCTATTAAGTCCGTTAAAATCAAACATACTTCTAAATTAGATTATAGCCAAGAATGTAGAAGTAAAACTGGATGCAACAGTTGTGGTGGAGTGAGGTGTCTGATCCTTCTCTTGTGAACATTGCTCATTCTACTCTCATTTTGGATTGCAAGAACTTACTGGGACTATGATTCCAAGAGTAAAGATTAAGCATTGCTTCAGGGAAGCTAACCAGTGTGCAAATCGTCTTGCAACAGCTGTAGATTTTATGCTTTTTGATGTTCCTCCTTTGTATATTAAGTTTTTGTTGTATTTTGATTGTATGGGCAGATTCTCTGAGAGGATTTGCCTTATTTCCTTTTAGTTGTTCTAATATAACAGCGTTTATTAGCACCCAAAAAAAAAATTCAAAAAATATTTAAAGATGGTGAAAATGATTTTGTATCATCAACATATCCAACAAGACCAAAGTCCAGTTTAATTTATTAAAAGTCACTGCAACATGTTACCCAAAAGCGGTGAGAAAATAGGTTGTAAAGGATTTTTTTTTTTTTTTTTTTTTTTTTTTTTTTTTTTTTTTTAATTTTATGAGAAGGTTGTAGAGGATTCTAAATGTACAATAAAAGCATTGCAACTATTATGGTTGTAAAGGATTTTAAATGTAGAATTATATATATATATATATATATCAGTAAACTGTATCAGATATAACTACAAAATAATTTAAATAATAAATTAATTACTACTCATTCTTGTATATGCGTTAATGCTCATTCTTGAACCTGACTTCTTGTTGAGTAGCAATGCGATAATTTCTCCTCACCAAAGAAGTCCAATTTAAGAAGTCCAATTTAAGTTCTTAATGTCCGTACTATTTAATAATGAATGAGTACCACAATAAATTCCTGAAAATAGCATTTGTGACATAGTTTTATTAAAAAGAAACTTATACGAAAAAGAAAAAAAAAAAAAAAAAAAAAAGGATCTGTGGGAGGGAGAGGGAGTTGGTGACTTACAAAAAGTTCAAATAAAAAGGGTTTGGTTCCTCAGAGCCACCATTTGGTTTCTCACTGAGAGTCCTCACTCACCATCTCAGAGTTATCTTGTGTGCTTGAATTCCCAAACGGTCATACTCTCTTAGTCTTAGGGTGTGGTATGTGAGTAGAGCTACCTTTTCCACTAGCTCCATTCTCATCATCACGACTTGGCTTAGTTTTGATATCCTCTTCAAAATGATCAACACCCTCATTATAAGGAATAATGCTGCTGCTGCACTCACTCTGACCCATGCTTTGTTTCAGATCTTCCATTTCTTCCTCGCACACCACATGGGCCCCGCATTTCTTTATCTCCATCATGCTTGGATCCTCGGATTTGAATTCAATCTCAAGTAGACAGCTGGATCCATTAGCAATTTGAAGAAATTCTTTTTGGAAGAAGCCTTGTAAATAATTAGGGAGCAAATACACGAACCAACAATGATCCGATTCAACCGTATCAAACTCTTTCGAAACACTTACAAATGGATAACTACTGAAGTAATTTCCATTGGCTTTAAAGTAACACGTAAGGTGAAGGTTATAACTAAGATGGTTAGGTGGACGATGCTGGTGCGGTCCAAAAACAGCGCAGAGAGCAATTCCTCTAAGTTGTTTAAATAAATATGAAAGTACTTCCAGATTTACTGAAGCCCCCACACTTTGATGCCTAAACCAGTTCGGAACTTCACTTCCAGGAATAACAACATCAAATCTTACTTTTTTAGTTGATTCTCGATAGCACGATTCCTGAAACATAAAAACCAACCATGATCTTTAAAGAAAGAGAGAAAGAGAGAGAGAGAGAGAGAGAGAGAGAGAAACCTGAAAATATTCTCTTAGCATTGTAGTGAACAAGTCACAGCGGCCTTGATTGTCAACCAATTGGAAACAATTGAGAAGATAGAAATAATTTTGTGAATTATCTTTTATTTTAAATGGTAGTAAAGATTCCAGTGAGGTACATCCATTTGCCTGAACATCTATGTGAGCACTTGATCCAGGTGCCGGCAACAATTGAAGGCTCTTGCAATTCTCCACCCAAAATTCTCTCAAATTAGATAGTTGATTAATGCTTTCTGGAATGAAAACAAAATCATTTCCACTTAGATCTAATTTTTGTAATGAGGACAAACAACCAATATCACTAGGGATTGCTTGAAGATTGCAGTTCCTTATATTCAATGTAGTTAATGAAACCAAACCTGATACAGAAGGCAATACCAAGCCCATGAGATCTGGAGTTTTTGTCATTAACAGAAAATTAAGTGGCTTCTTCCATGACCATGATTCAGATGACAGCCCATTACATCCTTGGAAAGATAGTACTTTGAGATTTTTTAAGCAAAAGATGGAGGAAGGTGGCTCTCTTATAGCAATTCCACTCACATCTAGTTCCTCTAAGCCTTCTAGATTCCCCAAATTCATTGGCATATTGTCAAGATTTAAGCAACCATATAGAGTGAGAGTTTTTAGAGATGTCAAACTGCAAATGACTCCAGGAAAACTTGAAAGATTTTTGCAGTTTGTTAGATCCAATTTGATAAGCCCGGTTAACTGCTCCATTGATAATGGTAGATCTCTTATACCAGTACAACTCATGTCTAGTTCCTTTAGGCCTTTAAGATTTCCCAAATTCTCTTGCATTTTGTAAAGTTTTGAGCAACCAGATAGAGTGAGAGTATTTAGAGATGTCAAACTATAAATAACTCTCGGAAGACTTGAAAGGTTTTTACAATTTGTTAGATCCAATTTGATAAGCCCAGTTAATTGCTCCATTGTTGCTGGTAGATCTTCAATAGCAGTCCCATCCAAATAAAGTTTTAACAAACAGGACATATCTCCCACAATTTCTGGAAACTTCTTCAGCTTTGAACAACTTGAAAGAATAAAAATTTCAAGAGATTCCAAACTAATCTTGCACGGAAGGCTTTTAAGACATTTGCAATTATTCAAATCCAACAAAATAAGATGTTTGAGATCTCCAAGGGATGCGTGAATCATAGACAATTTTGTGCATCCTTTGAGAATCAGCTTCTCAAGATTTGGGACTCTAGCAAAATCCAGAGTCATGATCAACTCTCTAGAATCTCTAAGGTCAATGATTCTTAGCCACTCTAAACTCTGTTAGCATTGAAAAACAATTAAAAAGAGAAAATTAAACCCTTATGAACATAATTGATTCTTTAAAAAAAAAAAAAAAAAACCACATTTTGCATGAGTGAAAATCTTACCCAAACTCCCTCCCATAGTTGTTTGATGTGGCTATGAGGCATTATGAGTTCAACAAGTTTGTTGGGATGGAAATTTCTTGGCATGAATTTTAAAGGATATCCAAGCCAATTCATAAGACGTAACTCACTTGAAAGAAAATTGAGGCCTTTAGGAAGGTGCACATTACCAATTTTAAGCAACCTTAGGTTCCTCATCTTTGAAAAGGCTTCAAAATTGACTTTAACATTATCCTCTTTATTTGGAGATGAGTTGAGGAAGATGCCTTCAACATTTTTTGTTCCCTAGTACCCAACAACAAAAAGTCAGCATATTAAAAGTTATTAAGAGAGAGAGAGAGAGAGAGAGAGAGAGAGAGAGAGAGAGAGAGAGAGAGAGAGAGAGAGAGAGAGAGAGAGAGAGAGAGATTAAAATCCTGCATAATCAACTTACTGAACTATTTATTAGTAGATGAAGGGCATCCTCCTTCAACCACAACCTACTACGTTCACCAGGCTCATTAGGAGATTCACAACGAACAATGTCCTTACCCAATTCTTGTAGTAAATCATGCATCCACAACATTCCATCAGCTGAGATGGTTATAAGAGATTTTTCTACAAGAACATCTATATCAATGTATGGCTTGTAATGGAGAGTTTGTAGTATATTTGCTACATGATATTTAGCCATTCCTTTGAAGAAACAAGCAATATCCAAAAATATTTTTTGCTCTGTTATCTTTAGGCCATCAAAACTTATTTGGAGCACATCCAGGATTTTCCTTTCCGGACTTTCATTTAGTCTACCTAGTACAGATTCCCAAGCATCTAGATTTCTGCGAAACATGAAGGAGCCCAAAACTTCAAGTGCTAATGGAAGGCCTTGAGCATAACGTATAAATTTTTTAGATAGCACCTCATAACCTTCTAAAGGATTGTCCTGCTTGAAGGCTTTCAGACTAAAAAGCTTAAGAGCTTCATCATTATTCAATATCTTAGCCTTGTATATTTTTTGTTTAGCCACTTCATGTCTAATTAACAAATGTTGATCCCTACTTATTATAATGATCATACTCCCTAGACCAAACCAACTTCGCTTGCCTGCTAAAGCTTTTAATTGTTCAGGTTGATCCACATCATCAAGAATGACAAGAACCCTTTTATGACATAATCTATTCCTTATCAAATTGATTCCCCACTGAACATCCCAAATATCAATATTTTTTTCAAACAAGATATCAGAAAGAAGTTGTTTCTGTAAAGTAACTAGACCACCATTTCCACTTTTTTCTCTAACATTTGCAAGAAAACTACTGCCAGCAAAATGATAACGGATTCTATCATATAGAACTTGTGCAATAGTTGTTTTACCGATTCCACCCATTCCCCAAATCCCTATAAAGAGAACATCATTCAATCCCATGCTTAAATATAAATTCTCCATTTCCTCCACACGAGATTGTATTCCAACAAGATCCTCATGAACACCTGAGTATGAATAATGCAAGTCACCAATTAATTTTCTGGCAATCTCCTCAATAATTGTTGACTCCTTCCTGCCAGGAATATAGAACAATAATTTTTTGTGTCAAGATAGGCCAAAACAAGACAGAAGGCTCAACAAGTGTACTATTTTAGATTCGCTCATTATAGAAAATGAAATTCTAAGTTTCATAATATGAAAAAGATATAATCAATTGTGAAATTGGCAAAATAAATTTTGTACCACATATTTGGGATGCTGTAGAAAACATAAAATAGTAAGCCATTGTTTAAGAAGGACCAAAAAATATATATATCATCATTGGGTGGAAGTCATCTGTTTAGTGGTACCTTACCATCAAAACTAAAGTGCATGTATAGTGGTCCTGGTCAGGAAGAGTTGGAAGGTAGCTATTGCCTTTTAAATCTGCAATTAACAACTTTCAATATAACTTCAAAAAAGCGACATTTCAATTTTACATTATTCTTCATTTGTTGTAACTATTCTTCATTACAACTTGCATGTCATGTTATATTTTACCTTGACTTTATATCTAATTCAACTTTTGGAATTTTTCGGGCTTTCATTGCTTGATATAGAATAAAATAGAAAAATAAAGAAAAGACGCCTGTGATCCCAAACGAATGTAGTTTAAATTATTGTTTCTGCAGAATGAATAGAAGCTCTTGCTTTCAAAGAAAGAAGCTTGCCTTCTCGGAAGTAGGAGGAGCCTTTGTGCAATTCCTGTACTTTCTGAGTGTAACTGGGAATGGAATGAAGTTTTATGATTGGGGTCAGTAACAAGGCATTCCTGAGGAGTCATATGGAGAACAGTGATTCATTAAGGATGTATTCTATGGCATGAACACTGGCATCTGGATTGGCCATTACTGTAAACTTATAACAGGTATATAGTAAGGTCCATGCCCCTTGCCGCACTTACACGGAAACAGAGATTCTAGTTGTGATTAGTGGAAAATGGTGTTAGGTTCTAAAGATTTAGATTTAAATATTTAGAATCATTGTTGTATTGTGTTGGCAAACCAAGAACAAAACATATTTAGTCTAGGTATTTAGGCAATGCTTAAAAGTGGTTGTTTTAAGGCTAAAGTCCAGTTGATTGCAGAAAAAAGGGAATATGGTCCTGCCTTGCTCAATCGATCAAGAATTAGGCTCGATCGATCGAAGATCGCAGGTCCAATTTTTTCTGCAGAATTTTAAACGGGCTCAAGCCCACAAAAACATTTAGAGTTTCTTCTAAACTTCTCTACATATAAAAAGAAAAATCCTAGCCATGTTTTGAAGACTTTTAGAAGACTTATGTGTTACTCTTTGTGATATTTGAGAGGTTTTGTACCTTCTAACTATATAAGATTCTATTGAAGCCATAACTACAATCAAGCATTGGTAGAACATAGTTGTTGCATCAAGATCATTACTGAGGGTGATCTGAAATCTTTGAGTGGGATCTCAAAGTCAAAAGCAAGATGGCTTGTGTTGGTGTAAATCCAAGAAGAGAAGGAGTCCGTGAATTTAGAGCTTGCACGTGGTCATGTCAATAAGTTACTAGTAGAGGTAGCATTAGATTTAGGGTTAAATCTTTTGTAAAAACTTCAATTATCTTATAATGGATTTGGTTTACCTTGAGAATACCTAGGTCAAATCCTCTCCAGGTTTTTGCCTTGAAACGATTAGTTTCATTGGCTTTCTTGGGTCATCATATCGTGGTGTTATTTACTTTTTCGCATTTGTACATGATATGATATATGCTTGTTTAACCTAGATCTGGATAATTAATTTAAGTAATTATTTGGTTAATACATTAGGTTAAACAATTTATTTAAGGGGTCTAAACAAACAAACAAATGGTATCAGAATGGGTTAGCTCTTGTTTACAGGTTTCTTAACCTAGAGTTGATCCTTAACCCCTGCTGTCATGGATTCCTTGTCTCGTATCTTGAAAGCAACTAGGATGAGAATTGAATCTATTTTCACTAGTACTATATGGATTTTTAGATGTGCTAATCCTATCCTTGAATGTTTACGTATAACTACTTCATGCAATAATTATGTCTATTATACCGCTTTAACTGCCTTAAAGGCATGTGATACTTGTCTTTGGTATTTGGATAGTGGTTGTTCCAGACATATGAAAGTTAATAAAGCCTTGTTCAAGACTCTTTTTGAAGGAAAGATTGGTACTGTCATTTTTGGAGATGGAAGCAAGTTAGTCATCCAAGGAATTGGAAAAATAGACATTCCAGGGCTACCTGTGTTTGAAGATGTGTGGTTCGTGGATGGGTTGAAGGCAAACTTGCTAAGCATCAGTCAAATTTGTGACAAAGGGCTGAATGTATTGTTCACCAAGTGTGAATGTGAGATACTTGATGAAGGAGGTGACTGCATATGTGTTAGTGTAAGAACAACTGATAATTGTTACGGTATAACACCAAGCATAAATCATAAGTGTTATAGTGTAAAAATTAATCAAGTGGATTTGTGGCATCAACGGCTAGGACATGCTAGTCACAAGAAAATAGAGAAAATCTCCAAGTGTGAGGCAGTTCTCGAGTTACCAAAGTTTGAAAAGATAGAGAACAGTATTTGTGAACCATGTCAGATCGGCAAACAAGTGAAAGCTAGGCATCCATCAATCAGTGAAGTTCAAACATCTAAACCTTTGGAGTTACTACATATTGATCTTATGGGTCCATCTGCTAGGGTCAAACTTAATCATCCTTCCATAAATATCTTGGGAAGTCTGAATGACAATATAAGACTAAGATCTAAAGCATTGAATGTCATTACACACTCATGTTACCTTTCTCAAATGGAACCTAAGAAAGTCGATGAAGCTCTACAAGATGCTGATTGGATTAACTCAATGCAAGAAAAACTTCATCAATTTGTTCAAAATGATGTGTGGGAACTAGTTCCAAGACCTGAAGGAGTCAATGTAATTGGCACCAAATGGATCTTCAAAAACAAGTCTGATAAGCATGGAACAATTGTTAGAAATAAACCAAGACTTGTTGCACAAGGATACACTCAAGTGGAAGGAGTTAACTTTGATGAGACATTTGCACCTATAGCTAGACTTGAGTTTATCTGAATACTTTTAGCCATTGCTTGTCACTTGAATTTCAAGCTGTATCAAATGGATGTCAAAAGTGCTTTCTTGAATGGGATGTTGCAAGAAGAAGTGTATGTAGAGCAGCCCAAAGGATTTGTGGATCCTCATAGGCCTGGTGATGTCTACAAACTGAAAAGAGTATTGTATGGTCTTAAACAAGCTCCTCGAGCTTGATATGATAGACTGACCTCTTATCTCATAGGGAATGGACTCAAGAGAGGAAATGCTGATACTACTCTTTTCATTTGGAAGGATAAGAATCACCTTGTTGTAGCTCAAGTTTATGTTGATGATATTGTTTTTGGCTCTACTAATGATTTTCTTGCTAAATCTTTTGCAGATGAAATGAAAAAGATGTTTGAAATAAGCATGGTAGGTGAACTTACCTACTTTTAGGGATTGCAAATAAAGCAAACGGACACTAGAATATACATTAACCAAGCAAAATATGTTAGAAACCTTGTCAAGAGATTTGGACTCAAAAAGGTAGCACATGCTAGAACACCCATGGCTACCAACACAAAACTTGGGAATGATTCATCAGGTCAGTCTGTCGACATCACTTTATATAGAAGTATGATTGGTAGCTTGTTGTATTTAACTACTAGTCAACCTAATATAACTTTTAGTGTTGGTGTATGTTTTAGATTTCAATCTAATCTGAAAGAATCACATCTTAATGATGTTAAGAGAATAATCAAATATGTTAGTGGTACTTGTGATTTTGGATTGTTTTATAGTAAAGAGTCAAATCTCTCTCTTGCTGGGTATTCTGATGCAGATTGGGTATTGTGTCACTCTGTCAACTGTAGAAGTAAAATATATTGTAGTTGGAAGTTGTTGTTCACAACTTCTTTGGATGAAGACGCTTTTAGGTGATTATGGTCTATCATAGGAAACTATGGTTGTCTACTATGATAATTCTAGTACTATTAATATCTCTAAGAATCCGGTATAACATTCTAAAACTAAACACATAGAGATTAAATATCACTTCATTAGAGATCTTGTTGAAAGAAAGTTTGTTTACTCTTGAGTACATTCATGCTAAGCATCAGAATGCAGACATCTTTACCAAACCTCTTGATAGAAGTAAGTTTTGAGTCTCTTCGTCAAGTGATTGGCAAACTAAGAACAAAATATGTCTAGTCTAGGGATTTAGACAATGCTTAAAAGTGGTTGTTTCAAGGTTGAAGTCCAGTTGATTGCAGAAAAAAGGAGCATGTTTCTGCCTTGCTTGACCGATCGAGAATTAGGCTAAATCGATCGAAAATCGTAGGTCCAGTTTTTTCTACAGAATTTTAAACAAGCCTAAGCCGGTAAAAATGTTGGGTTTCTTCTAAACTTCTGTACATATAAAAAGAAAAACCCTAGCCACGTTTTGAAGACGTTTAGAAGACTTGTGTGTTACTCTTTGTGAGATTTGAGAGGTTTTGTACCTTCTAACTACACAAGATTCTATCGGAGCCAAAATTACAATCAAGTATTGGTAGAACATATTTGCTGCATCAAGATCATTATTGAGGGTGATCTGAAACCTTTGAGTGGGATCTCAAAGTCACAAGCAAGGCAACTTGTGTTGGTGTAAACCTAAGAAGAGAAGGAGTTCGTGAATTCGGAGCTTGTACGTGGTCGTGTCAGTAAGTTACATAGCATTAGATTTAGGATTAAATCTTTTGTAAAAACTTCAATTCTCTTATAGTGGATTTGATTTACCTTGAGGATAACTAGGTAAAATTCTCTCTAGGTTTTTACCTTGAAATGGTTAGTTTCATTATTTTTCCTAGGTCATCATATCGTAGTGTTTTTTACTTTTCCGCACTTGTGCATGATATGATATATGCTTGTTTAGCCTAGATCTGAATAATTAATCTAAGTAATCACTTGGTTAATATATTAGGTTAAACAATCTATTTAAGGGGTCTAAACAAACAAACAAGTGGAAATGGACAAAGGTTCAAATATATTAATATATATATTTGGTCGGTTGGACTCTTTCAATACTAGAAAATTCAATGGCACAACTACTTATGAAGCCATCAGATAATCTCCTTCAATTCTAGATTAGTGGAAAAATATTTGGTTTTCAACTGCTTAAGCATTCATTATAGCTTAGTTTATGATCTAATAAAAATAAAAGGAAAAAAAGATCAATTCACAAGTAACAAGTTTAGTGGGGGAAAGGATGGAAACACTATTTTCATTTTCTGTAATTTTTTCAATCAAAGTAGTGAGCATTTTTTATGCCTACAATTCACAAGACATATTTGGAAAATTGACTTGAATTGTTGATCATTATGCAGACATATTGAAGATTGGGAAGCAGAATTCAGATGGGTTATACAAGGTAGCAGCTTTGGTCTACACTTCTAGTAGTTGCCTAAGTTGCTAATATTTATTATATATATACTAGAAACAAATCAGAGATTTCATGCTGCAAATTTTAAAGGTGAAAAAGCCATTTTCAAAGCCATGAAGAATAAT
The DNA here is from genome assembly GCF_932294415.1 of Quercus robur. Classification (NCBI taxonomy): domain Eukaryota; kingdom Viridiplantae; phylum Streptophyta; class Magnoliopsida; order Fagales; family Fagaceae; genus Quercus; species Quercus robur. Next base: position 27,165,099 of record NC_065538.1, read on the forward strand.
ATAAAATTTGGATTCGCCTCTTGCAAAAAATGTTAAGGGGAGACGCACACAGAGGAAAATAAGAGTTCCAGGAATTATGCTATTTAAAGTTGCTAACTGCTGCTTGAGATTGTGCCCCGTGTCTACAGCTTAAGCTGCTTGTTTTGATCTATTATTTGTTCAATTCATCAGTTGTATTAAAAGATAAAATCAATCATTTCACAAAAGAAATTAAGCTTGCTTAGGCTCTGTAATGATATAGTAAAGTGACCGGTTGAAAATTCCAATTTTATAAATTATATGAGAAACTCATCAAATTCTCTACGTAGAGTAATTGATTAAAGTCCACTAGTAACTAATCTTCCTTTTTTTTTTTTTTAAGAATCCATTAGTAACTAATCAAGTAGCTAATCTATATATAAAATAATAGGTGAAGCAGAGAGAAACTCAAATTGCAAATTCAAATTAGAACTCTAATTTTGTGCCACGTGTCCAGATTGCAATTCCAAATTAGAACTCTAATTGTGTGACATGTGTCTAGATTCATGTGAGGATCACACCAATTTCAATATGAAATTAGAGTCTAATTTTGAGCCATGTGTCTTAATATATTTTTCTAAATTTAGGTGTCAAGTGAAGACCACACCATACGTACATATACAAATTTCCTCAAATCACGTAGGAGTCTTTAATGACTCTCTCGTCTCTTGGCTTTTCACGTTTAGTTTTTTTTTTTTTTTTTTTTTCACATCAATCCCAATCACTCTAAAATCCTTTCTTAATTTTTGTGCCAAAGGAATTATATATATATTTATAAAATCAAAGCTGAGAGAAAATATAATTTAAATTCTAAATTGGATAATTAATTTTGCATTATGTATCTTATCTAAAATTTTAAATTGTTGTGCATGCATTAACACCTAACACGGAAGTTAGAAAACCAAAATAATCAAGTTCATTCACCTAAGCAAAAACATTTAACTTGCACACTATAAAAATCCCTACCATCCCATTCATTGTTCATATAAGCATAAACATACAACCTTCCAGAAACATTCAACCACATGAATGAGGAGAATTAAGTTTTCGTTAGATTCCATTTTTTCAGAAAATTGCATCCAGTCATGCCTTTATTGTTTCATCCCCATCAATGTATATTCTGTAACATTTATCTTATATATATGCTTTTGAGTTCAAAAATTGTATTGAGTTACTTTTTATTTGTGGCATGAAGGACTTAGGATCATTTCTTGAAAGAAGAGTTACTGGATTACGTAGAGTAAGGATACTAAACAAAAATGATGCCGAAGATTTCACAGACTATACATGGGGATACCAGGTTCATTTCTTATATCTATATTTGTATTTTCAATCTGTAATACTTTATTTATCCACAAATTATATTTTCATATTATTCTTTCATATCAAGTGCTCACTCAAAGATTGTCATAACCCATTTTTCATCTACAAAGTTTATAACTAATGAGATTATGATCTCGAACTAGCTAATTCCATGCAATAATTTCATGGAGGTTGGGCTGTCAAGAGATAAATTAAATATTCACACAAAACAAGGGTCAAGTAATATTCAATGGAGAAGGTTTGGAAACTCTAACCATCAAAGACTCACACGGTACAAGGTATAAATTCTGCTAATGCTTTGTCATGCTAATTATTCTTGCCTGAACTATTTCTGTATACTTCATCAGCACTAACCTTATCTTCATGGATTGTCTTTATAGACTCAATTTGATGCACCCAAAGGAAATGACCCTGTTGCATTAAACCTTGGTTCTATGGGAAAAGGGGAAGCTTGGGTTAATGGACAAAGTATTGGGCAATATTGGGTCTCATTTCTTACCCCAAAAGGGAGTCCTTCAAAAATATGGTATGCCTTAGAACTTATGTTTGGTACTTTTGTTTGAATACTTAAAATAACAATACAAGTGATTAATTAGTAACAATACACATACAACTATTGTCACTGAGCAATAAAATGCAATTTTTCGTTTGTACTTAATAGTAAAAAGGAAGCCATTAGTTCTATGCTAAAAAATTAAAAATTTGGTCTTCCACCTTTACTCTTATTTCAAACCCATTCTTATACAGTAAAATATTTCTTCATACTTTCAGTCGTCAAAGTGACCTTGGCTTCATGAATTTCATTTACTATATATGTCAACATTTTTCATCAATTAGATGATGGTAAGGATTTTTTAAAATATTTTTAAATAGGGTAAAATTTATGTACAATATCTTAAGTACATTACATTAGATTTTTCAATTAAATTCAAATATAGAATTCCAAATTAGAGTTCTAATTTTAAGCCATGTGTCCCAATATATTTTTCTAAATTTAGGTGTCAAGTGAAGACCACACCATACATAAATATACAAATTTCCTCAAATCACGTAGGAGTCTCTAATGACTCTCTCTGTCTCTTGGCTCTTCACGTTGTTTTTTTTTTTTTTATCAGTCCCAATCACTCTAAAATCCTTTCTAAATTTTTGTGCCAAAGGAATATATATATTTATAAAATCAAAACTGAGAGAAAATATAATTTAAATTCTAAATTGGATAGTTAATTTTGCATCATGTATCTTATCTAAAATTTTAAATTTTTGTGCATGCATTAACACCTAACACAGAAGTTAGAAAACCACAACAACCAAGTTCATTCACCTAAGCAAAAGCATTTAACTTGCACACTATAAAAATCCCTACCATCCCATTCATTGTTCATATAAGCATAAACATACAACCTTCCAGAAACATTCAGCCACATTTTCCACACACAAAAAAAAAAAAAAAAAAAAAAAAAAACATTCGTACGCCTTCCCCACTTAAAAGTTAAAACTAACACAAACTTTCACTCTCGCATAGATCTTCACATTTAACTTTTGTCTATTTCTCAAATACATAATCTTTTCTCTTAGTTTTTAAAGGCATTGAAGGTAGTTTCTCTCTATTTCCCTTGCTTTCATATTCTTATGTTTTCCCCAATTTGGGCTGCAATTTGTGCAATCGTTTTTTTTTTTTAGTGGTATGATGAAGATCAAAAAAGCACAGTCTCCGTTAACAAAAAAAATCACACACTCCAAAGAAAAGGTGAGTAAAAGTTTTCCTTTCTTTTTGTGAAAATTTTGTTTTTGAATTGTATATAAATAATAATTAAAAAAACATTATGAAGCAGGCAATTATCACTTAGAAAATAAGCAAGCAAAAAAAGAAAAAAAAAAAAAAGTGCTTCGCAATATCAAAAATTAAGAATTGATAAATTTAAAAAAAAAACAATATGGACAATTTATATTTTCTACCTAATAATATTCTTACAAGATTTTTTAAAGAGTTAACAAAAAATAAGAATAACTATATATCAATAGTATTTAAATTATATATATAGGAATTATACTATGCACCTCAATGTGTATTTTTTAAGTATATCCATGCATATGCATGAGGTTACAGGCTAGAACCATAAAATTTGAATCATTTGCATTTTCTAATAAAGTTTGCTAAATCATAAATTAGAACCATCATTTGTAACCTAAAATCTCCAAATTTATACATCTAATCTACCAAACAATACCTACTAAATAATAAAGCACAATCTTTCTTGTCTAAAGCATATTTTATGTCACTGTGATTACACTGAACCATACTCATGTGGAACCACCCAATAATAAAAAATAAAAAATAAAAGGAAACCATCCACTGATCACACATCACATACCTCCCAGAAATCAATTATACAAATTCTATCAAACTATACTCATCTAAGCTAGAAGATAGACAATACAAACAGCATTTCATATACGCCCAACATACAATCCACCTATACACACAAACCACTCTTATGCCAATTATTTATAAGCAATTACAAGTAAAGCCCCAGTTGATAAGCCATATCATATAAGGTTTGCTGGTCTGCTCGACTGAAATTGTAAAAAAATTACATAATGCTAAGTTTTGTTAATAAAATTTTCTGGTTAATAATATGAATTTAGACTTAACTAAGCCTTCTAAATATGAATAAACTCATGATTAATAATAAAAAATAAAAAAATAAAAAAAACCAATAGTAACACTTAACTAATAAAATGCAATTTTTTTTTCATTGTCTTATTTAATTATATCCCGCACGGGTTACATACAGTATTTGAGTAATGGACAAAACATACGTATTAAATTCAGCGATCCATGATTAGATTTCTTTTCTATTTGGCTGAGTAAATATATTAAATTACATAATTTGAAAAAAAATTTACCTAGCCAAGTGAACAAAGTAATTATGAATAATATTTATATTCTAGAAGTGTGCAAAAGAAATTCTTACTTATTCCGTGTATCCCATCCCGAGAGATTGGCAACTTGAGTCAAAGCAGCTCTCCACAATTGCAACTTCTCTTTGTTCTTGATAAGTACTTCATGTTTAGCAAAGGCCTCTGCAAAACTGTCCCTTTGATTTCGTACATCAGAGGGATCCACACCATAAAAAACAGGCAAAATTGTTAGCCTAGTATCTTCCTTGCACTCAACAATCTTTACAAGTTCATCTAAGCACCAAGACGAAGATGCATAATTTCTTGATAGAATAATGATTGCAAATTTTGACTTTTCTATAGCATTCAAGAGCTCCATGGAAATGGGTTTTCCTCTCTCAAGTCTTTCATCATCTCTAAAGGTTTTAATTCCTTTTTGATCCAAAGCAGCATATAGATGGTCTGTGAAGCTATTACGGGTGTCCTCGCCTCTGAAACTAAGAAAAACATCATACTCCCATTTGGGCAATGAAGAAGAAGAAGCTATTTCAGAGGTTATGGAAGCCATTGGAAACTTACAAAGCTTCAGTGTGTGTGATATCAGCTGTGGCTTTGGTTAGAGCTATATTATCATATGCGAGTAGTTCCCTTGTAAAGACTCGAAACGAGAGAACAAATAATTTAAGTCTTCAGCGATTTTTATTTTATTTTTCCTAATTCCTTTTAGCTATTTTGTAAGTTATAACTTTTAGGAAACTTTGAGGAAATTTCGTAAGGGACGCTAAGAAAACTTTCAGGAAACTTTCAGAAAATATTATACAACTGTGAAGTGTAAACAAAGGCAGTTTTCAGAGATATGCTAAGAAAATTGTCATTGAGGAAACATCATACGCCTTTTCAGCTCTTCTTTTTCTTCCTCTTTCCTGATTTTATGCTTTTCCGGCGTCATGAAAAGGTGGTCAAATGAGTAACTTCAGGGAAATTATTATTATAATTTCTTTTTGTTTTTTTCCTTTTGTTTTTGGGTGTTTGGCTTTAGTGCTCGTTTGGATAGAGCGTTGCGTTTGCTGCATTCCGTTTCTACGTTTTCTCCATTTTTTTTTTTTTCACGCGTTTTCCTCCTCAGAAGCGGCTACTGTTCATGTACTGTACATGAACAGTAGCCGCAACATTTGACCAGCTTTTTGTGAACAGTGTATCCGTGCACTGTTTACGGACCCACAAATTTCATTTTTTATCAATATTTTCATTAAAAATTGGTTCCACGGTACTATTCACATATTTAAAAATTATTTTGCTACAGTGTTTTCAGTTTTCAGTTTTCAGTTTCAGCAAAATAAGTTCTATCCAAACAGACCCTTAGTATCTTGGAAAGTTAAGAGGAAATTTCGTAAAGGGATGCCGAGTATATACGTTTTGGACTGTATTGGGCTGTTTGAACTTTCTTGTAGGCCCCTTTCTTTGTTTAATGCATGTTTATTTGGTATCAAAAAAAAAAAAAAATAGACAAGAAGAGAGAGATCCAGATTTTTTTATTTTTACTTTGAGTTGATGTTTTTATTTTGCGTGCAAGTCTCATACTAAAGTGCAAGCAAAATAAAAATAATAATTTTTGAAGATAGGTGGTAGATTTTCTACAAATGAGAGAAAGACATGTTAGGCTAAAAAATTAATGAGAGAGACATGAGGAAAAATTAATGAAGCAACTAAACACCAATAATTAATAAGTTAATTAACTAATATATTATAAAAGACAAACAAATTAAATTATGTTAGGTTAAACAATAATTAATAATTTAATAATTAATGAAACAACAATATAATAAATTATAGTTTATAAAAGACAAACAAATTTATGAAACAACTAAATAATAATAATTAATAATTTTATTAATATTTCAAATGAACTTATAGTTTATTGTACATGTATCTTTGTTCATTTCTTTTCCTTTCATTTTTTTTTTTTTTCCTTTTGAGGTTTTTCGGTGTACATAATGCAAATTTGTTTTGGTTTTAAGAATTTTTTTTTTAGGCCAAATCTTGAATTTTGGCCGGTATTTACCGAAACGTCCCGAAATAGACCATAATAACCTGAAATTTTTTCAAAGTGGAATAGGAACACCCTGGACAAAATTTCTAGAGTTGCCACTGTGAGTAACTAGGCTGTGGATTTTACTCTTGTAGCAACTAGCCAAGAGGCATGAACCTTATTCCTTTTCATAGAAAATGCTATTCATGTGCAATAGTTGAAATTTTTAGAGAAGGCATCGTGGACAACGTATTAAAGCATACCTATCAAAAAAGGTATCGTTTTAGAGAAGGCATATGCAATAGTTTTCTCACCATAGTATTAAAGCAATATTGATTGCTTTGCTAGCTAGAAGATCCATGTGTTTTTCATTTGTAGGATGCTGACTATTTCATATGATATAAGTGAAGATGAGTTAGATTCTCCATATTATACCTGATATGTCTTGATTCTTGCTCCATTTTGTGTCCCATTCAAGATAGAATGCTTCACATGTATGTTTGATACATTTACCACATTTCCATCACCGCCTAAACTTCCAATGCTATCACCAATGAAGTATCAAACCAAAGATCTTAAAAGTATGAAGTTCTTGCAAATTAATTTCAAAAGGAAAAAATGAAATAAAATAAACTAAAACAATTGTGAAAGACATGCTAAAGAAGATGTTAGTCACTTGTTTTCCGATTCATTTCCATTGAACCTAAGACATGGCAAACGGGCGGGTCAGATCAGATTTAGGTCAGGTCAATCGGGTTGCGGGTCAAACGGGTCATTTTAAGCGAGTTAAAAACAGGTTCGGGTCAATCAAGTTGCGGGTCGGGTTGATCCGTATTTTTCACATGATTTTTTTTTTTTTTTAAATAAAGAAAACAAAATGTATTTGTCATTTGGAAAGTTATGCAACAAATTACTTGATATAAAATGTATTATTTTGAATTCATCACTTATATCAAGAATGAACTCAGTTAAACTTATTAATACTTAGTCAATAATTTTAAAAGGGCAAAACTTAGGTATAGTTCCTTAGGTTCCTCATTTAAATTTCAGCCACCTTTCAAATAAAAAAAATTCACTAACAACGTCAAAAGCCAGGTGACTTCTGTTTAAATTTCTTTCCCAACCCCACCTTACTTCAACACCCTAACCACTCCAATCCTCTCTGTCACAGACCCACTGCCTCCACCGCCTCTGTCCAAACACATGCAAGCTCTTCATGTGTCCTTCCCTACACATCAAATACTCCCAGATTTGAAGAAGTTTGCGGCGGCAAAGAAGACACACGGCGGAGTTCGGTTATGAAGCCGGCGAATCCAGCAGCGAATCTTGTCCTTTCTTTTGTTGACCAATAAATGATTGGAAACTTTTCTGGCAAGATCACAGAGATTCGCTTAATAAAATTTTGGTTTTTTGGGTGGATCTTTTTTTTAGGTTTTACCTTTTATGAATTGAATTTTATTGGGGTTTTGGTTTTGTGTTTGGATTGTTTGGAAATTTTGGTTTTAAGGGTGATATGTTTTTGGGTTTTGCCTATAATTTAAGACCAAAAATAGACATTTTGGGTGAGAGGGAATAGTCATTCGGCGATGTAGCAGAGCAGATTGTGAGTGACGAGGAGGAGCGGGTTTATGTTGGAGATGTTGCACAGGAGTTCTGGTGGCTGGGTTTTCTTTTCTTTTATTATTATTTTTTTTAATGACAAATAGAGTTAACGATAGTGTTTAAGCCGTTTGTGGCTTTTGACACCGCTAGTGAATATTTTTTATTTGACAGATGGTTGAAATTTAAATAGGGAACCTAAGGAACTGTACTTAAGGTACTGTACCTAAGTTTTGCCCATTTTAAAATTATACAAATCCTAACATTACTATCTAAAACAAAATAACATAAAGATAAGTAAAACAAATACACAAGTTTTATTTCTACACAATATCAACATCCCAAAACATAAAACAAAATTACAAATGACTTATTGAATAACTCATTTGATAAAGAATAAAAACATATAAGAAATTTACAATCTTGAAAATTAATTTTATAATTTATTATCAATTGTGATTGACACTCTATTTCAATTTGAGATATACATTAAAGTTTGATTGCTTACTTATTTATATATGGTCTTTGTTATGAATATCATATCATTGTTAAGCAACACATATTCTAGGAAATATTATAATTTATTTTGAAAAGCCGTTTATTTTGGACATAAATTGTTAAAAAATAGGTCTAAGTATTCATAATTTATGCTAATTTGATACTTTGGTTTCACTATTTTCATACTTGTGAATGTTTCTTACACATGTCTACAATTTTAAATCTATGTTTTTAACTCTCCAGATTATCTTGGCATGTACTTTGCTATTTAATATCTAAAAATCTTTACTCATTACAAAATCCTTAACCACATGCATTTTTCTTTCAATTAATTTGCATGCAGTTATGTAAATGTATAAATTGTTTCCTTAAAACTCACAATAAACAATTAAACCAATATTGTCTTAATTTTACTATTTTTTTACCCAAAAAAATTTAAATGGTTTGGGTCAGGTCGGGTCGCAGATCGGGTCACAGGTCAACTCGTTTTTGCTTTGGGTCAAAAAAATCGGGTTCGGGTCGAGTATTTTTCGGGTCAAGTCAAAAATTTCTGACCCGTTTTGCCATGTCTAAACCTATTATAGGTTAAGGTTACCTCACTTTTTTTAACGTGTTACAATAGTGGTTATATATTTATCATGTATGCAAATTCAAACAGACAAAATTAGTACCATAAATTTTTCTTAAATTAAAATTTTTTTAATTTGACTAATGAAATTTCAATTCGACCAAATTTTATGAACAAGAAAAAACAAGAAATATTTTAGCCTTAAGTATAGAAAGGTAATGTCTTGGTGTTTAATAAAACATCCAATTCGTAGGATGTTATAAGTCAAGCTAGTTTACTTCTTTATCCAACAAGCCAGAAAATGTACCTCACAGAAGTGCGCCACACCATTTTTGCAGTTAAACATCCCTTTCGGCCTAGCCCTTTTTTACTGGGCCCAATGGGCTAGGCATAACAAGTTGTGAACTAGTCTATGCGTTAGGTTGGACTGGGCCGAAAGGGAAAACCGTAGCCCATGACCCTGTCCATGGGTAATGTTAATTTTATCTTTAGCAAGTTGGACTAACTGGTTCGGCCTAATGGACTACCCATAGGTTTGTATTAGCATCTTATTGTATTATTTTTTTAAAAAAAATATCAATTTTTTTAAGGGAAGAATCAAATTATTTTGTTATGGAAAGAATCAAAGAATTCAAAACTAATTTAATTTCTTTTACAGTCAAATCTATTTAATTTTTTGTTATGTTGATAGAAACCTATTTAATTTTTTCATTGCGGACTTAAATATTTTTTTAGTAAAAATAAAAAATTTCTAACGGTTAATTCAAAGTTGCAAAACTACTAAAAATATATATATTTAGTAAACTAACTTTAGTACAATCACTTTAAGAGTTTATTTGGTTCAGTGGAAAACTAGAAGATAAAAAATGGGGAGAGAAAATGGGGAAGATGAGTGTTTGATTGAGAAAGAAAATGGGGGAGAAAATGGTGGGGCCAATAAGTTTTCTCTATGGGCCCACCAAATTCTAGCTCCCCCAATTCAAAGAGAAAACAGGGGAGAAGAGAGGGGGCTAATGGTAATTACCATTCTGCCCCCCACTCCTTCCTCCACTCTTTGACGTTGGTTTTTTCTTTTTATTTTCTTCTTTTTCTCCCATTGTAAGTTAACATTTGGTATGAATTTTTTATACCTAAACTCCAATTTTTTTCCCTAATAAAATATTTATTAAGAAAATTATTTAATAGGTTATGAGAGTACATTTCCATAAACAATTTTTTATATCCTCCAATTTTTTTCTCAACTAAATAAAAGAGTTCTCCATCCCTTCACTTTTTCACCCTTGCAACCAAACATGATGAAAGAAAACTGAAATTTTTTCTATCCTTCCTGTTTTCTATCCTCCCACTTTTCTATTCTTCTAACCAGATGGACCCTAAGTATCTTAGTGGCTAAGGGAGTACTTTTAAATAATTCTTCTATCATGTCTCAAGTTCAATCCCTCATACTTCCCCCTCCACACTCGACCCCCACCCCCCCCCCCCTTCAAAATAATTTTGTTATGAATTCCAAGTTGACAAATTGGACATCGGGTTAGGCCAATAGGCTGGGCTAATGGGTCGGCCCACTAGGCATACATGGGCAGAAAAACAATCCTAATCCATTGGGCTAACCATGGGCCTCAATAGTAACGAGTTAGGCCGCCAATAAGTCCAATGACCGTCGAGCTACTGGATCAGGCTGTGGGTTGTGGGCTATTTGGTAACCCTAGTTTTGTCTCAAATAGACAATTTCACTCCATCAATATAAGATGATGGTTGGAGTTATAAATTAAAACAACACTAAGCATGTGAATTAATTATCACGCAAAGAAAAAAATTAAGTCTCTAATGGTTTTCAACTCAAAAGGTTTATGGATGAAAATATCTCATTCAAAGATATCAAAAGCTCGTAACCCTTTTTTTTAGATCTTGTTAGGTACAATAGATTAAATGTTGCTAACTTATGACAAAAGGGTTGATTCTTGTGTTTCACACAGTGTTGTATTTCAAGTTCAAGATGAAGACCCAAGATCAACTCAAGGAAAGAGTCATTTCCAAAATCTTGACACATCCTCGAACAATCAAGTTGTGTCGACATATTCAAGATCAATTGAAAATTGTAGATTCAGCTTTTGATTTGATGCATTTTGCATTAAGTCGGCTATATGAGTGAGTTATGTAACCCTTACTGGAGTGCCTATATAAAGATGCATTATACATGACTTTTATAAGGTGGTAGAGACAAATACCCTAATCTATTTAGAGAGAAGATCATAGCCTCCATCTAGTGACCCACGTGTTAATAATAAATATTTTTTAAGTTGTATCCAATTGGTGAGATTAGAAGTTAAAGTCAAGAGCCATCATCCCGAATATTGCTGCTATGGAGAAAATATTTATGAGGGTTCTTGAAGTCACAAATGGGACATTCATGTGGAAAAAGTGCAAGCTAGAAGAGGCCAAAGATTTGGAGCTGTATGTGATCATATTAATAAGTACTACATAAGGTAGTACAAGAATTAGGGATAACTATATTGCACGAACTTTAATTTTAATAGTGGACCAGATTCCACTAGGGATGGTGATAAATCCCTGAAGAGTTTTCCTCGTCAGAGTTCTCTCTTCACAACCATATTGCTTGTGCTATTCTCTTTCCACACTTGTTTATTTTAGTGTTATTGATTTGTCACTTGAATTAACTAAAACTAAATTGAAAAGCATTCCTTTTTTCTTTTCTTTTTTTTTTTTTTTCAAAATCTTAAATTTCTTTTCTACTTAAAAAAAAAAAAAAATCAAACAAAAGATTTGTTAAGGAAATCAAATATATTAAAAGAGTGCGCTTTGCCTTCTCTTACCTTATCCCGTGACCTGGCCCAAAATTCACATAAGTGATGTTTACATCTGAAATTCCATCTCCAATAGACACACAATCATCACCTGCTTGCCAATATTAACAACATCAAGTTATTTTTTTTTATCAAAAATATCAACTAACAAAAGAGTTAGATACCAACAGCCTTATAGTTAAGTAGCATTTTTTTAACAGAGGTTCAATACCATCCTCCTTTTTGGCCCTATTTGTTTATGTACGTTTTTAGACCCCTTAAAACACAAGTTGTTTAACCTAGTTATTTAGTCAAGTGATTACTTAGGTAAATTATTCAAAACTAGGTTAATACAAGTAAATCATATCAAGTAAACAATGTGGAAAATAAAGCGAGCCTTGCAAAAAGTGAACAGTAATTTTTTGCAATTACTCGATTCCAACTTCACAATAAACATACTTTGCACAGCCTAAATCTAGACTTTAAGTTTTGATCATAGTTTGCCAACATTACATATTAAAGTTCTAAAATATTTAGGTAGTAAATCCTTAGAACCTAATAGTTTCAATCAAAAAAAATTTCTAGAACAATTTTTCCTCATTTCTGGGTGTTTAGGGTGACTTTTTCAAACCAAAATCAGTTTCTATTTAAATAATAAAAATCATTTTAAGTAAAATGTCAAAAAATGGTTTCCAAAAAAGTTTGAGGAACACAATACCTAAAAATAAATAATATTTCTTGAAATTATTTCAGCTAAAAACATTTTCTAACAAATACATTTTAAGGTGGAACAAATGGCATCTTACTGTAAGAATTAAAAAACTAAAAATAGCAATAACAAAAGAGAGTTGGCATTTTTAAAAGTTTTATAAGCATAACATAATGTTGAGTTATATTTCAGGGCAAAGCTAGCTAGGGAGTTGAGAGTGAGTGATTGTCCCTTAGCATTGGGTTTGAATTCACGACCTCCTACTAATATACCAAGTTAAATTAATGATTGTTCCAAAATTTCAAACTATTAAGGAATTATGAATTTAATCATTCAATCTAATAGCTAAGTGCCAATAGCATTGTAACTCAACTAGTTGACATTTCTTGATATTTCCCATAAAAACATTCATGATTTAAATTCCCTAACTATCAAATTATATATATAAATATATATATATATATATATATATGTATATATATATATATATGTATATATATATTTATCAGTCATATTTTTGACAAGAACAGAAGGAATCTTGAAACAAATATTATCATGGCACACATGAGCATTATTCAATTCATACTTAATTTTCATTTGAGAACCATTAGCAGAAACCAATCTTTCAGTAGATTTTTCGAAATACTTTGAAGGAATTAATTCTTCTTGGATACAGTTCATATCTGCACCAGAATCAATCATAGCAATAACAGTGAAATGATAATCAGGAGAAACAACAATTTTAACTTTTGTAAACCATTTTGGAGGAAGTAATTTATTAACAAAAGCAAGTTGAGGATCAGTGAAAGTATCAGGAGTACCTTTATCAGAAAAAAGAGCCTGTTGACTGGATTCATCTCCATCATTGTGCTCATTTTGTTTATTTTGTTCATAACCAGATTTATTAAGATCTTTATCAATTTTTAACATTATCAATTCTTGTTTGAGATTATTGTTATCACTTTTCATGCTTTTAAATTCATGTTTTAATTCATTTATCTCTTTTTTAACAATATGAATTTCATGTTGGAGATCATTAACAATTAGTTCTTTAGATTTCTTTTTATTAAATCTTTCCAAAGTTTCTTCAAAGCTTATAGTGGATTTCGGTTTTTTACCAGTTTCATCTCTTATCAAATTTTTCTTAAACCTATCCAAATATTCTTTCTGGAGTTCAGGGTTTTGAATTTGATTTATTAGTTGAATTATTAATTTTTCATCTTCTTCAGTCTTGGTGAGAGCATTAACAGTATTAACAACATTGCAACAAGAATCTCTACAACCAATTTTAAGATTAGGGGAATCAGAAAAATCATCAGCAGATTGATAGCAAGAATCAGATGAAGAAGAAAAATCATCTTCCAAAGAATCAGACGAGTTGTTTGATTCAAGGATTCTGAATAATTCTTCTTGCAAATTATCATCAATGTTTAACATGTTGAACTTGTTTTTCCATTTGCCAGGTTTTTCTTTATAGTCTTTACTAAAGTGTCTAGGTTTACCACAGTTAAAGCATTTACCTTTACTTGATCTCTATTTATCATGTTTTTTAGAAACATTTTTCTTCTTAGTATAGAAATCATTAGGTTTAACAAAGTTATTTCTATATTTTTTATATTTTTTATGGCTTTTATCATGTTTTTTACTTTTTTGCCTAGAAGGAGCAATAGAAGGCAAACCATATTGTTCACAAAAATTTCTCATTTCATATTTAGCTTTTCTTTTATTCTTAAGTTGGTGTTTTAACAATTTTTCATCATTACACATATTGATACCAAGTTTTTTAATAGTACTGAAAATATCACCATAGGTTAAATTATCATAATCAATAGAATCATTTTTAGCCATTAATTCTTGTTTTACCTTATGAGCAAAGATAGGAGGCAGACCATCAATAAACTTTTCTTTCCAATAAGGCTTATGACAATCTTTCCAGAGCATCACTCTGGAAGTAAAAACATCTTGAACAAGTTGATTCATGAACAAGTTGTAAGAATTCATCACTATCTCTTGATTCATCATTAGTGAAATATTGGTAAGAATTTATCACTATTTCTTGAACAAGTTGATTTATGGGAGAATCTTTCTTATAAGACAGATTATCAATATCAATTTCAAACTTTGAAGAAAATTTGAATTTTACTTTCTGTCCAAACAGATCAATAGTAATTCCATCATGTTCAACAAGAAAGGGATACAAAGCATTAATAAATGGCAGACCAAGAATCACTTTATCAGTCATATTTTTGACAAGGACAGAAGGAATCTTGAAACAAACATTATCATGGCACACATGAGCATTATTCAATTCATACTTAATGTTCATTTGAGAACCATTAGCAGAAACTAATCTTTCAGTAGATTTCTCGAAATATTTTGAAGGAATTAATCCTTCTTGGATACAGTTCATATCTGCACCAGAATCAATCACAGCATTAACAGTGAAATGATAATTAGGAGAAACAACAATTTTAACTTTTGTAAACCATTTTGGAGAAAGTAATTTATTAACAAAAGTAAGTTGAGGATCAGTGAAAGTATCAGAAGTACCTTTATCAGAAAGAAGAGCCTATTGACTGGATTCATCTCCATCACTGTGCTCATTTTGTTCATTACCGGATTTATTAAGATCTTTATCAATTTTTAACATTGTCAATTCTTGTTTGAGATTATTGTTATCACTTTTCATACTTTTAAATTCATGTTTTAATTCATTTATCTCTTGTTTAACAATATGAATTTCATTTTGGAGATCATTAACAGTTAGTTCTTTAGATTTCATTTTATTAAATCTTTCCAAAGTTTCTTCAAAACTTATGGTTGATTTTGGTTTTTTACCAATTTCATCTCTTATCAAATTTTTCTTAAATTTATCCAAATATTCTTTTTGCAATTCAGGATTTTGAATTTGATTTATTAGTTGAATTATTAATTTTTCATCTTCTTCAGTCTTGGTGAGAGCATTAACAGTATTAACAACATTGCAACAAGAGTCTGTACAACCAATTTTAATATTAGGAGAATCAGAAGAATCATCAGCAGATTGATAGCAAGAATCAGATGAAGAAGAAAAATCATCTTCCGTAGAATCAGACGAGTTGTTTGATTCAAGGATCCTGAATAATTTTTCTTGCTCTTTATCATCAATATTTAGCATGTTAAATTTGTTTTTTAACTTACCAGGTTTTTCTTTACAGTCTTTGCTAAAGTGTTCAGGTTTACCACAGTTAAAACATTTACCTTTACTTGATCTCTGTTTAACATGTTTTTTAGAAACATTTTTCTTCTTATCATAGAAATCATTGGGTTTAACAAAGTTATTTCTGTATTTTTTATATTTTTTATGGCTCTTATCAAGTTTTTTACCTTTTTGCCTAGAAGGAGCAATAGGAGGCAAACCATATTGTTCACAGAAATTTCCCATTTCATATTTAGCTTTTCTTTTATTTTTTAATTGATGTTTTAGCAATTTTTCATCATTACACTTATTGATACCAAGTTTTTTAATAGTACTAAAAATATCACCATAGGTTAAATTATCATAATCAATAGAATCATTTTTACCCATTAATTCTTGTTTTACCTTATGAGCAAAGATAGGAGATAGACCATCAATAAACTTTTCTTTCCAATAAGGCTTATGGCAATCTTTCTGGAGCATCACTCTGGAAGTAAAAACATCTTGATACCATCTATAATCAGACATAGTTGGACAACTCAAATTATTCAAATAATCAGAAACACGAGATGAAATATTGGATGGAGTACCAACAAAATGTTTGAGAATAGTATAAATCAAGGTATTAACACCATCAGGAATACCACGATCAATACTTTCATCAAAAATAGGCAAACCTTCATCATTTTTTTTAACAGCATGTGTAATAGACTCTTTGGATTCTTCAGTGATGTATGAATCCCACCATCCACTAAGAGTACCAGAAAAACTAGTAGCAAGTAAATTAACAATTTCAGGTTGGTCAAGATCATGGTTATTTTGATAAGCAATACCAACCATAGACATGTGACTCATTTTATTAATAATTTCTTGTTCAGACAAACCATCAATATTCCATTCATAAAGCTTATCAGCAGAAACAAAAAACTGTGTTTGAAAAGATCTATCTTCAAACTGCATATCAGGAGGAGTAGGTTTTTAATACCAGTTTTTAGTAAATGACATGAGTTTGGAGTTCCCAACAAATCTTTTAATTTCTGGGAAATCATCATCAAAGATTCTTTTTGCAGAAACAGAAGAAACAGTATCAGAATCTGTATTTTCTTCAGAAACAATTTCTTTTTTTGGAAATAGTTCGAGCAGTTGGAGTACTTGTAGAAGTACCCTCAGTTTTAACTTTTAAGTTAGAAAGCATTTTGTCAACAATTTCAAGAGTCTTGGACTGAGAAGTTTTAAACATAACTTTTTCTCTTTGACTGGGTAAATCAATCAAAGGTTTCTCAGTTTTAACAGGAACAGATTTTTCAAAAACAGAGACAGATTTTTCAACAATTTTTTCTTCAATACGATCAAGCTGTTGACCAATAATATGCAAAGATTGATTAGTAAAATTGTTTTGTTCAATAAGGCTAACAATAGGAGTTTGATTATCAACAATTTTGAAAGGAAAGGCCTTCACTTCCTCTTTTGTTACTTCATCTTTCTTAGTAGTTATCAAAATTGAATCAAGAGGAGGATGACTAGACCTAATAATGGTTTTATCAATCTTAACAAAATTTGATTTCTTTATCACATTTAAATGTTGTTTTGAAACCTCATCATTTGAAACATAATGGTTTTCAAGAAAATCAAAAAACAAAATATGTTTTTTCAATTGATTCATCATTTCCAACCATTTTCTTTTAACACGGTCTTTTTCAGATTGAGCAAAATTATTTTGGAAATATTTTCTCTTGGTTCTGTTTGTTGCAAGCATAAACTCATTGTACAAAGAATCCCAATCAATTTCAAATTCATCATTTAAAACAGTCAAAACTCTTAATTGATTTTGATAAATAGGAGGATTTTCAATAGGAGAATCAAAGTCAGATGGAGTAACAGAAACAGAGTCTTCTTCATCATTAACAGCAACATTGTCATAAGGAGAGGAAGATTCAGATTTAGTAGAATAGTAAACAGAGCTAACTTGAGATTTATCACTTAAAATACCTTTTAGCTTTAAATCAGAGGATTTTTCCAAATTCTTTTTCAAGAAATCATTGATCTCTCGATCTCTTTTTGAAATACTTTCAAATCCAGCAAAGGAATGTCTTCCTTCGTTGATCCTCAAATGTGGATTTTTTGAAAACTTATTTTAACAGTACCATCAAGATATTGTTGAATATGGGTGAGATCAAGCTCATCAAAAATGGGTTTAGCAGGAGGGGTTTCTTGTTCTAACAACCAATCATTAGGAAGTTTAACATCTTGCCATTAAATCATTTTTGGAACTTGAATTTTAGCATCAGGAGTTGAACATTGAATTAACATGGTTTTACCTGAAGGTTCTCTAGGAATCATAGCACAAGGATTCATTTGAGTACCCATTAGTTTATAATAAATGCGATAGATCAAGGCAAAAGGCTTACTACCCTCTTCCATGTGATAACCAGATGAAGTAATATTCAATGTCAAAGCTTTAACAAGATTAGGATCATCCAAAGCAAGAGTAAGATCAGGATAACAGTTAAAATAAACAAGACCATCATACATAGAAGCAGTAATCATACCAAGAATAGTAAAATAGAATTTTACTATCATTCATGTTTGGGAATCCCAATAAAATGCAAGAGATTTAGAAAGGCAAAAGGGAAGACAATTACTAACACCGATAAATGAGTTGTTGATGAATATATGATTTGAAGCTTGAATATGAATCCCATCTGTGTTTGGACTCTCATTGGGAGATATTAGGCCTTGGAATTCAACATCATTGCATCCTAATAGAAGAATATGGGTTTGGGGACTATTCACTATTTTAATTTGGCTCATGTGGATGTCATTGCTTTTATGGAATCTGAGTGCCTGCAAAGAGTCAATAATATAGAACACCAAACAATTTGCTGTAAATTAAAATCAAATAGGAACAATGCGATCGGCAAAGAGTAATAAACTAATAATTTTAGCTACATACTACAAAGTTTACTCCAACCTTGTTTTAAACTGATGTGTGGTACTCACCAACTATATACGATCGAATTTATAACCACATAATGCTAAAACTTATAATATCTATAACAATTTTCTTACTCAATAATCAAAAAGCATTACCAAAAAATAATTTTTCTTTTATGGCATTACTCAATAACAATAATAATAATAATATTATGAAATTTTTATGTTGGCTAAATTCCACAACGTTTGTAATGAAAAATTTTAAAATTTAATTGTTTTTCAATTTTTTTTGTAATCATTTGGTATAAATTAGGATGAAGTTTGAAGAAATTTGTTCACCATGCATGATTGAGAATTTTAGTTGAGTGAACTGGTGATTGGTGAAGCCAAGTCAAGCAATTCAAAAAGTTGTTGGATAGATAGTTTCGCCATATTTGTGCAAAACATGTTCGAACGAACCTGTTAAGCAAAATCACCGATTTTTCTCTAACGATTTATTTGTGGCCAATCATCCCATGTAACCTATACTATATATAAGAACAAAATAAAACCCTAATGATCAATAGAGAAAGATAACACAAGAATTCCTTGAAAAAACCTTGTCAAATCCGCAGTCTTTCACCCTCTCCAATTAATTACCAAACACTTAAGAGAATTTTATCATCCAAACACAAAGATCACCTGTTGTGTATTTGAGTATTGTAGCAATACCACATAGACAAAGCCAAATCATCAAGAAGCCTTGAAGTAACCAAAAAATTGGTTTGACGGTTAGCATATCAACTTGCAGTATCGAACAATTGTTAAGACAAAAGGCTGGTTTCAACAATTGCAAGCAAGAGTGGGGAGCACGAGTATAGTGTCTCTTTACATGCAAGGGAAGTTTTGCAAGTAAATATGAATCTTTATCGTGGATTTGATGAGTTGGGCTTGGCCCTAGAGTGTTTTCTGATTGGGTTTTCACTTCATGAACAACTCGCTGTCTTAGCATGAAAGAGTTGTTTTGTTTTTGCTGATTATTTGCTTTATCTATATTATATTTGAAATTGGTTTATTAACTACCCAAATACATTTATAGAAAAATTCAATATAATTGTTACTAACTCGACTTAGGGGTCTAAACATTGATTTTCAATAATAATAATAATAATAAACAGCTTTAAACATACCGTAGTTGCAGCTCTGCCACAATCCTGTAGAAAAAGTAACCTTGTCAAATTTTTTTTTGTGTGAAAAACAATTTGGAAGAAATTTTAAAATTACCAAAAGTATATATAGCAGGGAAATCTGAATTGCGAATGACTATATATGCTTGTGGACTTAAAAAAAGTATTTGATGTACCTTAAGGTCAGGATGATATCTGCATGAGATATCCCACCAGCCCTTTCCACGACCATCTATTAGGCCAAAACCTCTTATGTAGAGCCCAGTCACATGTTCAAATTCTATAAATTTCACAACATCGTTGAAATCCTTCCAATTCTTAGGACTAGAAGGTGCAAATAAGACTCCCAATAACTGCAAAAAAAAATCCCATTTGAGTCATCCATTGGTCATTGTAGGGGCCTTTTTTGTATGATATGATATGTTGGGCTGCCTCCTGCGGTAATGGGTTGGGCTGCCTCCTACGGTGATGGGCCCAAGTGTTTCTGAGTAAGGGAGCTGGGGCCGATCTAATTGTAACTCAACTTGGGCCGGTTTGTGCACAAACTTATGCCATGTTTGCCAAGAGCGGGTTTACGGCAAGCAGAACTGTTGCAGACGAGTTATGGCAGGCAGATATAATAATAACTAAAACAGAGTATTTTGACTTATTTAAATAAGCAACTGTGTATTCCCTACTGATAAAGCATGATTACAGTCACAATGATATCAATCCCAGAGAAAAAGAAGAAAATAATGCTAGCTAATTTAAATGGGCATAAATTAAATTTTAAGCTTAGTCTGCCGCAGCAAAGCCAAAGAGGAAAGAACGCCTCTTCTCAATGTAAATAACCTCCCCAGGAAAAAGATCCTGCCGTGGAGATTAATGGCTTTGAGGGAGTCGGACCTGAATGGTTGTTGCCCAAAAGAATGATGGTCCTTGTTTACGCTTTTTGAAGAAGGTGATATTTGAAGGGGGAGAGAGAGAAACCGATCTATGGGTGCATGCCCTCTTTGAAATAACTCTTGTTTTTTTTTTTTTTCCTTTCTTTTCTTTCTGTTTTCTTTCTTATCTTTTTTCTTTTCTCTCTTGCTCTGTTTCTTCCTTTCACTCCAAAAATATGCTCTGTTTTTCCATCCCCCTTTTAGGGCACGGCAAGACCCTTTTTATAGCGCCTGTCGTGGCTAGTGTTTTACTGTTTTGCCTCTTAACCGCCTTTGTCTGGTTTAGGTGTACTTGCCGACCACACTGTGCGACATCCACCCTCGCTAGACAGAGGCGGATTTGTTTTATTCCTCTGTGTGCCGTAGCATTTCTTCCTGCCACGATATTAATGCCTTCTCTCTCTACTCTCAGAACATGCACCCAACGGTTCCCCCTTAAATTGCCTCTTTTAAGTGGTCTATCATCCCAGTAAGACGTACCTCCCAAAAGAGGCTTGGGCAGGAACCGTAAATAGATCCTTTCCCCTCTCCCCACCACCAAATCACACCCCCCTTTACCTCTTATCTCTGGCCCATGGTCCACTATGTCCTATATTGGCTGGGTACAGGCTGGTGGCGCTTAGGCCTTGCGTGTGCTTCCCTTTCAGAAATTGCTATGGCTGTGACTTTGGCCAGATCCACGTCTATGCCTCTGCTGTGAACCAGGAAACCCAAAAATTTCCCAGAAGATACTCCGAATGTGCACTTGAGGGGATTCATTCTTAACTTAAAAGCTCTGCATCTTTCAAATACTCTTTTTAACACCTGAAAGTGTTCTTCCCCTTTCCTTGATTTAACAACTATGTCATCCACATAGTCTTCTAGCTCCTGGTGTATCATGTCGTGAAATATGGCTGTCATTGCTCGCTGGTAAGTCACACCCGCATTTTTCAGCCACAAGGGCATCACAGTATAATAAAAATTGCCCATGGGTGTTCTGAAGGCAGTTTTCTCTGCATCCTTTGGCGCCATCTTGATCTGATTGTACCCACTAAAACCGTCCATGAATGAGAACATGGCGTTTCCCGCCGCAGAATCTATCAATAAATCCATGTTTGGTAGTGGGAATTCATCTTTTGGACAAGCTTTGTTGAGATTCTTGAAATCTACACAACATCTTATCTGCCCGTTCTTCTTCTTTACTGGTACTATGTTGGATAGCCAGCAGGGATGCTGGATAGGCTTGATGAATCCTGCGGCTAGCAATTTCTGTACTTCTTTAACTATTTGCCCTTTTATTTCTGTGTGAAATATCCTGGCAGACTGGGCCACCGGCTTGGCCTCCGGGTCCACATTCAACGTATGCACAACAAGCCCGAGATCGAGCCCTAGCATTTCATTGTAATCCCAAGCAAAGACGTCTTTGAATTTGAATTCTTTCAACAATTGTATGAGTTCTGACTTCTCCTTTTCTGTCAGGCTTGCACTAATTGAGATGGGCCTTGGTTCTTGCGAGTCAGACCCCAAGTCAACCTCTTCCAATTCTTCTTCTGCCATAACCTGGATGTCCCTTTCTGTCGTAACTGCTTCATCCTTCTCTTCTTCTTTTCCTAAACTTCCTTCAGCAACGCAACACGTCAAACTCTTGTGTTGCCCCTTTTGGGTGGGACCCACTTGCATCTCACCTGTGGGCCCCACGCACCTTCATAATTTATAGATAATCTTGCCATCAAGGCCTCGGACCCTGATGCACTGAGGTACTTTGTCTGGCTCTACGGCAGGCACTTCTTTCCTTTTCTTCTTTCGCGCCAATAGCTCTCTTAAATCGGGTTCTGGATCATCTTGAACATCTTCCCACCTAGGAACAAAGGTGCCTCGTGGCTTTGCAACAACATTTTCTCCCGATGGAGCTCATTGATCATAAAACATGGTTTCCACCAAATAGGCTTCTGCCTGCTCGAACGGCGAGGGGTTTGCCGTTATGCGTATCATCCTGCCATTCAATCTTCCCTTTACACATTGGTGGTAGGTGGACGGGACTAGTCGGTGTTTGCGTAACCAAGGTCTTCCCAAAAGCACATGGTAAGATACTTCCGTTCTGACCACGAGGAAGCGAGCTAGAGAGGCTATAGGGCCTACTTTCAACCATAATTGAATGTGGCTTGCGGTGTACTCACCCCTTTCGCCGAATCCCGTTACTTCCATCGGGCATCCTTGGATCTTTTTCTCTGAAATTCCTGCGGCTTGCAGGGTGCTCAATGGAATGAGATTTACGGAAGCACCTGTATCCACCAAGGCCCTCTTGATGGGAATTTGATTTATAGATGCTGCTAAATAGAGGGGCCTCCTATGATCTGGATACCCCACTTCCATATCTTCACTGCTAAATGTGATTTCTGTTGATTCCTACAAGAGGGCCCTGTCTTCCGGTATTTCTGCTGACAGGCATTCCACTCCTGCTCCGGAGGCGATGCTTACCAAAGCCTCCGTAGCTATTTTTCTTTCTTTTGCTGTAAGTCCCAACTTGTCAAATAGATTTTTGAACTTGGCACTCTGCTGAAGAGTGGTAATCGCAGCAGCAGGCAGGGCCAAGTTTTTTGCCTCGTCTTCTCCCGGGTCTGCACATATCACCACTACTGCTACACCCTTTCCTTTGTGGTTTGGGAGTGGGTTTCTTTGAACTTCCTGCTGGGTCAGCTCTAATGTGCCTTCTTTGATCCTGCAGTGCACCAGCCTGCGAAGCGCCCAGCATTCTGCGGTGGGATGTTGTACATAGTTGTGCAAGCGGCAGAAGCGAGGCTCCCTTCTTTCTTCCTCCGTAGGCTCTCTAGAAACCTGATTGGGTTTAAAGATCCTGTCCGCTATCCATTTGTCAAGTAGCACATACAGCTCCTTGGGAGTGCATGGTAGGGGTAGGGGTGTATCGTACTCCCTCCCCTCTGTTTTCCTTCTCTGGTTTCCGGTACACATCGCCATAGCCTGCGGCGCGTTCCTCTTATCTGAACTGGGTTTCACGGACTGAGCTGTCTTTCTAGCTTTCTGTAATAGCTGTGCAAACTAGGAAATCTCCAGATTCTCCAAGACAGCTCTGAACTCCCGAATCATATTGGTCATGCACATTTCTACCAACGTCTTTTCTTTACAGTGGTCGTAGCAATCAAGTGCTATGTCCCTGAACCGTTTGATGTACTCCATCAGATCCTCTCCATTTCTTTGCTTGGTTGCTTGCAGAGTTGCAAGCATTACCGTTTCTTCCCCGTGAAAGTATTTAGTGCAAAATACGTCCACCATGTCATCCCAGGTTGGGATTGATTCTGGTTTTAAGCCAATGTACCAGGTGTATGACCGGTCACACAGTGACTTTGAGAACTCCCGCAGACATAAGTCTTCGTCTGCTGCGTAAGGGCCAAGGTTGTCAATAAATTTGCTCACGTGTTCTACTGCACCTCCCTTCCTGCCATCATACTGGGCAAAGGCCCTTGGTTCATACCTCTCGAGGTATGGTTTGCTGAGTACTTTTAGAGGATAGGGAGGTCCCCTTGCGTAAAACCTCTCCTTTGGTGTTCTGGCTCTCTCTTGCTCCAAGAGAGCCTTTACCTCAGCCATGGTAATGAAACACTGTCCTGCGTTTCGAGGGACACCTCCTACCAGTGTCTCTTCTCTGTCTGCCACATGATCCGGGTCAAGCTGGCTGCCTTTCTCTTTTGTTTTGTCTGCCTTCAGTTGACGGATCTCTTCCATCATTTGTTGCTGCGAGTGCTGCAATGATTGCAACACTTCGACAAAGGTGTTGACATTGTCCACGGGGACTCTTGTCTAAGGCTGAGGATCAGCCCCCGTTCTGTTGGCACCTTCCGTTTGGTTAAGTTGCTCTTGGTGGGGCGTTGTCGGCCTGGATTCTGCTTGTGAGGGTACGGCACTCATATTCCGTGTCGTCCTGGACTTGGGTGGCATTGTTTGCGAGGGGCTTTGCTTTCTTTTCCTTTGCCCCTGTCTGCTTCCCAACTCCCCAGTGAAGTCGCCAATTTAATGTAGGGGCCTTTTTTGTATGATATGATATGTTGGGCTGCCTCTTGCGGTGATGGGCCCTAGTGTTTCTAAGTAAGGGAGCTGGGGCCGGTCCAATTGTAACTCAACTTGGACCGGTTTGTGCACAAACTTATGCCGTGTCTGACAGGAGCGGGTTTACTGCAAGCAGAACTGTTGCAGACAAGTTACAGCAGGCAGAACTGTTGTAGACGAGTTATGGCAGGCAGATATAATAATAACTAAAACAGAGTATTTTGACTTATTTAAATAAGCAACCGTGTATTCCCTACTAATAAAGCATGATTACAGCCACAATGATATCAATTCCAGAGAAAAAGAAGAAAATAATGTTGGCTAATTTAAATGGGCATAAATTAAATTTTAAGCTCAGTCTGCCGCAGCAAAGCCAAAGAGGAAAGAACGCCTCTTCTCATTGCAAATAACCTCCCCAGGAAAAAGATCCTGCCGTGGAGATTAATGGCTTTGAGGGAGTCGGACCTGAATGGTTGTTGCCCAAAAGAATGATGGTCCTTGTTTACATTTTTTGAAGAAGGTGAGATTTGAAGGGGGAGAGAGAGAAACCGATCTATGGGTGCATGCCCTCTTTGAAATAACTCTTGTTTTTTTTTTAGTTTTCCTTTCTTTTCTTTCTGTTTTCTTTCTTATCTTTTTTCTTTTCTCTCTTGCTCTGTTTCTTCCTTTCACTCCGAAAATGTGCTTTGTTTTTCCATCCCCCTTTCAGGGCACGGCAAGACCCTTTTTATAGCGTCTGCCGTGGCTAGTGTTTTACTGTTTTGCCCCTTAACCGCCTTTGTCTAGTCTGGGTGTACTTGCCGACCACACTGTGTGACATCCACCCTCGCCAGACAGAGGCGGATTTGTTTTATTCCTCTGTGTGCCGTAGCATTTCTTCCTGCCACGATATTAATGCCTTCGCTCTCTACTCTCAGAACATGCACCCAACGGTTCCCCCTCAAATTGCCTCTTTTGAGTGGTCTATCATCCTAGCAGGACGTACCTCCCAAAAGAAGCTTGGGCAGGAACCGTAAATAGATCTTTTCCCCTCTCCCCACCACCAAACCACACCCCCCTTTACCTCTTACCTCTGGCCCATGGCCCCACCATGTCCTATATTGGTTGGGTACAGGCTGGTGGCGCCTGGGCCTTGCACGTGCTTCTTTTTCAAATTTGTCCAAGAGTCTGCCTGCTGCTCATGCATCTGCCGCGACCTAGAGACTCTCCGTCTGCGTTTCCTGGCCTTTCATATGGGTTTTCCTTTAGTTTTTCGCTCCATTTAGGAGCTGGGCCTCGTATGATAATGGGCTTTTCATTTCTTTAGCCCACTTTTGATTTTCTTTACTGCCTGCCACGTTGAATTGTTATTCCTGCCGTAATAACTTAATCCTGCTGGATCTCCTTTTGGGCCAGCCACTTATCCCTTTTCTCAGTGGCCTATTATGGGCATTGTTTTGCTTTCTACTCATGGGCTCCTATGTCCCTTTGGGCATCCACGGCCCGATTGCTTTCTTTGGGCTTCCTCGGCCCGTTTGCTAATTCCACACTCCCATGAGTTTTTTACTAACTTCATTGAGCTTCCCCAGCCCAATAACCTTATCCTTATCTTTGGAGTTCATGGGCCTGCCATAAACCCCTTACTCTCTTAGTTTGCACTGCCTTGGGCCTGCGGCGACCCTTTCTCACTTTTCAAACTCATACTCTGCCCATGGGATGCTATTTCTTTCTTTCCTGGCTTCTTTGAGCCCGCTTGCCTTTTCAAGACCCATTTATATATTTGTTGGGTCTGTGAACCATTATTCCTACCGCTTGGGCCTAATGGGTTTTTTGCTATTTATCTTGTCAATTCTTTGTGGCCCTCATTATTGGGCTTTCCTGCCTACTGGGCTTCCACAAATGGCCCTCAACAGTCATCTAACTAAAATTTTCTCAAAAGTGTTTTTTTTTTTTTTTATAAGACCATCTAAAGCATTTCTAATCATATCTTGTATTTAATAAATCTAACTAAATAAACCAAATTAATATATGTTTATAACATACACAATCAAATTGATTAAATTCAAAAGTGATAAACTAATAACACATGCCATATGATCCAAAATAATAATTTATTTTCATTATATTCATCATCTTGCTTAATCAACTACATCTAAGTCAATGTTATTATTATGTTCATCATCTTGCAAAATTATTTATTTAATGACTTTTTCTTCTTCTTCATCAACTTTTACCATCTCTTCTTGTCTTTTTATTTTAATAATTTTTCCTTTATATTTCTTCTAGACATTCTAGCTTCTTAAACTTATGACAATAAGAAAATAAAAAATAATTAGATTGTCACTTGATACATTATTCATAGTATAAAAAAGAAAAATGCAAATATGAAGGTGAAGTGTTAAGTGCGTAGTCCAATTAAAGTTAGTAGGAAAAACAAAACAAAAAAAAATCATAGTCATGGACATGGACATGTTATTTTATTGTTCTCAATTAAGTATCCCAATAATTTTGGTTTAAAAACAAGTCTGACAACTTGTTGTGCTCAAATAAAGCACAAATTCTAACCCCCTAAAAAAAAAATAAAAAATAAAAATAAAAACTAATTTTAAATCTACATATCTTTGTACTGTACAATTTTATGATGCTATATATGATTCATACAATTCAAACTTATGTATCGTACAATTTATGAGCAATTTTGATACACCTTTATGATCGAAACATTTTATACACAATATAATACATGTGATACTAGCAACTATGTTTTTAATCTATCTATTATCATCATTACTGCATTCGTAGGAATGCATTTCAAAATAAACACAATTAGTTAAATATATACATATATATATATATATATAAAAGTTAATTTAATAATTGCACAATATTTCTTTTTCTTTTTTTTAAATTTTTGTCAACTTTTCTAAAAAACTTTTATCGATATTGTTTGTTTTTAGACCCCTTAAAATGCAACCAGATTAACTTAGTTATTTACCCAAGTGATTAAGTTAGGTAAATTATACAGTCTAGGTTAATACAAATATCATATTATTGTAAAGTGAGGAAAATAAAGAACACAACTGAAAGTTCAAAAACGTGTACAAAAACACTTTTGAACGTTTAGACCCCCAAAAACCAATTTAATCAACACACGCAATATGTTAAACAATAGTGTGCGGAAACTTAACATATGCTATAACATGGTATTGACTAAACAACTATCTAAGCCACAACAAAATAAACCACAGCAGATAATGTAAAGGCAGAGATAGAGAGGAAGGAAGATGCAAACACAGCGATAACACCAGATATGTTATCGAAGAGGAAACCGAAGACCTCGGCGAAAAACCTCTCCGCCGCCCTCCAAGCGGTAATCAATCCACTAGAAAATACAGTTGGGATACAAGGACAGCAATAGACCCTCCAAGCCTAATCTACCCAATGCACCTAAGCCCTCCAAGCTTCTTGCTCCAACGAGGTTGCGCCGAACCTTTTTCTTTTCTAGCTTTCCGGATTCCGCTACTACACCGTAGCATCAACCAATGAATATTGGCTCCTTCCTAACTGCTTCCCAGAACTCCAAACGACTGTCTCACAGAGATGATAATGGTGAGAACCAGGTTTGGTATAAAGGCCTCTCAAGGATTTGACAATGGAGAGGAAGAGAGTGAGGGATTTTGATGAGACTCTAAGGTAGAGATTGTGGGTAAAACAATCTGGTTTTTCTTTAGGGTTTCTCTCTCAAAATTCTCTCTGGAAGCTCTCTTTCAATCGTGGGTTAAAAGGGTATTTATACTGAAGAGGAGTGGAATGCGAAACGTCAGGTTTTTCCAAAACAGGGGTGGCTCGCGGCTTGACCTCGCGGCTTGACTAAGTCGCGAGTTCCAGTCGCGAGTTAACCGTATGGCCAGTTGTCCTGTTTTGTCCTGTAGTGCTCCAGCTAGCATGACTGTTCATCTTCCAGCATGCTTGGCACGTGTGCAGATTCTGGCGGGTTGAAGCCGCGAGTCCAGTCGCGAGTCCCAGCCGCGACTCTCTGTTTTCTTGCACACTCTTGAGCAATCTTCACACTATCTCACTCACTACCCTTACAACAATCCCACCTAAATACAGGGTTACTAAATGCTGAATTACAAGCAAATTTGGCACGGAATAAAGCCAATTAGATGGTTGAATAAATTCAACCTTACAATCTCCCCCTTTGGCTATTCCGTGACAAAACCCTAAAACAGACTCTAGACTTAACATGTGAGTTGGGAACAGTTGATCAAAACTCACTCACACCTAATTCTAGAAGCTGTGAAGCACTTGAATCATATGAACATAAACTCCTGAAACACAACAATACACCATGATCATTGTAAGCAGAAAATTATTAATGCATATGAAACAGGCAAAAAGAGATCAAGCATAAGATGGAGTTAATGAACAAACCATGGCTTGATCAACCAAGTGAACACCACAAGGTAGTGATCACAGTGTTCATTCACACTTGGAATGAACACAAAGACATACAAGTTAACAAGCACAAGGCAAGACACTTGTATGCTCAACACTCAACCAATGCATAGCACACAAGGCATATGCATCTAGGAACAATCCTACAAGGGCACAAGAGTGACAGTATATAAACCACAATGCTGAACATTTAGATTTAAAATACTGATTTCACATAGCATAAAGGCTGCACTTAAGCATGGTACATACCACAAGGCCTACAAACTATGCATAAAACATAAACCCTCAAAGCTTACAAAAGCATATGGGTACAAACCAACAAATACCTGAATAACATCAACAAACATATATAAAAGTTTATCCAAGAGTATATGAGGAAAGTTAGAAACAGTTATACACCAAAACACAGTGTATCAAAACCAAAATAACCATTAGTTTAGAAGATGAGACGAAAGCAAAAATATGTGTGTGTGTGTGCTCCCCCTATCACTATGCACACTTCCCTTTGAACTTTTTCTCCCCCTTACTGAATGCTCTCCCCCTTTTTGTCACGAATAGCTAAAGACTCTCATCCAACTTCCGTTGAATCTCATCTAGCTGAGTCTCCATAGTCTCGAGGCGCATTTGGACATGGTTGTTTGTGGAATAGAGAAGTGCCACAAGCTCATCAACTCGTTTCTGAATATGCTCAAGAACACTGCCAACTCTGTCAGAATGAGAAGCAGTTTGTGCTTGCGGAATACCAGCCTGTGAAGCTTCAGGAACAGCACGAGATGTAGAGGTGGTATGTGCAGGTGTCTCTGAGTCAGGGGCAAATGAAGGACCCGGAGAGATGTGAGCATGTCTTGGTGATTTGGAGGAGTGACTTCTGCTTGCTTGAAGAGTAAACAAAGAAATGGGACGTTGACGAGTCAACATTTTACCATCTGCAGGAGGAGTAATGCCTGCATTAAGGATGAGCTTCATGACGAGACTGCAAAATGGAATGATTCCTCGAGCTGTAGATCGACAAGCGGTCTTCCTCAGGTTGTAGTAGATGTGAGCACATATATCAATGGGGGCTCCGGTAATGAGATCACACAGAAATATAGCTCTCCCAAGATTGATGAATGTAGTGTTGGACAATGGGTAGAGGTTGGTGAACATGATCAACTTCAGTGTGGTCAACTCAGGTGCAAACTTTGCGGTGCTGATGGAAGTTCCTGCACTAGACACCTCATGATCGTGTCCTAGGATTTGTAGAATTTCCCCAACCTCTGGATTTCGTTCATCATAGGGAGTTAAGTTCACATTCTGAGGTCTGGTGATGCCGAGAAGATCTGCGATGGAGTCTGGGGTAACACTAAACTCTGTTCCTCTGACCCAGAAAATGAGGATAGGTCCAAAATCAGATGCATTGGAGAAGCATTCCTTGACCAGCTCATCCATTGGATCATCAAAGTTTCCGAACAAGTTTGCCCAGTCTCGTTTCTCAAAGATTCGAGGGATGAAAGTAGTCCCTAAGGTGTTGAACTCTACGACCCGCTCCACTATAGTTGTTGACTTGTCAAACACATTTGAGTAGGCGTGTGAGTTTAGGGGAACTCTGAATCTATCCTCATTGGGATCTTGAGATGCTTGAGATGAAAGACGAGTCCTTTTAGCAACTGGGGTTGCTGGTTCGTCAGAAACAATGTCTTTACCCCTGGATGATCGACGAGACATCTGCAAGAGAGCAGACCAACAGAAAAGAACCAAGCAACAATACCCCACAAAAGATTGTCAACAAGATTCAGTATAAACAATATTTCAATATAAAAACCCAGACTGAATATAGTGCAGACCCAAATAATCCTTCCAATAAACCACAGAAGCACAAATCAATACGTGCATCAAACTTGGTGAAAGTGCACCAAGACAAAGAGAGACGCAACAACTGTCATTGAGACAGGTTAACATGACCATGATATGTAATAACAAACAGCATATGAATATTTAGAACAGATAACAAACATCACTCCAACAGAGACATGAACATGGGGAAAATATTTCAATCATGAAGAAACCTTAACATCCACACATCAATATTCAGACAAGAGTAATGAGTAAGTCACATGAACACCAAACCCATTTCAGAAAAGATTCTCAGATTCAAAAATCAGCAAAAATTCAGAACAATGAAAAACACATTGACTGCTCAGCATGAAAACGGGTGAGAAACAATATCAAAAACAGGATACTCCAAAACCCATTACACATAGAGATAAGAATAACGAACACAATACCAGTCCAAACAGTAACAGAAATATACAGGAAAAAGAAACTGAGATTGAAAAATCAAAAACCATACCTTTTCTTGATGATTTGGAGAAGAAATGAAGTACCAAAAGGGTTTGAGAAATGGATTCACGAAGAGGTTTGGGAGAAAACAGCAGTTTTTAAGAGAAGGTGAACAGTTACAAAAGTTCGAGGGAAAACTGAAAGAGGTTTAAAAACTGCTCCTGTTTCTGCAAAACACGCGATTTTCGCGACTGGTTCAAGTCGCCACACAGTCGCCAGCTCAAGCCGCCAAAGTACTTAAGAGGAAAATTTTGAAAAATTTTTCTAAGTGTTTTTCGCGACTGGAAGGTCTACCCGCGAGTGAGTCGCGAGCTGAGCCGCGAAAATCTCTGAGTGAATCTCGCGACTGGACCTTCCACTCGCGAACAAGTCGCCAAAACTGTCCAGCGAAGAAGCGACTGAGGCACGCGACTTGACACACCCGCGACTGAGCCGCCAAAACAGGGCAAAACTGTATTTTTTGAAATTTTCAGATTTTTTCAGCAAAAAAAAAAAAAAAAAAAAAAAAAAAAAAAAAAAAAACACTTTCCAAAAACACCTAAAACACTCAAAAATCTTTTTGTGCTTGAATTAACAAAGATTGAGTATGTGAAAACACATTTTATCAAGTACAATCACACAAATGAATATGGCATTTATCAAACATAAACTTGTGTGTTGTGTGTGGATATCAACAATGAAATAGTCCTTTTTCTAATGTGAAGCTTCAATGATCAATTCAACCAAGGCATACACAATTAGCACTAGATCATGTGACCAATCTCAATTATAGAAATATGAATATATGACTTCCCACACAACTTGATAACATAACTTGGAGCCTTTCATTTGACTCCACTTTCAGCCATAACATTTGATCTTTTGAGGCAATCATCTCTCATTGTGAGAGGTATAGACAACATTTTTCTTTGAAGAACAGGCCTTTGGCCTTTTTGAAAGAAATTTCACTTTTGATATAAGGTCGCTTACCCTTTTTCCTAGTCAAATACTAGAATGTGCGACAGGCTTTTGCAGCTCAATATCTCTTTTCATTTGGAGATTTACATTTAGTGAGCTCTTTTTAGCAAAAAAAATAAAAAATGGGAAGAGATATAGACACAAGTCTATGCATGTTTCAAGATCAACATAACCATTCACCAATCATTCATGACAAGTTTGAAGATCTATTTACAACAATCACATAGATTTCAAGATTTTTCCCATAGTGATATGAGTGCATGAAAACAAGTAATGTTCGAAAATGCACAAAGCCATTAGCACAAAGGTACACGGCAAAACGAGTTTTAAGACAAAAACTCAACAAAGTCAATCAAGCCCTTTTGATTTTCAAATGTTTATGTAATTTTTGGATTTTTGACTTAAGAAACAAAAAGAATGATAAAACACAATTAAGAGATATTCACAAACAAACAACCAAAATCAAAAACAACAAGCATACCAAACAAACATAGTCACAAAGCATAGGAAGTATTAATGCATGGATATGTTGTAATGCTTATGCATGAGTACCCCTTTTCACCCACACGACACTTGCGTTTGGGGTGATTTCCTTAGAAGAGGATTGGGTACGGGAGTTAGGGCTTTCAAACCTTCGTGAGAAGCTTTCCAAGCAGTTGGTGAATGCACCAATCATCTTCATCACGTTCATCATTCCGGGATCTCCGTTTTGCTCTCTAGGTTGATCCCCTGCCCACGTTCTCCTATCAACTCTTGGTCCTCCTGACCTTTGAGGAGTAGCACTGTTCTTTGCTCTCAGCTTTTGGCAATTTGGTCGAGTGTGCCCTTGAAGTCCACAGTAATGGCACACATACATTCCTCTAGGACCTCTTTGTGGTCGAGGACGTGACTTGGCACGAGACTCAGACCTGCCCACATACTGATTATGATGATTCAGCATCCGATGGTCCACCACATTCTTCTTCTCCTCCAACTCGAGGTTCACACTAGTAGAGTCAGCTACAACTGGATCTTTGGACTTCACAAACTTCACTTCTTTAGTGACATTTCCAGTTGAGCTACTTCCTCCGGTATATCCCAGTCCGGATTTGTCTGAGAAGCTCTTTTGAGATGATATAACATCATCAAGCTTCTTGGTGGTGACCCTCTCTATTTTTGCATTTGCTTGAACAACCTCACTTTCAAGAAATCTAACTTTAGTGTAAGCTTCGGAGAGCTCACCATTCAAAGTTTCAATCTCGCATTTGGCCTCCCTATATCGGATTAGGAGACTTTTGTAGTCCTCCTCAGCCTTCTTCATCTTTCTTACAGCAGCCTTGGCTACCCTTGTGTATTCACCAGATTTCTCCAAAAGTGAGTTGTAATTTTCTTGAAGAGTAGCTGTGCTTTCTTCTTCTTCAGCTTCCGATTCTTCAACAATTCCTAGTGAGTCATCCTCACTATGTTCTCCAAGTTCTTGAACAAGCAAATTTAATTCATCCGAAGACTCAATATGAGCAATAGTCATGAAAGCTGAATAGTTCCCTTCTCCATCACAGCTCTCTTCAGATTCTGAGTCGGATGAGTCTGAATCACTCAAGGTCGTGGCATACACCTTGCCTTTTGATTTCAAATAATTAGGGCATTCCCTCTTGAAGTGTCCATGCCCGTTGCATTCAAAACAAGTAACACCTTGTGTGGATTGGGATTCTTTTCCATCTTTCCTCTTGAAATCCCTCTTCTCCCTTCCAGAATTTTGGAAATTTCTCTTATCATCAAATTTTCCATTGTTTTTGAATTTCAAAAACTTCTTGAAATTTTTAACAAGATAGGCTACATCCTTGTCCACCATATCTTCTCCCGAAGAGCCTTGATCTTCCACCTTTTCATTAACAGTCTTTAGAGCAATGGATTTACCCTTCCGTTGATTTGGCAGCGACATTTCATAGGTTTGTAGAGAACCAACCAGCTCTTGAACCTTGATGTCGTCAAGATCCTTGCTCTCTTCAATGGCTGTTACTTTGGCACGGAAGCTTTCCGGCAATGATCGAAGGATCTTCCTTACAATCTTGGAATCCTCCATCTTCTCCCCCAAGTTAAACTTGCTGACAACTACTTCATTTAACTTCCCATAGAACGAGTCGAAAGACTCATCCTCACTCATCTTGAGCTCCTCAAACCGAGTGGTCAGCATTTGTAACTTGGTATCTTTCACCTTCTTCGTGCCTTCATAAGTTGTTTCCAGAATCTCCCATGCATCTTTGGCAATAATAATGTGAGAAATCCTGTGAAATTCATCTGGAGACACACCACAGAAAATAGCATTTAGTGCTTTACTGTTAGCATTAGATGCAGTAAGTGCTGCCTTATCCCATGTGGATTTGGCTGCTTCAGGTTTGGTCCAACCCATCTCAACAGCATCCCACACGGATTCATCAATGGAGCATAAAAAGGCTCTCATACGAACCTTCCAAAATGCATAGTTACTTCCATCAAAATATGGAGGTGCATTAAGGGATTGAGACCTATCCATCTCAAAAAGAAAGGGAGTCAAGGATCACACAATGGTAATAAAACCAAACAGATGTGTACCCGCTCTGATACCAATTGAAAGTTCAAAAACGTGTACAAAAACACTTTTGAACGTTTAGACCCCCAAAAACCAATTTAATCAACACACGCAATATGTTAAACAATAGTGTGTGGAAACTTAACATATGCTATAACATGGTATTGACTAAACAACTATCTAAGCCACAACAAAATAAACCACAGCAGATAATGTAAAGGCAGAGATAGAGAGGAAGGAAGATGCAAACACAGCGATAACACCAGATATGTTATCGAAGAGGAAACCGAAGACCTCGGCGAAAAACCTCTCCGCCGCCCTCCAAGCAGTAATCAATCCACTAGAAAATACAGTTGGGATACAAGGACAGCAATAGACCCTCCAAGCCTAATCTACCCAATGCACCTAAGCCCTCCAAGCTTCTTGCTCCAACGAGGTTGCGCCGAACCTTTTTCTTTTCTAGCTTTCCGGATTCCGCTACTACACCGTAGCATCAACCAATGAATATTGGCTCCTTCCTAACTGCTTCCCAGAACTCCAAACGACTGTCTCACAGAGATGATAATGGTGAGAACCAGGTTTGGTATAAAGGCCTCTCAAGGATTTGACAATGGAGAGGAAGAGAGTAAGGGATTTTGATGAGACTCTAAGGTAGAGATTGTGGGTAAAACAATCTGGTTTTTCTTTAGGGTTTCTCTCTCAAAATTCTCTCTGGAAGCTCTCTTTCAATCGTGGGTTAAAAGGGTATTTATACTGAAGAGGAGTGGAATGCGAAACGTCAGGTTTTTCCAAAACAGGGGTGGCTCGCGGCTTGACCTCGCGGCTTGACTAAGTCGCGAGTTCCAGTCGCGAGTTAACCGTATGGCCAGTTGTCCTGTTTTGTCCTGTAGTGCTCCAGCTAGCATGACTGTTCATCTTCCAGCATGCTTGGCACGTGTGCAGATTCTGGCGGGTTGAAGCCGCGAGTCCAGTCGCGAGTCCCAGCCGCGACTCTCTGTTTTCTTGCACACTCTTGAGCAATCTTCACACTATCTCACTCACTACCCTTACAACAATCCCACCTAAATACAGGGTTACTAAATGCTGAATTACAAGCAAATTTGGCACGGAATAAAGCCAATTAGATGGTTGAATAAATTCAACCTTACAACAACAATATGACAATCCAAAAAAACCAAACCGGTAAAAACCTGGGGAGGATTTAACCTAACTATCCTCAAGGTAAAACTGAATCCATTATGAAAGAATTGAAGTTTACACAATAGCGACTTAGACCACTAACATCCTATTACTACCTTGAGTAGGAAACTTACTACCACGACCATGTGACAGTTTCGAGTCCACGGACTACTTCTTTCTTGGATTCACAGCAAGTACAAGCATCCCCGCTTGTGTATCTTTAAGCTCTTAATGCAGCAACTGAATCGATCACCAAGTTCTTGACATAATCTTGAATCTTGGAAACCCTAAGTATGTGTGAAGGCAAACACCTCTTGATCTCACAAAATATTCACACAAACAGCATAAGGAGCATCCCCAAAACATGGCTAGGGTTTTCCCTTTTATACTTAAGACAAAGCATAAAATCCTACACGTCAAACGGGCTTGGGCTGAGTTGGAAATTCTGCAGAAAAAAAAAAAAATTTTGCATGACTTTTGATCGATCGAATCTAATTCTTGATCAATCGAGCTAGACAAATTTACATAATAAATCCTACAGGTACTCGATTCCAACTTTACATACAACCACATACTTTGAGTAAGTTTAAACAAGACTAAAATGTTTTGATCATGGTTTGCCAACATTACAAATTGAAGTTCTAATACATTTAAACCTAAAGTCTTAGAATCCAACAGTAGGATATGTAAATTGTTTGATCTTGATTATTCTATTTTAGTGAAAAAGAAAAGTAGCGTGGATTTATATGTTATTCTATGTAAATTGTGTAGTCTTGATTATTCTATTTTGTTATTGTGTTAGTAGATAAAAAATATATATTTAAAAAGAGAACTTTATAATTTTTTTAAAGAGATATATTACAATTAATAATAAATTTTGGTAAAAACAAATTGAGGAAAATTTGGTTTAGTTACAAATAAGCTTTAAGTAAATTGAGTTAGGAGTAATTTCAAATCAGATAGATTCTCCTCATAAAATTAGAAAATGCAATTAGAATCTTATTTATTTAGATCATTACTAAGGTTCTACTTTAATATTTTTATATGGACTTATAATTTTAAATCAAATGCAATGAACTCATTATGTTGTACATTTTTTTTTCTTTTATGATCTCAGGCAATATATAGGAAAACGAAGAAATAAGTTCTAAAAATAAAAGGGAAACATTTGAGGTTGAACTAATTTTACGCTAGCTCTAGCTCTACGTTCATGCACACATACATGATACAACCAAGGTATTCATGACAAAACAGCATGCAAAAAGAGTTTATGAAGGATTAACGCAAACATGCGACATTTGCCAGGGTAGTATCCATGGATCAAAATAATGGCATTTCATCTTGAGACGCAAGAAACCTCTTTTGGGAAATATAATGTAAAAGCCCCTAATCAAACCCCAAGGCCTTTAAGCTTGATCATAAATTCTGAGCAAGCAAAAATTATTTACCTAAACAATTAAGCCCCCAACATTTTTGGCAATTGAATAAATCTTAGTTATTAAATCTAATTATTTAAATCTAAGATAAAAAATTATAAAAATTAAAAATTAAAAAAAAAATATTCAAATTATACTTCTTATGACTTACTGCAAAATAAACTTGAGACTTGCAAGGACCGCTAAAGGCTGTTGGTCGCAAGAAAAATTCCTTTCTAGGAATAAGCATAGTAGGTTCTCCTGTCTCTGCATTGCATGTATCATTCCATGCCTTCAAAAATGCCTTGATATACCAAAGTATTAACATGTTAGTAAAATAGAAATGCTTAAAATTGAAAGAAAAATATAGAATTTTTATCACCCTCAAGTCTTAATGTAAGTGTCAACTTGAATTTCTTGAAATTTTATTATAATCGGTTAACTTCTTGGAGATATATATATATATATATATATATATACACACATACATTTAAAAGGTTTGTAACAAATCAAATATTCTATTAATATTTTTTCATTAAAACCTTACAAATTTAATTGGGTGATGTATATATGAATTCTGTTAAATTATCAATAAATTTTGATTTGTAATAACATTCTAAGAGAAAATTTGATTTGTCATTAGACTAATTAATGTTTAATGGCTTAATTATTTGAATAAAAAAATCTAGGGGCCAAATTGACACTTAATCAAAGTTCAAATATGATATTTCTAAAAACCTAAGAAAACAATAGGTCAACAAATTAAGAACAAAGTGTGGCTTCAAACATGTTAGGAGTTATCTTTTTCAACTCATTATGTATCAGTTTATAAAACAAAATCATGTGAATTATTTAAATAAGTCATATGAATCATTAAAAAAGTCATGTAACTAAAACTAAATATAAAAGATCGTTTTAGTCACCACATAATAAGTTGGAGTATGATAGCTCAAAACATGTTTAAAACCAAACTTTTTCAAAAAACTAACTTCTCATCAACTAAAGAATATGGAAGTACTACCATGGAATCATCCGTGACAGCGTCACCTTTTGCTCCGTAATCCATAACGTTAAAATATTCAACTTGAGCTTTAGGAGTAATCCAAATTAACGTCACTGGGACCATGGCCATGATGCGTAGAATAGAATAGAACTCCTGCATGAACAAGCGTACAGATTATCAGCTTTTCCTAATGGTGAATTTAGACTAAACTTGAGCTACATAAACTGGATTACCATTGATGAATTTCCTTTGTGGAATACAGTTAGGTCTACAGGACTGAAGAGTTCCATTTAGTATTTAAGGCGTCATTTTCATTCACTTTGGTCACCATAGGGAATTCATAATTTACGTGACCAAACAATCTCTTCAATGCCATTTTCCTTTCATGATAGCTTGGATAAGATTTGAAATCTATAGGTTTCATTCAATTAAAATTATTAGATCAAATAAGTCACAGATGTATTTCCCTTTTATGCAATTAAACAGATCATTCAGAACCTAACTAATCCTTTATTACATGACAAGGAATTTTACCAATCAGGTCAAAACAAAAGTGGAATTCCATTTTAATTTTTATTACAATCTTTTCTTTCTCGCTTTGTTCCTATTTGCACATTAGTTACTTTTGATCAAGTAACAGAAGGTTTATTGGTGAGGACTGCCAAATGGCAAAAGAGAGCTTGGCAATCAAATATGCAAAATCAAGGCTACATTCATCAAATCCAATACGTAGCTTAGCTTGTTCTTACACCTATCATTGATAGGATTTACTGTTAATGATGATGATGATAATTATAATAACTAGTCAGTACCCACAATGCACCGGAAAGTATAACATAGGATTTTTTTCTCTTTTTTTTTTTTTTTTTTTTTTGGTCTAAATGTAAAATTTCATAATTATAGTAATTATCTATAATCATTTATTATTGTTATGTTTGTATATAAAAATAAATATTCTATTATTAGAAATTATTTGTGATAGTGTTTACATATAAAATTATATATTTGCCAAGAGTTTTGTAGTTAATTTGATTGGTACCTTTTGGTGTGTCCTTGACCTCTAGGATTCAAACCCTCCTCTCCCAATTTAACTATCAAATATAAAAATAAAATAAAACTATATATTCTAGAATTAAAATAAAATAAAATGTGTCAAGATTTTAATGGAGAGTTCTCTAAAAAAAAAAGAGATTGTAAAGGAGATTTTAAATATAAAATGATTTTTTTTTAATTATTCGATTATTATAATAGAAAATTGGAGATTTAAACCATAGATGTCTTGAAAATACTAGAAAGTGCCAAAGCTACAAGGCTCTTAGCACGGAACAAGGGTTTTATTTTATGAGATAAGATTAAAATAAAAGGCTAAAAACAAACATAAATTTCAAATGGTTAAGTAATATATGTAGAAGTTAGTTTAAAACTTTTCATGTTGCTAAGTAGTAGTTAGTTTAAAACTCTTTCATTTGTTGAGTAATAGTTGGTTTAAAACTCTATCTCTTGTTAACATCATAAATAAATTAATAAAAATTATGTGTAAAATTGTGAGACGACCAAAACTTATATGGCAAAAATATATTAGAAGGTCAACTAATAGTCAAATGTTGTCAGCTATTGTATATAATAATAATAACAATAATAATAATTACCATATATTATAAAAATATTAATAATAATATACCAAGCAAAATGATTTATCAGCACATCAAAGATATGTACACAAAGGGTGCCTCATTTTTACAAAAATGCAAGGGTATAGCAACTATAACAAACCATGTCCAGTGTCCATAGTTCATTTTATACCATAGAAATTAGTATTGGATATTTTGTGCAGTATGCGAGTATATTATGTAAAAGCTTATCTTTATAGTACACGTACAATACTCATTAAGTCATATTATTTGAGAATTAGTTATATTACATGTCATTATTTATAAATAAATAAAGGAAATGTGAATTATTATTGTAGGGACACGTTTTGCAGCACAAGTCCAAGATGTATGGGATCTAGGTCTAGTGAGCCCAGTACAATAAATTTATAGAGAATGGATCAAAGAACTAGGCCCTAATGAATTTGACAACGGCTAATATGGATTTAAAAGATGATCAAGCAAGAACAAATAAAATAAAACTAAATGAATTCACTGTCCGAGGAGGTATTTGATCATACAAATCAATAACAGTTGGATACAGGTATAATTTTGATTGCTATAGTATTTTTGCTCTATTTTTCCGATCCTTTCCTCATGGAAGGTCTCTTACATTATATAGCTCCCTCCGGACCATCTTGATCATATACTTGTTGTTTATTTGAGCCCTTATTTGAGTACCTGTCCCATCAGACACCCTCTTTGGCTTTTTGTGAGTTGTGATTGTCAAGGCAGCATTGTTCAGGGCTTCTTTCCACATAAATGCAACTAGAAGAGTAGCTGTAGTACATTTAATGCGGTGGTAACAACTTTTTCCTTAGATATTTTTGAGTTCCCATCACCCTGGTATGTTTATGATGCACGTTCCTGTCACTAGAGCTTCCTTGAAGGTCACCTTAATTATCAGGATACATACTAAAGCTGTTCCCAGTTTTATCCGAGGAGATGTTCCTCCTCGGACCACCTTCTACTCATTCCTTACTTATGAAGCTTTAGATTGGAATTACCCATAACTATTTATTCCTCCTCGGACCATTCGTGTCCTCGAACCAAGCCCAAGGCCCAATATACACTTTAGATGGAGTACCCTAGGATTAAGTCCCTTAGAAAGGATTTAAGTCTTCTTATATACTATACAATTTTTTATAACTCTGCCTTAACATTTCGCCTTCTCGGATAATAGTTTTTATTTTTCTAATCATAACTTCCTCCTCGGCTGTTTTTGCAAATAAAAATCACGTTGCTCCGAGACTTAGTCACGTCAACGTACCGAGTCTTAATAAATTGCTGAAGTCCGAGATATTCATAAGCGAAGACAGACAGTTACAGGCCACCCACTTAATTTTGGACTACGAGCCCCTGTCTCTCATATTCTAGGACGTTGGCCATGCAATTAGGGCTGGTGACCCCAGGCTAGCACGCATAAACATCTCTAAGCTGGGGTTCTTGTCTAGGAGAGACCTTTCGCCCGTTGAGTTGCCGATTCAACGCACCCCTCAAGAAGTAGTCGCTCCGAGAGAGGAGACAGCCTCTACACTTTTATCCCTTGAGGCCAAGATCAACCAATTCTATCTTGAGGAGGAAGGTGAAGTGCCAAAAAGGCGGGTAGAGCTCTCAAGGTTTTCTGCTGCTCATTCTCCAAGGTTGATAGTTGCTCGGGTTGATACCAGCTCGTAGGAAGAAGAAGGTATGGACTTGAAGTAAAGGTCCAGCTTAAAGAGTCTGTTGGCCAACCAAAATAAAGGGTCAACTTCAAAAGAAGTCACCAAAATCCAAGTTCCTCCTAATCTTCCCCCTCCTCCGCCCTCTGTGACCGCAGAGGAACTGCTCCCTTCCTGGTTTAAAAAAGAAGAGAAAGGCGCAGGAAAGGGAAAAGGGGGAGATTATTCCTCCGAAAAGGGTGAAACAGCCCAAGAATGTTAAGGACAAATGGGCTCCCTCCGTGGAGAGCAATGAGGAGACTAGTGCTGAAGTGTGCCGAGGGTCACACACATGGGCCCCTCGACTAGAGGTGGGGGGTGCTCCCATTCCTTGGGATGCCACGATTGGGAGTCCCAAAGGGGGCACGCCAGCGTCCTTATCGAGGCCTTAAAATAGCCTCTTCTCCTCCCCAGAGACATGGAGGGCCTTAGGCAAACAAGGCAACAAGACCTTTTCACGTCCCTGAAGAGGGATTTAGCCATGGTAAAGCAGTCAATACTCTTCTGAGTTCAACGCTAGGATGCATACTTATTCATATGTATATACTTGACCACTTTGCTATTATCATGCAGATCACCCAACAAGTTTTTGTAGCTGAGGAGTGGATCAGGACTGCTCGCGATAAAGTTAATGTTGAGGCCCACTCCCAAGCTAATGCTAAGAAGGCTCTTGGAGCCTTTAAACAAGAAAAGGCGGAGTTGGCTGAAAAGCTGAAAGAAGTGAACCAGGCTCGCCTAAGTGCTGAGGCGGGTCTAAAGACCACGAAGAAGTAGGCCGAGGATCAACGCCAAAAGTTGCACTTAACCGAGATAGACCTGGCCAACGAAAGACATATGGTTTTGGATCTCAAGGCAGAGCTGTAGAAATCCAAGGATGCAGCTCGGGTGGCCAAGGAAGCCACTGAGGCCGCAATGAAGGCATCCTATGAATGTGGGGTGCAGGACACAGAGACCCGGCTGGCAGAAGAGGTGGCCGCAGTGTGCAAAGACTACTGCACTGAATCATAGGCGATAGCGCTTGATCAGGCGGGAGTCTCTGCAGACTCCGAGTTGAGGAGGGCCGAGAATATCTTCTTCTTGGAGGATATTCGAGAAGTTCCAAATACGGTCCCTCCTCCTAAGCAGCTCCTTACCACCCAAGCTTCCCTTCCTGGTGCTTAAGTTTCTAAAGGGACTGAAGTGGGTAAGAAGGCTCAGCCACTGATGAAGGCCAATCCCTCCGAGGATGCCCTTACAATCAAGGATGTGGTCTCCTAGGCCAAGGATGCAGAGCTCAAATCTCAGGCTGAGGGTGGCAAGCTAATGGCAACTGATTCCAAAAAGGGCCCTCGACCAACAGAGAAGTAGTTGTAGGATTTTTCTTTATTATTATCTTTTTTATTTTCTTTTCTTATGCCCTTTGCCACCACTTGTAATGCATCTTCCTTTGACTAATGAATAGACTTTTCTTTTTTACTTCTTGTGTCTCTACTTTATATGCTTTCATGTTTACTATTATTGCAAATAAAATTGAACAGCTGCCACTCTAACTTTAATAGAAACTAACAACACCCTGCCACCAACTTAACTAATTTGACTAAGTGCCAACAACAAAGAGATTTACCTCATATTTACACTGTAACTTGATTCTTTTGCCATGAAGGCTGAATCCAATAAAGATAAGTAATAAACTTTGTAAAAAATAAAAGGGGGGAATATTCTTCATTCTGCCCAACATTTGTGTAAATAATTAAGGACTTTAGCTTGCACAAAGCCAGCCATTCGAGGAGTTGGATATAATCCTAGATCTGTTTTAACACTTAGTGAAAAATAAATAGATGTTATAGCGTTAATTTTCCCAAGTATACAATCTAAGGGACCAAGTATGACTTGGGTTTTGTTTAAACACTAAAAAAGATGTCAAAGAGTGTTAATTTCCCTAAAGCATCTGGTCCAAGGACCCAAACATGACTAAGGTTCTGTTTAACAACTTATAAAGATGTCATAGAGTGTTAATTTCCTCAAAACATCTAGTCCGAGGACCCAGGCGTGACTAAGGTTCTGTTTAATCACTTATAAAGATGTCATAGAATGTCAATTTCTCCAAAGCATCTGGTCTGAGGATCTAAGCATGACTAAGGTTCTGTTTAATCACTAATAAAGAATGGATAAAGAGAAGTACAATGCCTTT
Source organism: Quercus robur (assembly GCF_932294415.1). Taxonomy (NCBI): domain Eukaryota; kingdom Viridiplantae; phylum Streptophyta; class Magnoliopsida; order Fagales; family Fagaceae; genus Quercus; species Quercus robur. Next base: position 27,209,167 of record NC_065538.1, read on the forward strand.
ATACAACAAATGAACATATTGACAAATGAAACTTTTATTAATAATAATACATTTTCAAGTTGTTTGCATTTCAAGGGCGTAGTATTACATGCTCATCTAAGTCTTCCAGAAAATATGCTCCTATACCAGCCACCGAGGTGATGCGATATGGTCCTTCCCAATTGGGCCTTAACTTTCCCCACGTTGGGTTCTTCGCAATACCCAAGACTTTTCTCAACACCAAGTCACCAGGCACTAATGGTCTCAACTTTACATTAGCATCATAACCTTGTTTGAGTTTGTGTTGGTAGTATGGCAATTGAACCTTTGTGCTTTCTCTTCTTTCTTCAATAAAGTCTAGGCTCTTCTCCAACAACTCATTGTTACTGCTTGGATTGAACGAGCTGGTCCTTAATGTTGGGAAGCCAGTTTATAAAGGAATGACAGTCTCAGCCACATAAGTCATTGAAAAGAGGGTCTCTCTTGTTGACCTGCGAGGTGTAGTTCTATACGTCCAGAGGACATGTGACAACTCTTCTATCCATCTTCCCTTTATGTCACCTAGCCTTCTCTTGAGTCCATTCGCTATGACCTTGTTAACAGCCACAGCCTATCCATTTCCCTGGGGATAAGCTGGAGTGGAATATCTGTTTGTAATTCCAAGATCACAACAGTATCTCCTAAAAGATTTGTTGTCGAATTAAAGGCCATTGTCTGAGATGAGGGTACAAGGGACCCCAAATCGTGTGACAATGTTTTTTCAAAAAAATTTCTTGGTATCCATGTCCCTGATATTTGCCAAAGGCTCAGTTTCAACCTACTTGGTGAAGAAGTCCATGCCAACCAGCAAATATTTCTTATTTCTTGTTGCTTTAGGGAAAGGGCCAATGATGTCTAAACCCCATTGAGAAAAAGGCCAAGGGCTGGATAGGGGGTTAAGGACTCCTCCTAGCTAATGTATATTTGGTGCAAACCTTTGACACTGATCACATTTCTTCACATATTCTTACGCTTCTTTCTACATATTTGGCCACCAATAGCCTTAAGTGATGGCTCTGTGAGACAAAGATCTTCCTCCGATATGGCTTCCACAAATCCCTTCATGTAACTCCTCAAGGAGTAGCTCTAACACCTCAGGGTAAATGTAGAGTAGGTATGGCCTAGAAAAAGAGTGCTTGTACAGTTTTTGGTCCTCGGATAGCTAAAACGAGGCTCATTTCTCCGTACTTTGTCAGTCTCTAATTTATCCTCTGGCAAGATGTCCTCTCTTAGGAATAGTACTATGGGATCCATCCAACTAGGCCCTACTCTGAATTGGTGAACATGGACCATCTTTTCCTTTACGTCTGTGGGTTTGCATAAGTCTTCTATAAGGATAACCCGAGATAAGCTCTGCGTCAAGGAGGTTGCAAGCGTGACTAGGGAATCAGCATGTGTGTTTCCACTTCTAGGGACGTGCAGTAGGCTGAATGATTCAAATCCTGATTGCAAATGCCTAACTTGACTTAAGTACCCTTGCATTCTCTCATCTCTTGCTTCTAATTCGCCCTTCACCTGGCCAATGACTAGTCTTAAGTCCGAGAACATCTTTACTGCCTTTCCTACCATTCTTTGAACCATGGACATTTCTTCTAGCAAAGCTTCATATTCAGCCTTATTATTTGTAGCCGAGAAGCCTAGTCTTAGTGACTTTTCAATAGTGATTTGTTCAGGAGAAACCAGAACTAGCCCCACTCTGGAGCCCTTTTGATTTGCTGCACCATCAACATATACCTTCTAGAATTAAGGTTCTTGCAAGGAGATTGTGCCAACTAATTTTCCATCCATGTTATGTGTCACTGCCACTTCTTCTAATGGGGGTTCAACAAACTCGACCGAGGTATGTACTTAATGTCAAAAGCCCTTAGAATTGTGCCCTATTTAGCAATCATTCTCATGTAGTCAGCACTTCGAAGTATAGCCTTAAGTGGAAGCTGAGTCAAGACGACGACCGTATATACTTGGAAGTAATGGGGAAGCTTTCGTGTACCATGCACTACCGCCAAGATGGCTTTCTCCAATGGTAGATAACGAATCTCAACCTCATATAGTGACTTGCTCACATAGTAGACTGGCCATTATACACTATCAACTCATATCAACACCAAACTCACAGCATGAAGGGCCACAGCGATATAAGCAAACAAGACCTCATCCACCTTAGGACTGGACATGATAGGTGGCCGAGATAGATATTCTTTAAGTTGTTGGAAAGCGAAAGCACATTCCTCGGTCCACTCAAATCCCTTCCACTTATTCATCAAGAAGAAGAAGGGTCTGCACCTATCTACTAACCGAGAAATAAACCGGTTCAAGGTAGCAGTCATTTCAGTAAGCTTCTGAACCTTTTTGGGATTTCGAGGTGGTTGTAAACTATTAATGGCTTTCATTTGATCGGGGTTGACCTCAATTCTCCTGTGAGTCACCATGTATCCTAAAAACTTGCCTGATCTCACACCAAATGAGCACTTGGAAGCATTTAGGCGCAACTTGTGTTTCCTCAGAATTTCAAAGATGTCTCGGAGGTCTCCAATGTGCTCAGACACCACCTTGCTCTTCACCACCATGTCGTCTATAGAGGTTTCAATACTTTTGTCCAACTGTGGTTCAAACATTCTCATCATCATCCTTTGATAGGTAGACCCTGCATTTTTTAAGCCAAAAGGCATCACCTTGTAATAGTAATTTCCTATGGGAGTGACAAAAGCTGTCTTTTCTTGATTGTTCAGGGTAAGTGGTATCTGATGATACCCTTGAAAGGCGTCTAAGAAGCTCATCCGAGGATGGCCCACTGTTACATCCACCAACTAATCTATTTGAGGCATAGGGAATAGATCTTTTGGGCAAGCCTTATTTAGATCTATGAAGTCCACACACACTCGCCACATCCCATTCTTCTTTTTCACCACCACAGTATTGGCCAACTATTCAGGATAGAAAACTTCCTTGATAGCCCCTGCCTGCTTAAGCTTCATCACCTCATCTCTAACAACATCTACATGTTCCTTGGACGGACGCTGAGGTGACTGCTTTTTGGGAATGATGGATGGATTAACATTTAAATGATGACAGATGAAGTTTGGATCCACCTCCGGGGCTTCATAAGCGTCCCATGCAAACAAATCAACATTTCTACTAAGAAATTCTACTAGCTCTTCCTTCTTTTTAGGAGGCAACTGAGGCCCAACCTGAAAGAATTTCTCCGGATCGTCACCTATAACAACCTTTTCTAAATTTTCACATTTGGCCTCCTCGACTGATCCATTGATAGGCAACTCCGAAGCTTTTAATTGCTATAAGCCCCTTTGATTAAAAGCCAAGGACTTCACTTTGGGTTGATGTAAGATGGTAGCCACCAGGCATTACCTAGCTATGGATTGACTCCCCACGATTTCTTCAATGCGACCTCCCGACGAATATTTCACATTTTGGTGCAGAGTGGAAGAGAAGGCCTCCAGGGCATGAAACCAGGGTCTGGCTACAATGGATATGTAGAAGGAATAAGCATCCACCACGATGAAGTTTACTTCCACCACTTTTGAACCCGCTTGCACGGGTAGTCTGATTTGACCCTTTAAGATGACAGTCTTCCCATCAAAGCTCACCAAAGGAGAGTCGTAGGCTGTCAAGTCGTCGGGCCTTAAGTTCAGCCCCTTGTATAAGTTGGGGTACATGATCTTGGCTGCACTGCCCTGGTCCACCATTACCCTCTTCACGTCATACCCCTTGATCCTAAGCGTGGTCATTAAAGCGTCATCATGTGACTGGATGGTCCCAATTTTGTCCTCATCCGAGAAACTCAATGCCGGAGGGACATCCATCTTAGCCCCCTTTGGCCCTAAATTAGCACCCTCGGCAAGTAGCCGAGCCACGGACATCACTCTAGAGGGGCAAGAGCTGGTTCTCCCTAGTGTAGCAAAGATGACATTGATCATTCCTAGAGGAGCTCTTGAAGAAGCATCTTTATAGGGTTCCGAACCTGCCTAACTCCCTTGGCCATTGGAATGATGCAAGAGCTGTTTCAACTTTCCTTCTTGGACCAACTAGTCTAAATGGTTCTACAAATTTTTTGCAGTCCTCGATGGTGTGTCCCTAGTCCTGGTGGTAGTGGAAATAAAGGCTCTTGTTGCGTCTCATGGGATTTCCTACCATCTTATTTGGCCATTTGAAGAACGGCTCATTCTTAATCTTTTCGTATACTTAGTGCACTAGCTCTCGGAACACAACATTAACCGCTTGGGTGTTGGCAGATCCTGACTGTCCAGCAAAATCTCTCCGAGGTTGGTTATTATTGAATCAGTCCGACTTGAAATCCCTTCTCTCCTGAGGGATAACCTTCGCTTTACCTTTCCCTTGCTGTTGGTCTTCCTCAACCCTCTTGTATTTATCAATCTGGTCCATGAGTTGGTGCACACTGGTAATAGGTTAGCCAGTCAGAGACTTCCTTAAACCGTATTTAACAGGGAGGCCAACCTTAAAAGTACTGATGGCCACGTCATCAAAGTCACCATCTATCTCATTGTACATCTCCCAGTATTTGTCCAAGTACATTTTCAGGGTCTCCCCCTCTAGCATGGATAAGGACAGTAGTGAGTCCAAGGGCCGAGGTACCCTACTACACGTGATAAAACAAGAGCTAAAGGCCCGAGTGAGCTCCTTAAAAGAATCTATGGAATTGGCCCTCAAACCATCAAACCATCTCATCGCCACAGGTCCCAAAATGGAGGGCAATACTTTACACATCAAAGCCTCGTCCTTAGAGTGGACAGCCATCCTCTGGTTGAACTGGCTCACATGTTCTACAGGGTCCGTTCGACCATTGTAAATGGTGAACGTGGGCTGATGGAATCGCCGAGGAAGTTTTGCCCCCTCTATCTGCGAATGAAAGGTGATTTGGAGATTTGACTCAATGTCTTATTCATGGCATTGTTTCCCAAGCCTTTACGAGGCGGGCTCTTATATCTTTGCTTGTGGTGGTGCTCTTTATCATAGGAGAAATACTCGCTTGGTGGAGTTCTTAACCTTTGCCTGTAACTAACATCTTCTTCATCATTGAAGGAGATGTCAGAACTGGAAGGAGTTCATTTCCGTTATGCATGGCGCAGCTTCTTCTTTAAATTGTCAATCTCCCTTTGCATGGCTCTATTGTTCTGCTCTTGAGAGATGTGACTCCTAACTCGAGCATGACTTTTACCAGTATGTGTGGTGAGTATGCTACCTTCTCAGTCTCGCTTACATTCAAGGTTAAGGAAGTCATCTTGTCACCTAGAACCCATGGATTCTTCTTAATAGGGACATGATCCTACCATAGTTAAACGTCGTACTCACTATTACACAAGTTCTTCCCACAGACGGCGCCAATTGTAGGGACACGTTTGTAGCCTAAGCCCAAGATGTATGGGATCTTGGCCCAGTGAGTCCAGTACAATAGATTTATAGAGAATGGGTCGAAGAACTAGGCCCTAATGAATTTGATAATGACTAATATGGATTCAAAAGATCATCAAGCAAGAACAAATAAAATAAAACTGAATGAATTCACTGTCTGAGGAGGTATTTGGTCATACAAATCAATAACAGTTGGATACAAGTCTAATTTTGTTGCTACAGTATTCTTTCTCTATTTTTCTAATTCTTTCCTCATGGAATGTCTCTTACATTATATAGCTCCCTCCGGACCATCTTGATCCTACACTTGTTGATCATTTGAGCCCTTATTTGAGTACATGTTCCATCAGGCACCCTCTTTGGCTTTCTGTGAGTTGTGATTGCCAAGACAGCACTGTTTAGGGGTCTTCTCCACATAAATGCAGCCAGAAGAGTAGCTGTAGTGCATTTAATGCAGGGGTAATAGCTTTTCCCTTAGATATTTTTGAGTTCTGATCACCCTAGTATGTTTATGATGCACGTCCCTGTCACTGGAGCTTCCTCAAAGGTCACCTTAATTATCAGGATACATACTGGAGCTGTTCCTAGTTTATCTGAAGAGATGTTCCTCCTCGGACCACCTTTCTCTCATTCCCTACTTATGAAGCTTTAGATTGGAATTACTTATAATTATTTATTCCTCCTCGGACCATTCATGTCCTCGGACCAGACCCAAGGCCCAATATACACTTTAGGCCCTTAACCCTACAATTATGATTGATATAATTTAGTATGTGAACATATTTAAACAATTAAATAAACTCACAAACATTTAATCATATTAACTAATTTATTGCATAATTATGTTCTATGTTTTTTGCTGTGTGTATTATTAAATTTTGCATTTGTGTTTTATTGGTTTTTATTGCAATCATTGCTTCTTCATTTTTCTTTCTTTTTTTTTGAGAAAATTTCAACCATTGCTAAAGTAACCAAGTGCGCAAGAATGAAAATTCCAAATAAGTTATTTTAATATAAATCTTAGAAATAAGCATATAAATTACCAAGATCCTATTGTCTTAGTGGCATTTCCTTAAAAAACCCAAATTTAAGACTTATTGTGAATGAAAAAATATATGGAAAAGAAAAGAAAAACCATATAAATTCCCATTTTAAGTAAATAGGTAGATATAAATTCCCTTTATATATTAATAATTAGTGCACCACCTACAAAAAGTAATTCTCAAATATGAATGCATGTACCTCATTAAACACATGACAATAAAATAAAATATTTTCATATTTAATTAAAAGAAACCACAATTATTTTTTGTTAAAGAGAAAATAATACAAAAAAAAAATATATATATATATATATATATATATATAAGATATAAAGCCGAAATCATTTGTTCTTTCATTGACATCATAATATTATATAACCTAAACTTTTGAGAGCTCACAATTTTACATGTCATTATTTTCACATTTAAAAGAAACCGCTATTATCTTTTGCTAAAGAGAAAATAATACCAAAAAATTATAAGATATAAAGTCAAAGTCGTTTGTTTTTTCATTGACCTCATAATATTATATCAGCTAAATTTTTTAGAGCTCATAATTTTACATGTCATTATTTTAATATTTTTTAATGGAAATTTTATATTTAAACCCTCCATTAGAATTTTGGTACATTATATTTTATTTTTATTGTAGAATAAATCATAATAAACAAAACTAATACTAAAATATATTGTTCCATATAAAAATATAGAATGTCTATTAATAACTACCATTATTATCAAATTTTACATTTAAAAAAATAAATAAAAGAGTGAAAAAAAAATTATATTAAGTTTAACTTTCAATGCAAATGCACAAGTTATCAACTGATTAAAAAAGTATTGAAAGTTTACATATATATATATATATATATATTGAAAGTTTTGTTGAGGTGGAAGGCTAAATGAAGAGTATTTTATGTCTTTCTAGCTAGATGTGTCACATGGCAACACTTTAATTAGGCAATTACAGCTTAGAATGTGCGAAACAAAATTATTAGTTGGTAACTTAGGATAACCTATACTGAACAAGTAATTTAGGTGAGCTGTATTGTCATGCTGCATTCATTTATATTTAATAAGTTGCAATGAAGAAGAAATTCGTAAACTATTAGAATACTACCTAGCTAACATATAAGTCTAATTAAATAGTTGGTATTAGAGGATTCAAATTCTGAACGTTTCCATTGAAAACACCAAAAGATATTAGTTGAGTTACAAAACTCTTAACTCTTGAAAGCTATTTTTCTATTCTATTATTATGGCTTCTTCTGGTGTTTTTCCTATTTGCCCGATTGCCTAGCATGCTATAGTGAATGCGTCTTTACTTTTCATCAAATAAAAGAAGGTTAACTAGTGTGGAATAAAAATTGGCACAAAGAGGACAAGCAATCCAATATGCAAAATTTATGGTACATTTATCAAATCTCGTAGTTTGCTTTGATAGGCTACAACTCTCCGCATATTTATCCAACCTTAGCCCAATGAGTGTGGCAATTTTTCCCATGGCCAATTCATAGTGACGAAATCGATCAATAATCTATATATATATATATATAAAACCGAAGCCTTTGCTGGCACCACAATTTTCCACGTCAGCACAATATTTAAAAAATAAAAAATGGCACCACAATTTTCCACGTCAGCACAATATTTAAAAAATAAAAAATAAATAAAAATTATAACCCCTCAAAACCCTAGCAACCTTACCCCTCTCTCAAGTTAAAAAACATAAAGCCACGGTTTTTGCAAACTCTTTCTCTCTCCAGACGTAGGAAGCCCTAAAACATTCAAGATCTACAAAACCCTAGCAACCTTACCCCCCCTCAAGTTAAGAAATATAAAGCCACGGTTTCTGCAAACTCTCTCTCTCCAGACGTAGGAAGCCCTAAAGCATTCAAGATCTACAATGCACGGTATAGATTTTAGCTTATAAAGTTCAGCTTTTGTAAGGTTAGTTTTGTTTATATATTAATTAATACATAGTACTTTGTTCACCATTGAATACTCACATAATCAATTTCCAATTCAGTGTTCAAGAATTAAACCAAAATTCTAACTGCTCTATCATAAAATATTATTATTAGTATGAATTTTATGGAGTTGCGGTGTTCAAGAATTAAACCAAAATTCTTTTAAATTATCTATAATATTTTGTCCTTTGAAAATTTTATCTCTTTGATTTTAGTATATTGTGTTTCTTAAACTATAGAGAGATTTTCTTTGGTTTCTGCAAACCCTCTCTCTCTCTCCAGATGTAGGAAGCCCTAAATGCACGGTATAGCATTCAAGATCTACAACTCACGGTATAGATTTTAGCTTATAAAGTTCAGCTTTTGTAAGGTTAGTTTGTTTATATATTTAGTCCTTACGTTTAGGTTTAGTTTAGGTTTAGGTTTTAAGAGATTTATATATCACTACTATGTGGCTGAATTTCCCGTGACATCAGTTTTATGTTTTTAACCAAATACATCAGGAAAGCAAGAGAAGGCGCATAAATATTTAGTCCTTAAGTTTAAGTTTAGGTTTAGGTTTAGGTTTTAAGAGATTTATATATTACTACTATGTGGCTGAATTTCCCGTGACATCAATTTTATGTTTTTTTTTTTTTTTTTTTAAATTTGTTTTATGTAAGGTTAGTTTGTTTACATCAGTTCTTTGTCTCAAAGATAAGGCTTTTAATATATCCCTTGCAAGCACACATGAACGTAAATTGTCTTTTAATATATGCATACTTTATTATTTTCTAATAGTTTTCTCATGCATCGCACGGGTTAGCGACTAGTATATACATAAAATCATAGTTGTCAGAATATAAATAGTTTTTTCATTTTTTATGTATCGTGTAAGGTATCGTGCATTATATAAAAATTTATGAAAAATTATAAATATACATATTTAAATGGTATATGTATTATTAAATTGAACATATGCAACTAATAACTGTTGGATATACAGAATTAGGTCTCTCCCCCGTGGAGCTCTCTCTCTTGTGTATACGAGTTTCCTTCCTCCCTTGACTTAGGTCTAGGGCATCTTTTCTTTTTCTGTCTTTAGTTGTGTGAGTGATATTAGTTTACCATGGCTGATGAGGTCGTTAATAGTATGGAGAACATGAAGTTGACTACGGAAGAGGAGGAGGTGATTACCATCTCTGATGAAGGACGTTTGGAAGCCATTGAGGACTGCACTCTCAGTTTGATGGGTAAGCTCTTGACGTGCAAATATTTTAATAAGCAAGCAGCAAAGAATACTATGAGACGGGCTTGGGGTTTAGAGGACAGTCTACGTATCACAGAGGTAGGGCCAAATCTTTTTCAGTTTAAATTCACATCTGAATTTGATCTGAATAAAGTCTTAAGAGGAGGTCCGTGGACTTTTGATAATCAATTGTTATTGCTTAAGCATTGGAGGAGAGGTATGACTGTTGAGAATATAAGAATGGAGACGACAAGCCTCTGGGTTCAGATCTAGGGGGCGCCGCTAGACATGTTTACATCATAGGTTGCTAACGAAGTGGGGAGTAGACTCGGGGCTATTAAGGAAGTTAAGCAGAGAAGAGGGCAGGACGAGTTGCACTATTTCATGAGGGTTAGGGTGGCGTTACCTATCTCAAAGCCCATTCGCAGGGGAAGCTTTATTGCGGGGTCTGATGGAGAAAAACACTGGGTGAAGTTTAAATACGAACGGTTGCCGTTGTTTTGCCATTTTTGTGGCAAACTTGGCCATGATGTAAAGAATTGCGTTGAACACTTTGCGACAACTAAGAATGGAGGCACTGTCGACTACCAATATGGAAACTTCCTTAAAGCCATGGGAGGCCGAGCAAGAGGTGGTTCATTTGAAATAAAAACAGAGGGGGCTGAATACAATCCAGAGGGTGGTGGTGAAACGTCTAGCACCGGTTTTTACAGGTCTAAGGGGGGTCCGATCAGGTGTGAAGCGCCACTGCAACAGAGTAGAGCTGTGGCGACAATAGATGGGCAGTGTAGAAACCCTAGAAACGATGATGAAGGATAGTCCGGATTTTCAAGAATCACGCCACATGTTCACGAACGTAATCACGCCCATGCAAATTACGTGGTGAGTGGTACTGCTGACGTGCATAAAGCAGTAACTGAGCTGAAGGAAAACCCAATACAAAAGGTGGATGGTTTACCTAGTGGGTTGGAGGGCAAGGCATGTGAGAGAACGTGATGGGCTTAAGTGGCGCTGAAGTTATTTCAGAAAAACAATCAAATGGGCCAAATGCTGTAAAGCCCAAGTCATCTTGGACTAGATTCAACAGGATGGATTTTGGGCTTGGGGATTTGCAAAAGGTGTTGTTGCCGTCCAATGGAAAAAGGCCACTTCCAGCAGATTTTGATGGGAACCTGAATATTAAGGGAGAGGAGGGAAGAACTAAGAGGGGGAAAGTAGAGAATGAGGAAGCTTCTGTTTTTGAGAGATCGGCGGGGTGGATGACCACCCTTGCCGGGAGCAATGAGACTATTATGCTGAAACTGCTAAGGGCTTGGGAATCCTTGGACAAGTCGAAGCCTTTGCAAACTTGTGAAGGAACAAGCTCCCACTGTGTGTTTTCTTATGGAAACACGTCTGGATAAAGAAGGATTTGATAATTTGTATGGAGATTTGCAGTTTTAGAATAAAATTATAGTTAAACAACCAAATGCAGGGGGTGGTTTGGCTTTATTATGGAAGAAGGAGGTCGTGATGGATTTGATTAATTATTCGCCTAATCACATTCTAATGAAGGTCATTGAAAAGGATGGGTTTGTCTGGTTTTTTATTGGATTTTATGGCTAGCCTAAGGCTCAGCATAAAGAAAATTCTTGGCAGCTGCTGGAACATCTGAGGAGTTTTGTTAATGGTGCATGGCTTTGTGCGGGAGATTTCAATGCAATTCTAAATAGTGTAGAGAAATTAAGCTTAAGGCCACCTAATTCAGCAGAGATTGATGCATTCAGAAATGTGTTAGACTCTTGTACTTTGGAGGATTTGGGATATAGAGGGTATACCTACACGTGGTCTAATAAAAGGCCTGGTGATGCTAATACCAAATTAAGACTTGATAGGGCTGTGGCAACTATAGAGTGGCGGGCTAAATTTTCGATAACTACAATTTCTCACCTTCCACCCCATGCTTTGGATCATTTGCCAATTTTGGTGCATGTGAAGAGTGTTCAAAGGTTTCAGCAAAAATTCAAAAAGGAGTTTAAATTTGAAGAAGCTTGGTTACTGTGGGAGGATTGTGGAGTAGTGGTTAAAGATGCCTAGGATATGGTGGGAGTGGGGGAGTTGGGTTTAGCTTCAATAAAGGAGAAGATTAAGTTTTGTGGTGAGGAATTGCAAGCATGGGGGTCTTCAAAGTTAGAGTCGAATGATGTAGCCATTAAAACTCTTCAAAACCGGCTGGAGGTATTAAATAGTGCTGAAGTGGTGACTGAAGAATCTAAGGCCGAATACTTGAGTGTCAGCAAATAGTTGGATGACTTGCTATTGAAGCAAGAAATTTACTAGGCACAACGGTCTCGGATCCCGTGGCTTAAACATGGTGATAAGAACACTAAATACTTTCACTCAAAAGCCTCCCAGAGAAGAAGGCGGAATAATATTAAGGGGATTCGAAGTGCACAAAGGCATTGGGTGGAGGAGATGGAGGAGATAGCAAATGTGGCCACTGGTTACTTTGACAATTTGTTTTGTGTAGGTAATTGTGATCAGATGGAGGAATGTCTCAATGCAGTCCTAAGGAAGGTGACGTCGAAGATGCATGATACCCTATCCAATGAGTTTAGTGCTGAAGAAGTTAAAATGGCGTTGTTCCAAATGGGACCAACAAAGGCACTTGGACCTGATGGTATGAATGCTTTATTTTACCAAAGATTTTGGTATGTTGTGGGTGATACTATAGTTGATGCTATGTTGGATTTTCTAAATATTGGTCATATGTTGCTTGATATTAATCATACTTACATTGTGTTGATTCCTAAAGTGAAGAACCCGGAGAAAATGTCTAACTTTAGGCCCATAAGTTTGTGTAATGTGATTTACAAAATAATTTCTAAAGTATTAGCCAATAAACTGAAACAAGTGTTACTTAATATCATATCTCCCACTCAAAGTGCTTTTGTCCCTGGGCGCCTTATTACTGACAATGTGTTGCTAGCATATGAAACACTACACACTATGCACCACAGGAAGAAAGGGAAGAAAGGGTATATGGCGTTGAAACTTGATGTTAGTAAAGCATATGATAGGGTGGAAGTGGCCTTTCCTTCAGGGGGTTATGCAGCGGTTAGGTTTTCCTAAAACATAGATAGAAAGGGTGATGAGTTGTGTCACAACGACTTCATTCTCTGTTCTTGTGAATGGGAGACCGTTTGGTAATGTTCTTCCTTCTAGGGGAATTCGTCAGGGTGATCCTTTCTCACCATATTTATTTCTGTTATACACTAAAGGGTTTACTTCGCTATTGGTCAAAGCAGAGATAGGAGGGACTTTGCATGGGGTGTCTATCTGTAGAAATGCACCAAAAATTACTAATCTTCTCTTTGCAAATGATTCATTGATTTTTAGCAAGGCTTCATCAGCGGAGATTAATTCTATTGTTGAGATCCTTCAAGTTTATGCTAAAGCCTATGGCCAATGCATAAATTTGGAAAAGTCTTCAATGTATTTCAGTAATAACACCACTGTTCGCTAGAAGCAGGAGGCTTTGGGGATTCTTGGAGTGAAGGAAGTGTCTCGGTTCGAATCATATTTGGGTTTGCCTACTTTAGTTGGAAGGGCAAAATACCATACTTTCTCTTTCATTAAAGATAGGGTGTGGAAAAAATTACAGGGGTGGAAGGGGATGATGCTTTCTAGAGTTGGGAAAGAAGTTCTCATCAAGGCAGTTGCTCAGTCTATTCCAACGTATACAATGAGTGTTTTCCAACTCCCATTGAAATTATGTGAGGAGTTGTATGGTTTAAGTACTAGGTTTTGGTGGAGCCAAGTTGGGAATGAAAGGAAAATTCATTGGAAAAGTTGGGATAAACTGACATTGTCAAAGAAGGAAGGTGGAATGGGATTTCGGGACCTTAGAGCTTTTAATTTAGCCATATTGGCCAAGCAAGGGTGGAGGCTATTAAAAGATACAAATTCTCTTCTCTATCAATGCTTTAAAGCAAGGTACTTCCCTAGAACTTCAATACTTGAGGCTATAGAGTCACCTAACTGTTCGTTTATGTGGAGGAGTTTAGTGGCGGCCTTACCTATTTTAAGATTGGGACATTGTTGGCGAGTGGGTGATGGACTTTCTATTAATGTCTATCGAGGATAGGTGGATTCCAGAGTACCCTACAAATAAGCCTTTTTTGTCGATGAGGGATGATGAAGAGGAAGTATGGGTGTCAAGTTTGATCAACCAAGACCTCCATGTATGGCGACGAGACTTTATTATGGCTCACTTCAATCGGGAAGAGGAGGAAGCTATATGTGATATACCTCTAAGTTGAAGGCAAGTCTCTAACTCTGTTTATTGGAAGCATAATAAGGATGGCATATTCACAGTAAAGTCGGCTTACAAGGTTGCAAAAGCTCTTTTGAAGAAGGTGAATTGGGCTGAATCATCATCAAGTAGTGGAGTTAGTAGGGTGTGGGCTACTATATGGAAGCTACGGATCCCAAACAAGATAAAGGTGTTTGGGTGGAGGGCGTGTCATGATATTCTCCCAACTAGAAGGAACCTCAAGAAGAAACAAATTTTGATGGATGAATTGTGTCCGTTATGTGCCTTATCCCAGTAATCAACTATTCATGCTTTATGGGAATGCACAGTAGTGCAAGATGTTTGGCATTGTATTGTAAGGGCTTTGCAAAAGTGTGGGATGGGCCAACTTGATTTTGTAGCTCTGTTGGAGTACCTGCTAGATCGGCTGAACAAAACAGAGGTGGAGCTGTTGTTAGTGCAGGCATGGCTGATTTGGAACCAGCGAAACAGAGTAGTGCATGGAGGCAAATTGCTGGAACCGGGCTGGTTGAACAAGCGTGCAGCTAAGTTGCTTGAGGAGTTCCAACAATTACAGGTCAGCTTACAAGTGGATGCGGCGGTGGGTGCGACTCGGTAGGTATTGTAGAATGATGGAACGCACTGGGCACCCCCACCACAGGCTGTGTACAAGCTCAATTACAATGCTGCAATGTTCGAGGATTCTGCTAGTTCTGGGTTCGGTGCTGTGATTAGAAACTCTACTGGAGAAATTATGGCTGCGATGACAGTTACAGGTCTGGCAGTCCAGGGAAGTGACGTGGCTGAACTACTCGCATGTCGTAAGGTGCTGGAATTCGCCATTGATGCTTGTTTCACGGTGCTTATAGTGGAAGGTGACAGTGTCAATGCTACAAGGTGCATTGCTTCAGGTACGGACAACCAGTCAGCTATTGGACATGTTGTTGGAGACATTAGGCATCTGCTAGGAGCTTTGGAGTGGGCTTCTGTGAGTTGCACTAAGAGAAATGGTAATAGGGTGGCACATGTGCTTGCTAGATATGCCCAAAATGTTAATGTTCATTTATTTTGAATGGAAGAGGTTCCATCAGTTGCTGTTGAGTATGTAAACATTGATGCGTCCTTGATTTAATTGAAAGTTTGATTCCATTTTCAAAAAAATAAATAAATAAATAACTGTTGGATATGTTTAAAACTTTTCTAAACCCATTATTTTAGAAGCCCAATTTTGTGTCTGGATTAAGCCAAACCCATGACTTATTAAGTCAGCCAGTACGTGTAAAGCAGAAATAAATCCCCTAAAATCGTCTCTTTCCTTTCCTAAAACCTGTGATTTTGGTAGCAACTAGCAACGTTATCAAAGGGATGAAATCCCTTAAATCCCTCCCTCTTTTGTTGGTAGAATCTCCAAAGCTCTATCATTCCTTTCTTTCCTTATTACTCTTGGAAAAAGTCACCATTTTCAACGTTCATAAAACTACCGGCTGCAATTGGGGATTTTTTTCAAGGAGAACAAATTCAAATGAAGCCAGCCAAATGCATGAGTGTGGGTAATTTCTTATTATATGTAAGTCAACTCTTCTATATAAGACTAGTTGCAAAAAGATCAATATAGAACGAAATCTAATATCTTTCCCTCTCTCTAATACTTGAAATTTTTGATTGGGCATCTTGTGACGAGTTTGGAGCTCTGTTTGTGAGTGCACACTAACAAAGTTACTGTTGTATCCTAAAGAGCGACCGCCTAAGCTATTTGCACCAAATATCGTAACTATGGGGGCAAAATTGCTTTTTAAGGACAGCAGATTCAGTTCCGTACTTCGGCTATCGATAATTTTCTGTTCTCTACATTCTTATTTCATAGCATTGATATTATTGCATTTGATTTACACTTTTATTAATTAAATTTGACCAATTTTCAATATATATTTCCAACAATAACTACTTTAATTATCACTCATAACGGGGGCAGCGACTACTTCACTTATTGAATAGAAGTTTCCTCTTCAAATGATCACCCCATAAATGTTAAAAAGCGTACTCATAAAAAAAAATTTATATATTTTTGGGTACAGATTCTTTTGACTCTTTTTCCAAATTTATGAGACACCAACATAATAAATTAGGGGGAAAGTACGACAGCAAAGAACACAAAAGGTCCTTCATTTCGCTTGAGTGACTGCAGACAAACATTTTTCATACTAAAAAGTCAACCACAAAGGACTTGGACTCTTTGAATCCAATCATTAAATTTTTCCAAATTAACTTTTAGTTGAATGAGAATCCACAAGCCATGATGTATTACAAGCCTAATAAAACACTCATTTACAATTCCAAACCAAGCCACAAAACTAAAACTATATTTTTTAGGTTTAGGTTAAAAGGTACTTTCAGAATATTTGTTAATTCACCATTTAAGAGTATGATAGCTGCCTCTAAAATTCAATTTTCTATACTCTATATTATTATTGATTTTGAAAATTGTGTTGCCATTTGTAATATAGGCCAAGTCACTTTTTCAGTTTGGCTCAAACAATTTATTAAACACTTTTGAGGGTATGAGAGAATATTGAATCACAAACTATAGATTCAAGAATAAAAAATATGACCTTGATTTAGATAAATATTTAGATGCAATCAATTGCAGAAATAATAGCAGACCAATTTACGCACAATTCAAAGACACCATGGATGACTGGCAAATGTGTGGACTCTAAATACTTGCAATCAAACTTCATCTGCCATATCAAATTAGGTAGCAGTCAACGACTTTAAAATTACATTCAATTCTGATATACTTATATAAATTATAATAAATAAATAAACATTCAGTTCTAGTAATATTTGGCTAATTGCTTAATTTTGTTTGATATTAAATAAATAAATAAAAACTACAAAAGATTCCTACCAAGAAAATTAAATGTTGTTTCAAGACTCTTGATTATTTAATTCATACTATACCTTCAAATCTTATAATTTATGATATGTTAGTTTTTTTTTTTAAATAACGTAAGGAACCTTTCTAGAGAAGAGTCACCTCTAACTAGTAAAATTTACAGGTAAGCATTTTTTGCTAATGCACTAGAGAAAATATTTTAAAATTATAATCTTAAGATTACTATGTATCTAGATGCATCATCCTAAACGTTTGATTGAAGAATGAAGAGGAATCTTTTCCATATCACTCATATGCAATAAAATAGAGTTCATTTGATACACAAGTCAGAGTGGGAGAGTTCAATTTTATCACTCCAACCAAATGAATCACTAGATGTGTTAGCAATCAAACAATAAATATATCATTTTCAATCTCATTCAACTACATTTGTTCCTATAATCCATAGCCTAAACAGAATTAGTAGGGAGAATAGAACTATTGGAAAGACCATCCAAGTAAAATGTTGCACCAAGGGAAGGCTTGACTAAAATGGAAGGCTTAAAATACTATTAGTTTTCTTTTTTGAGAGAGTTTCAACCTATGGCATTCACTCCTGATGATAGCTCTTTATCATCAAATTAAAACATCAATCATTTTTTGGTATAGGCGGGATTGAACCCCAGATCTCTTATACAACCATCAGAGACTTTACTAATTGAGCTAACCAAAACTCACACCATTAGTTTTCTGTTTTTTAACATAGATGATATAACTAATGATTATTACTATTTATTATATTTCTATATATGCAAACAAAGAACAAAATTTACTTGTATATGGTACTGCGCACGAAAATTTTTTTTTTTTTTTTTTTCATTTAGCCTGATTTTACCAACAATTTCGTTAGTTGACAAGAAAAAAAAAAAAAAAAACATATTTGATAAATAACAACTCAAGTTTACAACACTCGATTTCAACAAGGGAAATCAAGTCTTGAAGACTCGAGTTCTATATAAACAACAGTATAATAGACCCAGCAAAGAAAAAGGAGAAAAAGAAAGAGCAAAGAAAAAGGAGAAAAAAGAAAGAGAACTAGAGAGCAAAGAAGAAGAAAAGAGAACACCAGCAAAGAAGCACCAAAGGATCTACAAACTTTGGCCTCCAAGGCCCAATTTGGGCTTGATCAAAAAAGAAGAAAGATCAGATCTGGAGAGAAGAAGAATGATCGATTAGCCTAAGTTTTTCTCTTAGTCTTTTTTCGAAGGAACTCGGGTTTTAGAGACCCGAGTTCTATCATTATGATTGCAAAATCTATCAACTAACAAAATTGTTTGCAAAATCAGACTAAATGCCAAATATCCCCTACTAAGCACACCATTGTCTTTATTTTGGGTTAAGTTACTAACAAGTGTCACATAATGAACAAATTTAAAATTTATGTAGTAATAATTTTAAAGAAAACTATTTTAAAATATTACAGATTGTTCAAAATTTAAATAAATAAATAAAATAAGAACGCCTTTCTTTTAAAAATAACATATGCATGCCTTTCTTTCAAAAATAACATATGCATGCGCTCCATCGATTGCATGATCATCAATGCTCAAGACCCATATATCTTGCTTTTCCAACTTCAACATTCAAACAAAAACAACCCACTCTCCATTATTCCAAATTCAATCAAAAATTAAATTTTACTTGACGTCTAACGGCCCTGTCATAAATATATTGGGTACGTATGAAAAGAATAAATTTAAAATGTTTAATAATATTAGTAGACCAAAATCTGTGTAGTTTAATTTCAGGGTATCAAAACTACATTGTTTTAAGCTTAAGCTTTAGAGATATGTAATGGACATACCATCGATGAGTATGAATGGAAAGAAGAGATTCAGTTACATAATTTTATAAGTTTGTCTTGTTAATGGTTGCCCTTAAAAGCATTTGTTAATAAACATTTTTTAAAAACATTTATATCACATTTATAAGAAATATAAATAGCTGCTACAAAAATTAATTACATTTTTTTCTTTTCCAATAAAAAAGTTCTAAAAATATTTTCTAAACTAATACTCTTAAAGCATCCGTTAATCATTCTAAAGTTAAAGGTAATCTAAAATTCGAGGCAATTCAGCCTATTTTTTCATAAAACTAGTAATCATATTATGTTATGACAAATAAAATAAGAGATATCAGTTAAAAAACAAAACATACAATATAACAAGCCATGTTCTAGAGTATGCACAACGTTCTTCACACTATTCTTTTCAATAAAAGCCATATTCCCCAAAGGGTTTTTTTTTTTTTTTTTTTTTTTTATCCAGTTTTCTACACCAAAAGCAATACTTTCAAGCCTATAACAAATGGAAATAAAACACCAATTAATAATGGATTCATTTACTCAAAAAATACAAAAACAACAAAAATGGCTTGTCAGTATGACATATTTCCTAAAGCGATTTTTTTTTTTTGGGTTTAACAAATCTAGTTTTCTACGACAAAAGCAATACTTTCAAGTCTATACCAAATGGAAATAAAGCACCATATAATAACGGATTCATTTACTCAAATACAAAAACAACAAAAACGAGTTGACAATATGAATTTAAAAAAGATAGACTACCAACTAGTAACTTCAACTTACTGATTTTCGATGTTTACCCATCAAGTAAAACTAAGCTATCCAGACTACCCCAATTCTTCATAGTGTTCATTCTTTTGACTAGACTACCCCAATTATTCATTCTTTGCTAGTCTATGAAATATTTAATAGTTAGTACCAATAGCATTACTTGAGGACTAAAAATAACAAAAAATCAAAATCAATACCGTACATCTAGGAAATTAGTACTGATAGCATAACATCATACAGGCAATTTAGCTAGGCTCAGAATTACATGCTCCAAAACAAAGGAAGAAAGTATAATCCTCAAAAAGAAATGTAATCCTCTGCTGAATATGAATATTCTACATTATGACTAAAACACAACTGCCCGCTAATATCATCCTCTAATTTAATTGCAGATTGGTCCGCTCTTGACCGAAAAACCAACCCATCATGATGGCACTACATACAAAAGAAGAACAGTGTAAGATTCAATCATCCAAACCTATGGAATTGTACTAACAGTCACAGAAGTGCTTGAAATGCTTCCAAAATCCAACAAGCTAGATGGACAAGATAAAGAAAAGCAAAGCTAATGTGTGCTAAATTAAGAAAATGCAAAGAGGTGATCTTACTGTAAGTTGAAGTATCAATTTGCTCAGGAAGCTCCTTTATGTCCACCTCGAACCTTGACTGAACCTGGAAAACATCAAAGTAAAGTCTGAAATTAATATGCGCATTAAAAAGAATAATTGATTCCACCTGTATCCAGCAAAAAAATTACCTGATTAAGAACATCGGAGTCAGATGCAGATGAGACAAATGTAATTGCAAGCCCCTTAGTCCCAAATCTACCAGCCCTGCCCACCTGTGAAAAACAGAACCCAAGGGGATAAAGGGGGCAAATTCAGCTCCAAACTAGTGACAATACTAACAAACATATGCAGATCAAATTGAATTATTCAAATGAAACAAGTACCCTGTGCAGGTATGTATCGGCAGAATCTGGCATATCATAGTTGATGACTATGTTAACCCGCTCTATATCAATCCCCCTTCCTACCAAATCTGTTGCCACAAGAATTCTTGATTGTCCCTCCTTGAAATTCTTATAACGTTTCAACCTGAATAAACATACCATCCAGAATCAGAAATTGAATTATCAATTTAATATCATTTATAAATTATAAGTTATCCAATTGAATTCTGAAATCGTGAGGCTAAAGCCTCTGATCATTCAGCTGGCTAGATAAAATTATGGCAGAACAAGAAAATAAAACAAATGGGAAGAACACATGTACATGGAGGGTCAGGTCGTGGGTTCCAAAGCCATTGGGCAAGGTCATGGGTTCAAAAGCCATTGGGGGCATAACTTACCAATAAAAAACTATTTACCAAAAAGGTAGGTGAGGCCTAGAAACAACATACGGAGCCAAAGCTACACACAATCAATAAGTTTTAACAGAAACAACTAATCCTAACTTTTAATGGTCAAGAAACTCAAAGCTAACATTCCACTATTCTTGAACAACTTAATGTAGCCATCCCCTACCCCTTCACGTCCCACAAGCCTCTTATCCATTCTCATTCGATCACAGTTGGAGAGCAAGTTAAAATAGGAAAACTTGCTTTGGGTTTAGGGATAATTAGGCTAGAAACGATGACTCAAAATATTATTCCAATGCGCCAAAATGTTGAGTTGGGTACCACATATGCAAAGCAAATTTTCTATTTTGACACTAGCGCACAGGCACTAGTGCACACAATCACAGACATGCACCAAATCACCCATTCTCCCACTTAAAATGCTAACCTAGAGCTATTATTGAGCTACTATACAAGCTAATCAAAATTGAGTTGCAGTAAGTTTGATATACAGGCATTGATAAACATCTAGTTTATCACTCTCTGCACAACAAGGGAATAAAATAAGAAATGAAATAGATAGAATGGCTTCAGATTAAGATTAGGCATATGTTCAACGACAACCAAACAAACAGGAGCCTCAACTAAGCATCAAGAATCTGCCGCAAAAGCTTACAATTATTCTACCAGCTTAAAAAATCCAAAAATGAATATTCGAAAACAAAACTATGCAAAACACACAAGCAGCAGTGGAGTGGAGTACTTAGCTCTATGCCCTACAGGCTTTCATAATAATAATAATAGTTCAGTACCAGCCAACCCCTTCCCACCCCCCCCCCCCCCCAACTCTCTCCTCTTTTCAAAAGCCTTCCTGGTAGAACCAAAGTAAAGTTTTTAAGTAGAAAAGAAAAAAGGTTTCTTCCTAAAGCCACACTCACCAACACTAACACACCCATGCACACATACATGAACCAAATAATTCCTTTTCCCACTTGTTAAAATGCTTTCCTAGAGCTGTTAGACATCAAGTTACTATACAAGCACTCATACAAATTGAGTTTCAGCCAAATTTGAGACACCGGCATTGACAACCATCTAAGCTATCACCCTCTGCACAATTAAGGGAATAACATAAGTAATATGATGGGCAAGAAAGGTTGAAGTTAAGGTTAGGAAATGGACACATTTAAAGACATAAACAAACAAGCAGGAACCCCAATATAGCATCAAGGATGAGTTGTAAATGCTTAATTACTTATAGTTATTCTAGACCAACTTAAATAATCCAAATACAAATGCAAAACAAAAAATGTGCAGAACAATTTAATTTTTATAAAGAAATTTTATTGAGAAGGATGAACACCACCCAGTACACAATGTTTACTCAGCTGGTAAAATCAAGAAAAAAAATGCAAAACAAATTAGTAGAGAGAATATTTTATAAGATTCCTACAGACCATAAGTGAAGCAAGATCAAAATCTTTTTTTTGACCTAACAAACAGAGGCTTGTACAGATTATCTAACCATCCCATTCAATTTATAGTGACAAATAATGAGCCATAACTCAGCATATAGTTTAAAAATTCAATGCACTAATGGCTAATGCATTGGTACTTTCCATAATGAAGTGAGTCCAAGCAACAGAAGACAAACCTCTCCTCCTGTGCCATTCCTGAATGGATACAGATAGAGGGGAAGTTACACTCGGTAAGTAACTTGTTCAGCTCAGCAGCTCTGGTCACACTCTTAACAAAAATGACAACCTGATTGAAGTCCAATGCGTCAAGAAGATCATTCAATTTGCGGTTTTTCTCTGCCTCCTTCAATAAAATGTAGTGCTGCACAGAGAGACAATGAAAATGTGCATTAGTTGAATGAGCAAGAGACAGTCAACTGATGAAACAAAAATATTGCCAAAAAAAAAAAGTAAAATAAAACATTGAAGATACCTGTACAAGACCATGAAGAGTCAACTTGGTCTCATCATCAACATAAATTTCCATTGGCTGAAAAAAACGAGTGTCAATATAAAGTGCATCAAAATACCATATTCTACAGCAACCAAAACTCAACAACAATAGAAAAGCAAATAACTGGCAATCCAAAAAGTCAATCCTTCTGAACTACGATGTATTAATTGAACTTACTCATCTCTCAAATAGTAGAAACATCCAGCTACTACCCAAGAAATAAGAAGTTGACCCAATATCCTCACTAAGGCCCCACAAACACAATCACTCAACCGCATATAACCAAAAGGATCAAGAGAAGTGGTTACGCCCAAAGAAAAGTTCAGACTAGAAGTAGGGAAAACTAAAAATAATAGATAAGCAAATAACTGGCAATCCAAAAAGTCGATCCTTCTGAACTACGATGTATTAATTGAACTTACTCATCTCTCAAATAGTTGAAACATCCAGCTACTACCCAAGAAATAAGAAGTTGAACCAATATCCTCACTAAGGCCCCACAAACACAATCACTCAACCGCATATAACCAAAAGGATCAAGAGAAGTGGTTACGCACAAAGAAAAGTTCAGACTAGAAGTAGGGAAAACTAAAAATATTGCAAGCACTACAACTACAAATTCATTCCCTTGCCAATGACAAGGCAAATTGAAACCTATGCCACAAAACTGCACAATTGACACAACCAACAAGGCAATGACATGACATTTATAAATACAAAGAATATCATAACTTTATGATGCCTTATCACACCTCTTGCATGAATTTTTTGCAAACAGGGCGGATCTCTTTACTGAGAGTTGCTGAAAACATCATAACTTGCTTGTCATGAGGAGTCATCTTGAAGATCTCCTGCACATCTCTCCTCATGTCTGTAAAAGATACAAGAACATGTACAACAGAAGGCTTCAAATAAGAAAATTATTATCGCAAACAATGCAATACACTGTAAAGAGAATTGCAAAGATTCAGATTTCAGAACTAATTCACATAAACAAGGGGATAAAAGGAAGAAGAATAAGAAGACCATACCCAGTGATTCTAGCATCTTATCACACTCATCAAGAATAAAATGCCTCACATTCTTCAATCCAAGATCTTTATCCCTTGCCAGAGCCAATATTCTTCCAGGTGTTCCAACAACAATATGAGGACATTCATTTTTCAGCATATCCTTGTGAATCCTGATATTGACACCACCATAGAAGACAGCAACCCTTATATCAGGCAAATAGGTACTGAACCTCTCAAATTCATGACAGATCTGTTGAAGATAAAAACAAAACAAAAAAGGACACAAGAATATTAGGCAACGGAAATACAATATTGAAAATATGACAGCTTACAATGTTGAGATATATGCACATGCAAATAACTTGTTCAAATGGTAAACCACCATCCTCAGACATTTTTAAACTATCAAAATCATTCCACATACCTGATAAGCTAGTTCTCTTGTGTGGCAAAGAACAAGAGCAGCAACTTGACCAGCAACAGGTTCAATCTGCTGAAGACTGGATAGAACAAAGACAGCAGTTTTCCCCATCCCAGATTTCGCTTGACAGATGACATCCATTCCTAATATAGCTTGTGGTATGCACTCATGTTGCACTAATGAAGACCAAAGAAAATTGTAGGAGACGAATCCTCAGTAAGTATAAATGACCTTCCAGATCCTTTTAATGGAAAGGCTATCAAACCAGTTTTCTGGCCCAAATCATGAATATGGAAGTAGTAATTACCTGCATGAGATATAAAGCAGAAAAAGAAAAAGTCAAACTCAGGCCAGCATGAGCCACAAATAACATGCAAGATTAGAAGATGCAAGCATGAAAGAAACCAGAAGAACAAGCATGCCTACACTACAGTCAACTAACTAGTCCCAATCACAATAACCACTCCCAACGAAATAAAAAGCCCAATGCCAACACACACAAACATCATATTTCACAGGTAAATTACAGGCAGTAGTAAGGTTCATTTGTAACAACAAAGCGTCAGTCCTCAGATACTGTTCATCAAAAAACTAATCAGGTTCAGCCAAATGTATTCTTCTCCAAGTAAAATTCATTTTGAAGGGGGGAAAAAAGACTAAACAAGGTTTTATCGAATCACAAAGAACATTTTTGGTTTCCACCAGAATAGAAAATATGGTACTGGAAATAACTAACTGTTCTGTTACAATTTGGAGCTACAATAATATATCCAGTAAAAACCACAATATCATTAAAATATGCTCTTTCTATATATAAGAGAAATAAAATATATATATTTCTTATGTTTCGCAAGGAAAGAGTTGCAAAAACAAGTTACGAGTAATTTGATCAAGAGAGTCCAAAAATTGAGTAAGCTCCCAAATACCCCAAGGTGGAAAGGCACAAAAAAATTCTACAAGATTCAAAATTAAACCAAGATGATATAGCCAGACTGACCGAAACTGCAAGAAATAGACAAGCAGTATATGTGCAAGATAGAAAAAGAAAAACCAAATTTGAAGAAACATCATGAATATACTTAGATCTACATCTACCATCCAAGTTCCCCCCAGAAGACAATTTTTGAAAGTTCAGTACAATTTCAACAAGTTGCCATAATATATTAATTTTGCCCATTGAGATATCATGAAAAGATTGGTTAGAAGTTTGCCTTCGGATGGATGTTCAAATCCTGAATCCACAATAGCTCGAAGAAGCTCTGGTTTCAACAGGAAGTCTCTGAATCCAGAACTGTGAATCCCAACATAGCCCCTACATCACAAGAAAAATTGACAATCAGTACAAAAGATTGCCCATAGATATAGAATTCAACAAATTATCTAGATGCATATGGATTTTCCCATACCAAAATTGAACCATCCAGCACATTACAATCACAAAATCAACTAGCAGTACCAAAATATGCACAATTTAACACTCCAAAAGCATATGGGCAAATTTATTTTTTCTAACACAACAGGACAGCCTAGCAACAGCTGCAATAGCCAGATGGACCTTTAAGACATGACCGCTAGAGTAACGTCAAATGAAATATTAATGTACTAGAACGTTGGTTAAAACTTATTAAATCAGATCCTTGGAAATTTTGGTAACTTTGCTGAGCAAATGACTCTTCCAACATCCAAAACCCAACAATAAATGAAGCCAGAAAAGTCCAAGACTTGGAAGACCAAAACATTCCGGTACTAGAACAACGACAAAAGGAGAGAATATGCCATCCACTCAACTACGACATTTTTACCGCCACCAAGAATTCCCAAAATAAGTATATATCAGCTGTGCAGCAAGTGAAACTGAAAAGCATTACTTCACACCCATTTTAGCACACCACTTGTTCCTTGGCCAAAATCAAAACCCCAAAATGGCAAAACCTCAATCCCATCTAACCAAAAACCACACCAAAAACCCTAAATACCCTTTTTCCTCTTCCAACTTCTCTGCACTCACTGAGGCTTACTCAACCACTTGATAGTAGTCCAGGTAAGTTTTTCATCTTTGAAAAGTAAGAACAGTAATAATAAATAATAATAAATAAATAAAACCACAAACTTTTACTCAAGTAATAACCCATCAGACACAAAGCTTTCAGTTTCTTAGTTTTCTCATTATCCAAACATAAAAATAGCACTTTGAAACAGAAATACAAACATGGGTCATTTTCTTTCCCTTTCAATTTATATATCCCATTAATTTTCTCAGCAACCAAACAGGGAATTGCAAAAATACCTCTTGGCAGAATCAGAAACAGGTTTGGCAGAGGCGGAGTCGAGGGCTTTAGGGTCATCGTCTTCGAAGTCCACTAGCTCTTCCTCGTACTCGTTGTCCTTCACTTCACCCATCTTCTTCCTACACAAACAAACATAAATTCAATTCAAATTTCTAGCGTTTTCAGAGATAAATAAATAAATAACTTAAATCAAATTTGAAAAGAAACGTTGCAATAGTGTATTTTGCTGACCTTTTTAGCACAGAGAGAGAGAGATAAGAGGGTTTTTAGTTTAGGGTTTTGGAGAATATTGAGAATGGAGGAGCGACTGAGAATTCTGTGAAATTAAACCAAAATAATAATAATAAATTTTAAAAAAAAAATTGAGAAAACTTTTTGTAAGAGAAAGAGACCCTGGATCTAGGTCTAGGGTTCGAGAGAGGAGAAGGAGAAAGAAAGGCCAACGAGAGTGGAGAATATATATAGAAAAGGTGGGGGGTGAATGGTGAATTTGACGAAATTGACCTCTGACTTCACTTTATCTTCGTTTACTCTTTTTTTTCTTTTGGATAGGATTCTTTTTTCCTTTTGTTTTTTGCAAGTGCCCATATGGTACCTTTTTTTTCACTTTCTTTTTTGAAAAATTAGTACTATTGGTTTACGTTCTATATGTAATGTAAGATTAAAACATAAACAAATGCATGAACGGTATATTATACCATGTTCATGCAAACATGCACAATAATAATTATCCACCCTTTTTCTGGTTAAAAAATCACCTATTCTTAAAAAATTGTAAAAAGTAAATAAACTATATCGAAAGAATTTGGATAATTTAAATATGACTTGTTTATAGTAGATTCTTTTATGGTCCTTCTATAATTTTAGTTGTTTCTTTCAAACTAATATCATTTTCATATTCTTCTCAAAAATATCATTTTCATATGATTGAACAATTTAATTAAAAATTATAGTGTAAACTAGAAGAAAATATTTTAACGATACAATTAAAATAAATAAATAAAAATTATAGAGAATTATGAAATTTATTAATGTTTTTAATAAAGGAGAGTCACTTGACACAAAGAAAATATAGCTACTTAGGACAATGATAACTTTAAGACACAACTAGTGAAAATTTGCACTCTTGAAAATCATTACCATTATTATGAATGGTGGTGGTCCACAACAAGTAATCTTTGTCCACAAGAGTCGTCCAAGACCAATGACGATTAGGGCATTCTTGAGAAAGGAGAAAAGAGGAATGTGCACCACAAACATGAAAGAAGGACGTCCAAGGATATTATTGGTCGTCCAAAGAAGTATTGGTCGTCCATACCATAAGAGAGTGTGGACAATAAATAATTTGTGCTCACTTACCTAGAGCAACTGTTGTTTGGTTGTATCTCAACTGATGAATAACAAGAAGTCCGGTTAAGATGAAATTAGCTTGAACTTATGATTTAATGAAGCCACAACTTCAACCATCAAGAAAATCACATTATGGCATATGGGTTAAGTGGATAGATGGATATGGATAAAGACCAACACACATGCTCAAAGTGACGGATTTAAAATAATAAAAATATACCATAAATAAAGTAAAATCTTTACAAACAAAGCCTAAAAAACAAAAGGGCACTAAATATTGTCTGGGAATTGGACGAAATACATAACAAAATTATCATTAAAAATAAAAAAGCTAAACTAAGGGGTCCTAGACGTCCTGAGTTGGAGGGTTCTTGTCATCTTTGGAAGGAGGATCCTAGGCATCTTGAGTAGAAAGATTTTCAACATCTTGAGGAGCCTCGGTGGACGGGATCAAAGGAGTGACAGGCTTCTTTACTGCAAGTTGAGCAAGAACGACACCATCATTTTTTGGATCCCGTTTTAACTGGGTGGAGTCGTCGGTCTCCTCAAAGATGATGTCACCAGCAGGGGTTAACGGCAGTAGGTCATCCATGGTGACCTTAGATAAATCCAAGTGTGGGTAGACGAACTTGACCTGTTTCAGGCAATCCTTAAACCCGTCACCATAGTAGACGACGCAGGCGTCAATGAAAGGCTGTGAAGCCTTGAATTCAGTTACAACATCAACCCTCACCATCTCTACCTGCCCAAGAAGAGCCATCAGCTCCTTCTCCAGGCCGCCTTGGCCTCTTGCTTCTTTTCCCTCTAACGGGTCTCCTTCAACTTCTCGTTCAACTTTGTCACCTCCTTATTGAGAGTACGAAGGGCATCCTTGTACTGTTCTTGCTCATTGGTCAGGGTCTCATTGCGCTTGCACAAACGGCTAATCACCCCTTCTTGAGCTACACTATTATCCTGAAACACCTTCATGTGAACTAGCGCCTACAAATAGATCAACCGTCAGCTATTGAACAGTAAAAAAAAAAAGACATACCCATGAGAGGTCAAAAAGACCCGTCGCCCCCAACTCCTCTATTGTCTACTTAGCATAAGGATCCATGTCCGTATCCTTGATGATTGACTCAATCACCTCAACGGCATGTTCCTTGTGAGTAAGAAGACGACGAACAGATCCCTGAATGACGAGACTAGTCGATGTCATCAAACCTTTGCCAACTCCATGGCTAGGTTTAAGAGGTGAAGACTTCTTTGGTTTGTCGCCTGTAGGAACAACCGGTCCTTTCTTGAAAGGACGGTCATCCTTCCCCTCACTCTTTCTCTTGGACAACCCTTTGGTGGCGTCCTTAGGAGTTGACAAGGAGGCACCCTCTTTCTCCTTTTGTTTGTGCGTCGCAGTCGACGCCCTTACTAAAGCCCTTTGCTTGGTTGCCTCCATTTTTGCAAAAGGTAAAAGACAAACGTTATGTAAGCAGATAGGAGTATGTAGCAGATGGAAGGAAAAAGATTAGATATAAGAACTTACGACGATGAGAATAGGCATTAAGCCGACGGGCTGCAGGCGTGGTCTTAAGACCACCACAATACGGATGCAAAGTGTTGAGGGTAATTAGGTCCTGGCACCTTCGTTCGTCAAAAGGGATTTCTATAACCCGACGGATGAAAGCTTCTTGCTCGTCTATTATATGTGGATGAACGCTAGCTAGTTTAAAATGAGGAAAGTAGACGACATTAAAAACTTGAAACAAATAAATAAAGAAAAGGTGAAGATGTAGACGGTACTAAACCTGAATCCTTGACAATGCCCCAAGTATTGTCAAAGCCATGGGGCATCGTCATCCACTCTTCTTGACGACACACCCAGTTCGTCCCTTGAACAAAAAAATATATGCCCTTTCAATTCCTATTGGAGTCAGGCATGTCTGACACCAGCCTAAATTCCTTCTTCCTCGCCACGAAGTGATATATCCCTTGGGACGAGATGATATGTTGGGGTCTATAGCACCAAAAGAACTCGTCAAGAGTAAGCTAACAATTCCAACCACTAAAACTACCCCAAAGGATTTCAGCCCCAATGAATATCCTCCAAGCATTGGGAGCAATTTGGCTGACGGACAGTCCTAAAAAATTGGCCAATTGACAATGGAATGTCATCCGTGGCAACCTCAACCCTGTCGTGAACATGGCATCATACATGTCGACGTCTGCGGTCTTCCCCGAGTAGCACTTCTCAAACTTCCTAAGGAGACGGATTGGAATATGGTCAAGAATTTGATAACGTTCCTGCAAATTCTTAAAGATGTTGGCTGTCATTGTTGGTTTAAAGTCGTTAACAGTCCAAATTTTGGGGAGAATAAAAGGATGAGTATGGCCATCCCCGGGGCTTTCTGAGCTTCCTCCTTCAAAGGCTCTCTCATCTCCCTCACCCTCGTCCTCGTCCTCTCCTTCATCCTCAGCCTCTTCTCTCTCTTCTTCCTTACCTTCCCCTCGATCATTACTTCCCACTTCATCGTCAAGAGAATGGGCAGACATTTCCCTCTCTGACAACTAGGAAAAGCCCTCCTCGGGCTCATAACCTGACTAGAAGACCTCGTCGTAACCCGCTCCGTCATGGATTGACGACTCTCCACTTGTGGCTTTTTTAGACATCTATTCACCCACAAGCGATGGAGATATTCTAAGAACCTAAGTTGACGGACCTCTCTATAGAAGTAGCAACCAGCTAGAAAAAAAGGAAATAAAGTAAAGAATGAAATGAGAAAAGGACTTACGAAGTTAGTAGACGGTTCCTTGAAATGTGACGAGATCAGAAAGATGATGACAGCAAATGCGATGAAATCAGTAAGTTGACAGCAGAAAAGTTGACAAAATGACAAGCACTCTCCCTTAAGATCAACAATGATGAAATAAGGAAAATGAGGGAAGGAGGTGAGATATATATAGGACGAAAATACATGAGAAATGAAGCGA
Source organism: Quercus robur (assembly GCF_932294415.1). Classification (NCBI taxonomy): domain Eukaryota; kingdom Viridiplantae; phylum Streptophyta; class Magnoliopsida; order Fagales; family Fagaceae; genus Quercus; species Quercus robur. Next base: position 27,239,966 of record NC_065538.1, read on the forward strand.
TGCTCTTGCTCAGAAACGAGGCCAACCAATTTGTGCCACGTATTCTAGCATTTAATAATGGCTACTTGGGAACTATCAATAAATAACCCTTTCTTTTTCCTGAATAAAAAATAATAAAAAGTTACAAATCAAACTCCATAACTCGTCAGCTAGAGTCGACGGAGTTATGGAGTAGGGGGCAACTGATAAGGATAATTCAAAAAGTTTGGTAAAATTGTTCACATAAGGCAAAACCAACAGTCTTAATGAATTCATCGGCATCACTTGTGTGTTCATAAACGTAAACGACGGATCCATCTCAAGGCCGACGGCTGCGCCTTGGAACCAACTACAATTCCATGAGACGACCAAAATGCATAGACGGGATAGGAAGCTGACGAGAGGAAGTTGAAAGGGATAAGTAAACCTTTGACGGGTCTGACATGGCCTTGCTTGGCCTCCACGCATGAGCATATAAGAAAACATCTTGTGCTCCACGATTAACCCCAAATCAAAAGGATTCTTACAAGGAAAGTGTAATACCCGGGAAAAAGAAAAAGAAAAAAAAAAAGTAAGGTTATTTAAGTAAATTTGTTTATGGGGTCAATTTTATAATTAAATTTCTAAGGGGATTTTAGAAAATAAGGTTGAAACCCTAGCTATATAAGCTTATTATGTCAACGTATATGCAGAGATATTTTAAGAGTGTAGACTACCCAAATTACTCTAGTAGAAAATGTTTGACTGCACAATTGAGGTAAGAGCTTAAGAATTTCTTTCTTGTCAAATCTATGTTTTATTTAGAATTAGAATATTTTTCTATGTAGGTATTTTGGCTAATAGTGAAACTATTTAATTATTCAAGAATTTTAATGATGCAAACGAATAAAAGTTTGGATTTATTTTCAGTAAACTAGACGTTGTTTTATGTTCAATATAATCTTATCTATGCCTTTTGTTACGTTGAAAGGAGATAGAATCTATAGAATTTTAGGCTTGGTGGGACAAGTTTCTACATAGCCGGAATTGTACTGATTTGATGAGTTGAGGTCTGACAAGTCAAAAAAAGAAAAAAGAAAAAAGAATGGTGTGGTGTATTTGTAAATGTCATGGTGCTTTGATTTTTGTATGATGTAGTACTTGGTTTGTACTCATCTCAGGAGACTAATGGTGGCAGAAAAAAAAATAAATAAATAAAGAAAAGAAAAGAAAAAAACTACACGTATAGACCCTATATGGCTATAAGTATATTGTTCTATAGGTTTTATTCCTAGGGAACTATTTGTGGCAGAAAGTAAAGGAACAAAAATATCATGTCTATGTGAGTTTGGTTAAAAAAATAGGGGATTATTGTTAGGATTAGTGAGGAAACAGAATTTATTTAGATGAATTAATGATAGTTCTGAAATATATAAAATGGATATTTTTTAGCAGTTTCTCTTCTGACTAGATACCATTATAAGTTATTCTTAAATTATTTGATTATTGAGTAAATGGTATCTATAAAATTGTTTTAGGCGATATCTAAGGATTTTAGAAGAAGTGTTAGGGAGAAATTCCTTTTGGTATATTTTTGGGAGGTAAGTAACCTTATCCTAATTGGTTTTATTTTGCGTATTTTAACTACTGAAAATTGTTTACAGTTGTTACAATTTTATTTCTACTGTATTACTGATTTCAAGTAAAGAATTATAACAAATATATCTTATTATTGAATATATGATGTATTTTATTTAATTGTTTTTTAGCTATATTGATTTAAAGTAAAGAATTATAGAAATATCACAAATAGATTTGAATATTGAATATATGATTATATATATGCATATGAATAAGATATATTTTTGTCAGAAATTATGATTTCATATAAAATGATTATGAACAATCTAACTATGAATTTATTTTGATACCCAGCCAATGGGGTTTATTCATTAGTGCTCTGATACTCAAACCAATGAGGGTTATTCATTGGTGAAGATGATAAAATATTGGGCATGATGGGCTTACCTTAATGGGCCTGACGGATTGGGTCTCTTGGGCCTGCGTAGGTATGGTCCCAGCTTTGGAGGCCCATCACTACTGACGCAACAAGGGCCCATGATCCGGTAATGAGAATCCTTGCTCACCACGTTTGGAAGAATTGGGAATAGAGTCCCACATTGAAAAGATGTGGGAACCAAAAAGGGAAAGTCAACCCCTTATCACTATAAAAGGCGTAATACCCACAGAAATCGAGGTATGCTTTTATGAACCCTCTCTAACGCACTAAGTAAAACAGAGGAAGTCTAACTTGACCGTCGGAGAGTCTTTGGCCGGCACCACACCGGTGCTCTCTGAAGGATTCTTTAGTTTGTTTCGTCGTGCAGGTTCAATTCGAGTCGCGAGTACGGTGTGACCCATTGGTGACGGTAATCGACGTCATCAGTTGGCGCCGTCTGTGGGAAATCGACGACCGGGTACGGTAACATTTCCTAGATAAAGGAGTTACATGGTACTCACGCGCTCGATGGCAACCACAAATGACGTCCAAGAAGAAGCTCCTACGACTGCCCTTGAGAGACAGGTCAAGACGCTCGCCGCAGCTGTGGAGCGCCTCACCAAACAAAACCACGACCTGACGGAACAGCTGAATCAAAAGAGTGCAGCCGTGAATAGCCAGGGAGATCAAGAAGGGAACAGTGCGGAGAGGAGAAATAATGACGGACCGCAGGAGAGCAACGCACCGAGCAAACAAGTGCGACGGGACGCTAGCATCCCCTCAGTGACGGACACAGCTCCACAACCCATCATCGCAGAGATGCAGGCGATGAAGGAACAGATGGAAGTCCTGATGAACGCTCTCAAGGGGCGAGTGTCCAGCGATCTTGACGACCTTGTCAACCGGACTGACTCGCCATTTACGGCGTCCGTCAACTCCTTCCCCCTGCCGAGTAAGTTCCGCATGCCGAGCATGGACAGTTATGACGGAGTCAAGGACCCCCTCGATCACCTAGAGACCTTCAAGACCCTGATGCACCTCCAGGGAGTGGCGGACGCAATTATGTGTAGGGCATTCCCTACAACCCTGAAGGGCGCGGCAAGGATTTGGTTCAGCCGCCTGACACCAAACTCCATCGGCACCTTCAGAGAGCTGAGCGCTCAGTTCACTACACACTTCATTGGAGGACATCGGTACAAGAAATCCACGGCTTGTCTGATGAACATCAAGCAGAGAGAGGAGGAGACGTTACAGGCCTACATATCACGCTTCAATAAAGAAGCGCTCATGATCGACGAAGCCGACGACAAAATATTGGTGGCCGCGTTCACAAACGGGCTGAAGGGGGTAAGTTTTTGTTCTCCCTATACAAAAACGACCCAAAGACAATGTCGGAGGTGCTTTACAGGGCCACCAAGTATATGAACGCTGAAGACGCTCTACTAGCAAGAGAAGACAGACCGAAGAAAAGAGACAGACAAGAGGATCCCCGACAGGACCAGGGGCGAAAAAAAGGACGGATGGGAGATCGAAGGGACAAGAGACGTCCAAAACCCATGGGTGGAAGGTTCACAAGTTTCACCCCGTTGACCGCTCCGATAGACCAAGTCCTAATGCAGATTAAGGACGAAGGATCCCTGACGTTTCCGGGAAAGCTGAAGAGTGATCCCAACAAAAGGTCAAGAGACAAATATTGCCGCTTCCACCGTGACCATGGTCACGACACTGCCGATTGTTACGACTTGAAGCAACAAATCGAAAACCTTATCCGACAAGGAAAGCTGAAGAAGTTCGTCAGCAAGGAAAGAATGGATCAACCCCAACAAGAACAACACCCCCGTCGAGAAAACGAGCGGCCAAGGCCCCCAATAGGGGACATAAGGATGATAATTGGAGGAACAGCTGCGGCCGGATCGTCCAAAAAGGCTCGCAAAACGTACCTTCGGATGGTACAGAATGTCCAGCTGGCAGGCACGGTACCAAAGATGGCTAGAAGGGAAGGCCCCATTATCGGGTTCTCGGAGGAGGATGCAAGACGCCTACACCATCCGCACGACGATGCACTCGTCGTCACCTTGCGGGCAGGCGACTACAACATCCACCGGGTGTTGGTCGACAACGGTAGTTCGGCCGACATCATGTATTATCCGGCATTCCAACAAATGAGGATTGATAGAGAACTGCTAATACCGACAAACGCCCCGCTCGTTGGCTTCGGGGGGAGTAGGATATTCCCTTTGGGCGCCGTCACGTTACCGGTGACGGTAGGAGACTACCCCCAACAAATCACGAAGGACGTAACATTCCTGGTGGTCGATTGCTCGTCAGCCTACAATGCTATTATTGGACGGCCCACTCTCAACTCGTGGAAGGCGGCAACATCAACATACCACCTGATGATCAAGTTCCCAACGGAGTATGGGGTAGGAGAGCTACGCGGAAGCCAAATTGCCGCACGAGAATGCTACGTAGCTATGATGGAGGCGGAAGACCAGATCCAGGCCTTGAACATAGAAGAACACCGAACGACGGCAGAACCTACTGAGAAGCTAGAGGAGATAGTTCTCGACAGTTCCAATTCAGATCGAACTACCAGGATCGGAACGCTTGTCAAACCCGCAATCCGTCAAGAGCTCGTAGCTTTCTTGAGGAGCAATAAGGATGTGTTCGCTTGGAGCCATGACGATATGCCAGGAATCGATCCCTCGGTCATGGTACATAAGTTGAATGTGTTGCCCTCGTTCCCACCCGTCCGACAAAAGAAGAGAGTATTCGCCCCGGAGCGAGACCAAGCAATAGCGGAAGAGGTCCGCAAACTCCAAGATGCAAGCTTTATCAGGGAAGTCTACTACCCCGATTGGCTGGCGAATGTGGTAATGGTGAAGAAAACGAGTGGCAAATGGCGGATGTGCGTGGACTTCACCGATCTTAACAAAGCATGCCCCAAAGATAGCTATCCCCTCCCAAGGGTCGACATCCTAGTGGACTCGACGGCTCAACACCAATTGCTAAGCTTCATGGATGCTTTCTCGGGTTATAACCAGATCTGCATGCATGAGGACGACCAGGAGAAGACTTCGTTTGTAACCAGTCAAGGTCTCTTCTGTTACAAAGTAATGCCATTCGGTCTGAAGAATGCAGGGGCAACATACTAGAGACTAATGAACAAGATGTTCGCACAGCAAATCGGGAGGAACGTCCAAGTTTATGTCGACGACATGCTGGTGAAGAGCCGGAAGGAGGAAGACCATTTGGAAGATCTCAAGGAAACATTCGGCACACTCCGATCCTACAACATGAAGCTCAATCCAGGAAAGTGCGCGTTTGGTGTAACGGCAGGAAAATTCCTAGGATTCATGGTATCTCAAAGGGGGATTGAAGCTAACCCGGACAAAATCCGAGCCATAATGGAGATGGCCCCCCCGAGAAACGTGAAGGAAGTACAGAGCCTTAACGGCAAGGTAGCGGCATTGAATAGATTCGTGTCGAGAGCGACGGACAAATGTTTACCTTTCTTCCGAACATTGAAAAAGTCATTCGAGTGGACGGACGAGTGTCAACGAGCATTCGAGGAGTTAAAAACCTATCTATCTTCACCACCTCTACTGAGCCCCTCGCAACCAGGTGAAGAGCTCTTCCTCTATTTGGCCGTCTCCACTGTGGCCGTCAGCGCGGCCTTAATCAGAGAGGAGGACAGGGCACAGAAGCCCGTGTACTACGCCAGCCGGGCGCTCCGCGGTGCCGAGGAAAGATACCAACCTATGGAGAAACTCGCTTTTGCGTTGGTCACGGCGGCTCGCAAGCTCAAGCCCTACTTTCAAGCCCATACCGTGAACGTAGTGACCGACAAGCCCTTGCGAAGGGCACTAAGTAATCCTGAGGCCGCAGGTCGACTGACGCTGTGGGCAATAGAATTGAGTGAGTTTGACATCAAGTATCGTCCACGTGTGGCCATCAAAGGACAAGCTGTAGCCGACTTCATAGCTGAGTTTACGCATGACGCGGACAAGGGAGCAGAAGAACCCCCCCAGTGGAACATCTACACCGACGGATCATCCAATAAGCGAGTTGGAGGAGCCGGCATAGTATTGCTGTCACCTGAAGGAGACAAGATTGAATGTATGGTCCGTCTCGACTTCCCCATTACCAACAATGAAGCAGAATACGAAGCAGTAGCAGCAGGACTCGACCTAGCCAAAGCCGCCGGAGCTGAAAGTGTGGTCGTGCATTGCGACTCTCAAGTCGTGACCAATCAAGTAAACGGAGATTATGAATGCAAAGGGGAAAGGTTGAAGAGATATCTCGATCAAGTGAGGGCTAGAGTCGACGGGCTAAAAGCAACGTTCGTCCAGATCCCCAGGGGAGACAACGAGCTCGCTGATCGGCTAGCCAAAGCCGCTTCAGCAGAACACATGATAACACTGGGTAATGTACTTCCCTTTGTTCAAATCTTTCCGCTAATAGACCCCGACAACATGCAGGAGATACGCTCCGAAAGAAACTGGACTACGCCGATAGCTTCATACTTAAAGGACGGGATATTGCCTGAGGAGAAGGAGGCAGCGAGAAAGCTAAAAGTCCGAGCGGCAAGGTTCGTCTTGATAAAAGACATTCTTTACAAGAGAGGTTTCTCCCGTCCTTACCAAAGATGTCTCGGGGTTGAAGAGGCAGACTACGTGATGAGGGAAGTACACGAAGGAATATGCGGGAACCATTCTGGATCGCGGTCGTTGGTGCACAAGCTGTTACGAGCTGGTTATTACTGGCCGACCATGCAAAAGGATGCTGAGTCCTATGTTAAAAGATGCGACAAATGCCAGAGGTTCAGCAATTTTATCGGACAGCCAGCTGAAGAGCTGACCCCCATAACGGCTCCATGGCCGTTCGCTCAGTGGGGACTGGACATCATGGGACCTTTCCCAACGGCGATAAGGCAGCTAAAGTTCTTGGTAGTGGGCATTGACTACTTCACGAAATGGGTAGAAGCGGAAGCCTTGGCCACCATTACAGAAAAGAACATTAGAAGTTTTGTCTGGCGGAACATAGTATGTAGGTTTGGTATTCCTAGAGTCCTTGTCTCAGATAACGGGAGGCAGTTCGATAACGGCCCCTTCCGTGATTTCTGCTCACAACTAGGAATAAAAAACCACTACTCATCCCCCGCCCATCCTCAGGCTAACGGTCAGGTTGAGGTCACAAACCGATCCTTGCTAAAGATTATCAAAACTCGGCTCGAGGGGGCAAAGGGCATATGGCCAGAAGAACTGCCAAGCATACTGTGGGCATATAGGACAACGGCGAGGACTCCGACAGGAGAGACACCGTTTCGACTGACCTACGGGAGCGAGGCAGTCATCCCAGCGGAAGTTGGGCTCACGAGCTACAGGGTTCACAACCACGACGAGGGAAGGAATGACGAATCCATGAGGCTACAGCTGGACCTTATAGACGAGGTCAGGTCGGAAGCAGAACAGAGGATCGCTAGATACCAGGATCGCATGTCCAAACATTTCAACTCCCGGGTCCGACAAAGAAGCTTCCAAGTTGGAGACCTCGTACTCAGGAGGGTCATGGGTACAACTAGAGACCCTACACAAGGAAAACTCGGCCCCAACTGGGAAGGACCCTACAGAGTTACGTCGTGGAAAAGGAAAGGGACATACCACCTGGAGACAATAGACGGAGAAAAGCTACCACATCCGTGGAATGCCGAGCACTTGAGGAAATACTACCAGTGATAGCGACACGACAACCAGTTTCTCTTTTAAGACTTTTTGGGAATTATTAACTTTTATTGGCACTGTTTAACTATTTTTGCTACAATATTGTCGTGCCTTTTTTAAGCCCAAGGGGGCAGGCACTTTTCCTTTACGCATTCTACAATCAGATGCAATTTTTGATCTTCTACTTGAATGTATGTCATTGCAATTGCCCACAAAAGTTAACGGAAACGATAGAAGTCCGCAAGATGGACGGATTATCCTACAGGGACGATCCCACTACATCCACAAGGTGGACGGATCATCCTACAGGGATGATAACCATAAGTCCACAAGATGGACGGACACAATATGAAGTCCACAAGATGGACGGATCGTCCTACAGGGACGATCACCCTGAGTCCACAAAGTGGACGGATCACTAAGGTAGTGAAACATAAGTCCACAAAGTGGACAGATCACTAAGGTGATGAAACAAAAGTCCACAAAGTGGACGGATCACTAAGGTGATGAAATATGAGTCCACAAAGTGGACGGATCACTAAGGTGATGAAACAAAAGTCCACAAAGTGGACGGATCACTAAGGTGATGAAATATGAGTCCACAAAGTGGACGGATCACTAAAGTAGTGAAACATAAGTCCACAAAGTGGACAGATCACTAAGGTGATGAAACAAAAGTCCACAAAGTGGACGGATCACTAAGGTGATGAAATATAAGTCCACAAAGTGGACAGATCACTAAGGTGATGAAACAAAAGTCCACAAAGTGGACGGATCACTAAGGTGATGAAATATGAGTCCACAAAGTGGACGGATCACTAAGGTGATGAAACAAAAGTCCACAAAGTGGACGGATCACTAAGGTGATGAAATATGAGTCCACAAAGTGGACGGATCACTAAAGTGATGAAATACGAGTCCACAAAGTGGACGGATCACTAAGGTGATGAAACATAAGTCCACCAAGTGGACGGACTACTTAGGTGATGTGACATAGGTCCACAAAGTGGACGGATCACAAAGGTGATGCAATTAGTCCACAAAGTGGACAGATCACTAAGATGTTGAAATACATGAAATAAAGTCCTTGAGATGGACGGACTGTCCTACATGAAATAAAGTCCCAAGGTGGACGGATACAATAGATGGACGTTTTCGCAAAGTGGACGTATACTGGCTACGTTAAAATTATCTACAAGTCCATTAAATACGCGATATATTTAAAAGTGATGAACAACGCCACAAAGTGGACGGTCCGCATAATAAACCCCTCAAAACAGACGGAGAAGGAAAATCCTCACCGATGTAAAAGCTCAATCAACACAAGATAACAAGTCTGCAATGTGGACGGATAATCACAGATTAACAAATATTCTCACAAAAATAATCCCTCAAGAAGGTAGACGGAGTTTTAAACAGAGCACCAAACAATTATAAAAAGCATGTGAACTTTTAAGCCAAAAGCCCCAAAGGCAAATGTTCAATACAAAAAAAAAGGGACGGTTTGTCTTAAAAAATGAATAAAAAAGAAAGACGGATTGTTCACAAAATAAAGTACATATGCATCAATCTTTCTTTTCTTCAGCATCTGGGACATCCTTCGACGGGGCGGACTCTCCGTCTCCCTGAGCAGCACCGTCTCCAAAAAGGTCCTCCGTATTTTCGGAGGCGACGGGGAGGGCAGAAGTCTGGGCTTGGTCCTCAAGTTTGACCATTGTCAAGTCCAGCTCTGGATAAGCCTTCTTGACTTGACGGAGGGAATCATCGAATCCTTGGAGGAAGGAGTCCGACAGCTCGCCCAAACAGGACTCCGAGCATCGGTACTTCTCGACGGCTGCCATTTTAGCCTGACGGATCTCTTCTTTGAGTTGTTTTATCTCAGCTTCTTTGTTCTCTATGACCGTCAGCGAAGTGGCCGTCTTCTCCTCAAGCTCCTTCCTCGCCTGCTCAGAAAGCTCCAGCTTCTTCCCCATCTTGGACCTCCATCTCTGAAGTTGTCCGAGCTCTTCCTCCGTCTGCTGCGCCTTCGCGCGCACCCGGTCCAAGCTACTCTCACGGTTGAGACACCGGTCAAGTAGTCCCTTCATCATGACCAAGGACTGCAAGTAGAAAAGAGACCGTCACATAATGTAAGTAACAGGAAGAATGAAAAACAAAAACTTATTTGACAAACATAACCAACCTGAGCGACGGCGAAGAGGCCCGTCTCCCCCATGGCCTCCGTCGAATGGTTTCCCAGGTCTTCATAGTCTTCTGCCGTGATGATGGACGACAGTTTCTCCAATGCATACTTGGAGTCATCACGAAGAAGGGAAGGGGGTCTCTCTTGCTTACCGTCTGGGACCGCCATCAATCCTTTGCCCTTCCCCTGCTTCGCTGGGGTGACGGCCTTGTTACCCTCAGCCATTAAGCCAACCACAGGTTCAAGAGAGACCTTTGGTTGCTTAAAGGGACGGTCGGATTTCGTCGTCAGTTTCCTTTTAGGGATTGAAGCTGATGCCTTAGGAACCTCCTCGCCGGATTCCCTCTTCTTGACGGCTTGGGACTTGATCAAAGCTCTCCTCTTTGCGTCATCCATCTCTGCAAATAATGACGGATGAAATTAAAACAAAATAAAGCAAAGTAAATGACAAAGTAAAGTTGACGGGCTTACGTTTGTGAACTCGCTCGTCGTATCTTATCGCTTCTTGGGTGGGCTCAGGACCGTCGCAGTACCAATGTATGGTCCTCGGGTTCACCAACTTCGCCCAAGTCCTTTCCTCCGGCGTAGTCTTCTTGCAAACCTTTTCAAGGAAGCTAAACTCCTCGAGGCTGACTTGTGGGCGCCGTCTACCTGCAAAGAAAGATGATCAAGATATACACATATAACTGGACGGATATGAAAAGCAACACAAAATTTAGACGGATGCATACGTGTCTGATTTATAACTGCCCAAGTTGTGTCGACGGGCATGAACTCCGTCTCCCCTGGATGGTTCATCCATCTATCACCCTCCAGGAAGAAGTACCGACTCTTCCAGTCTCTATTTGAGTCTGGGGTCTCAAAGATCACCTTCAACAAGGGGCTCCGACTGGCAAAACTGTACATCCCCCTTGATCCAGAAATCTCGTCTGGACGGTAACAGTGAAGAAATTCACGGACCGTCAATTTCCTTTCCCCGTTTGACATTGCACCGTAGAGAATCTCCATGGCTATGAAGACCCTCCAGGCGTTAGGGGATATCTGGGTGACGGACAATCCCAGATACTGCAAGAGTTCCCTATGAAGGGTAGAAAGCGGGAATCGAAGTCCAGCCTTCAATGCCTGTTCGTACACTCCTACACCGTCTACCCCTTCGTAATAACACTTCTCCGACACATATGGTAGACGGATGGAGACATAGTCTGGGATTTGGAAGTTGGTCCTGAAGGTGCTGAAATGTCTCTCCCTGATGACGGATGTAAACCTATGAACAGTCCACTCTGGCAACATGATGAACTGCCTTAGTCCATCAGCGCCTACAACGGACTCCAGTTGTTGATCCCCGTCATCATCGGAACCCTCTACTTCGACTATCTCCACATCCTCATTTGTTGAGGATGAAGAGGAGGCAGACGGACTCCTACTTTCGCCGGGGCTCTCTTGGTCTTTATGACCGGACGGGTATACATCCTCGTATTCCGTCCCATCACGAACCACCGACTGGTTACTTGACGCACTAGACATTTCCTACAATTGACAATAAAACCTAAGACCGACGGGTTTGAAAGTGTTGACGGGTATGGAAAGCCTAACAACAATGCATGGAAGAGAATGTAACTTGACTATAGTAAATTAGAAGCACTTACCGAACTTAGCAGAGGACAGGTGACGGTTGGTGTAATCAGCGAGTATTCGTCCTCGACGGATTGCACAGATAAGGTTGACGGCTTTGCTCTGACAGGGTTGACGGCTTCGCTCTGACAAGTGTTTTCTGAGTGAAAATTGAAAAATGAAAGAGTGAGGCGCCTTATATATATAGGAAGTGCACGGAAGACGAAGCGACGCTTCGATCCTATACAACGACCATTCAGAGAGTGACACGTGGCATGCTTAATAAATGCTGACAACCTGTCAGTACGTACCAACAGATTTGTACCTGCCATGTATCCGTCAACTGGATGATTCTCCCTTTGACGGGTTGATCCAGCTAGGACCGTCGTTCTATTTTGCATGAATCCGTCATATCCATATGTAAGGACCGTCACCCCACTGATCCTTTGACCTTAAAGGTGACGGATCATCGGGGTGAAGGGGGCAACTGAAGATGATAAAATATTGGGCATGATGGGCTTACCTTAATGGGCCTGACGGATTGGGTCTCTTGGGCCTGCGTAGGTATGGTCCCAGCTTTGGAGGCCCATCACTACTGACGCAGCAAGGGCCCATGATCCGGTAATGAGAATCCTTGCTCACCACGTTTGGAAGAATTGGGAATAGAGTCCCACATTGAAAAGATGTGGGAACCAAAAAGGGAAAGTCAACCCCTTATCACTATAAAAGGCGTAATACCCACAGAAATCGAGGTATGCTTTTATGAACCCTCTCTAACGCACTAAGTAAAACAGAGGAAGTCTAACTTGACCGTCGGAGAGTCTTTGGCCGGCACCACACCGGTGCTCTCTGAAGGATTCTTTAGTTTGTTTCGTCGTGCAGGTTCAATTCGAGTCGCGAGTACGGTGTGACCCATTGGTGACGGTAATCGACGTCATCAATTGGTACTCTGATACCCAACCAATGGGGGTTATTCATTGGAACTCTGATACCCAGCCAATGAGGGTTATTTGTTGGTATTCTGATACCCAAACCAATGGGGGTTATTCATTGGTGCTTTGACACCCAAACTAATGAGAGTTATTCATTGGTACTCTGATACCCAACCAATGGGGGTTATTCATTGGAACTCTGATACCCAGCCAATGGGGGTTATTTGTTGGTATTTTGATACCCAAACCAATGGGGGTTATTCATTGGTACTCTGATACCCAGCCAATGTGGGTTATTTATTGGTACTCTAATGCCCAGTTACGGGGATATAGCATGACCATAGTCATAAGATTGTTAAGAATATGAATTACGTTTGAATATTTGAATTATTTTGAGTCCTTAAAACTACATATGTGATTTTTGAAATATTTGAGTATTTGAACTATTTTGAGTCATCAAAACTGCTTATGTATTTTTTTTTTTTGAAATATATTGTAAGTTATAGCTTTGATATATGGAAAACTGACTACTTTCTAAACCATCTATGATATATTTGTCAGATTAAAGTATGTGATCTATTTGCAACTTATTATTTTAAGATTACGAAACTGCTTCAGTTATTTTGAAAACACACAGTATATTATAACTTTGAAAACACATATTACATCTTTTCCTTTAGAGATCTGTTGCTTGATAGAACTTATTAGGATTTTGGTTACTTATTGAGTTGTCAGCTCACCCTTTTTTTTTTCCCTCCAATTTCAGATTGTGAAGAATAGCAAGTTTTGGGAGTTTTGATATTGTGTTGTGAGCAGGATAATAAGCTTAGTGATTTTGGATTGGATGGTCTTCTAATAGTTTTATATTTATTGGCCAATTGGCATTGTGTACATGAGGTGAATTTCGTTCCTATTAAATTATTGGAGATCCATTCATAAAGAAATTGTTTGAGGTATTTTGGATTAATTTAAGTTAATTTTTGAGGATAAATTTTAGTTGCTAAGAAGGTCTTGCACACTTGTAGGGTGCTTACTTTATAAGCGTGCGGCGATTGTCACGTGCCTATTTTTATAGTCGGGTTCGGGGCGTGACAGAAAGGATCCCGTGAGATACGTGTATTAATGAAGATCTTCCCTACAAGGAAAGACCCTTTATGCTAAGAAACAAATGTCAACCCTATGCTACTATAAAAACCCCAAAACCCTCACTAATCAAGGTATGCATAATTTCTCCCAGCTCTGGCACTCTAAAGTTGTGAAAGTTCTCTAACTTTACTTTCGGAGGATATTTGGCTGATACAAAACTGGTACTCTCTTAAGGTATTCTTTTTCTATGTTACGCAGGTGTTGTCTCGAACACGTGAGGACTGTGTGACTTATTGACGATTTTTGGCATTATCAGTATAAAAGCAAACACTAACATTTATTCCCAAGCTAAAGCATTGACAATTTTGTGGGTTGTTCAATAGACAGTATCCTATATAAGTTATGACCTTGAGAAGTTAAAGTGGAAGGCAATTCCAAAATCTGTATAGAGGCTTTAGTTGAACAAGTTGATGGAGAATTACTGGTTGCTAATCTGAAGTTAGGTACAACTCTTAGTTTGTTCCTTCAAATGGTTCAATAGAAATGCAATTTGTGCTCCCATGAATTAGTAGGGAGGTCTTTGAAGAACCTTTTCACTAGATATTTTGATGGTTATAATGGGCTTCAAACCTTTGTCAATACCATTTTGAGGAACGTGTGTAATGAATTTTCTTTGTTAGTCCTTTTGTCTTTACATTTTGGGGGTATTCCATTTGTAAAGGGTTCTTATCTCTTGGTTGTGTTTGGATACATAGATTTAGATTTAGATTTTAAATTAATAGAATTAGAATATCTTGATTCCAAATTTATTAATTATTAAATTATTTGTTTGGATATCTTTTATATATAGGAGGATTTGAAATTTATAATTTTAAAATTTATTGTTTAGATTTAGATTTGAATTTGAATTTTAAATCAATAGAATTTTTTTTTGAACTGCAAACTATCTGGTTTTTTAATATTAAGTTATTTAACTTATTTTATTCAAATAAATTTACATTTATTTATGTGCTTTTATTCCAATTTTACACTTTTATTTATGTGTTTTTAAAAATAATTTAATTATTAATGCAATGGTTGTACTTATGACCCAACAATTGAATTAGTAAACTATCGTATGATTTCTTTGATTGTTCAATCTACATAACAATTTTGATAACTATCACAATTCCAACTACCGATATCCCAACATTGTCAATCTTTTGACATTTCGAATGTGGGTTATTGTGTTGATAATGGCAATTTTTAAACGAATTGGATAGAGTGTTTGAATTGAATAAATTTAAAATTTAGAGTATTCAATTGAATGAAAGTAAAGTTAAAATTTGAGATAAATTTCAATCAAATTTAAAATGTGTAATTTACATTTTGGTCTAAAAGTAAATTGGGTATTACAAATTTACAATTCACATCTTTCTACTAAAAAAAAAAATTTCCAAACTTTATTCAGCCCACAGCATAAATAGAATTAGTTTGGTTGGACATGGCACAAAGTGACCTAATAGATTGGGTTAGATTCAAAGTGGCCTAAATAGATTGGGTTTCGTTCCACTAATTGAAACCCAAAGCCCATTACATTACCAGTCTGATATTCTCGAATTCGCTCTCTCTCTCTCTCTCTCTCTCTCTCTCTCTGCAAGCTAATAGCCATGGAAGTGGCCACCGCAGCTTCAAGCTTTGCACTCCACCGGCCCATGTGAACACTTGCGAACCATAAACTTAAACGGCCATTGTCTCCACCAAATTCCTCACTCCCTTCGCTGGCAGAAGCGTCTCCGCCAACTTCTCAGGCTACAAGCTCCGTCCCTCTCTTAATCCGGTGTCGTTTCCTCGCCCCAAGGGTAAGCGAGGCGTTGTGACCACTAGTTTATTTTCTTTCGTGTATTTGGAATTGGGTTATTATTACTTTTGTTTATGGTTTTTTTTTTTTTAAATTAAAAAATATATATATGTTGGGAAGTTAGTATTTCATTTGGGTTTGCAAATTTAATGTATTCATTACTTGTTTAGTACTTGATAACCTAGGGAGTATAGATATGAACACAACATGATGTGTGAATTCTTAAGAAATTAAGATATAACATGGTATGGGCACAAAAATTAATTAGTTATTAGTTAATTAATATAATTGGGTTCTAGTTAGATCATCTTATTCAATGTGGGACCTAAGCCTATCAACACTAAAACAATCATCATGAAGTGGATTCTATAACTTCAAAAATAATTAATAGTATACCTATTAAGATATATTTTATACAGATAACTTATTAATCAACCAAGAGCTTTGTAACTCAATCGTTACCTCTTGGTGTTTCCAATAGACACGGTTCAAATCTCCTCTACCCCGTAGCAAAATAAATAATAAAAAATTTATTTATTCAATTTTTTGATGATGGTGAGTGTGGCTGTAGAGATGGATCCAGCTAAAAACCAAAACGGCATGAAGTAAATGGAAAAGCAAGCCTAGGGGCGAGAGGGAAGCTTAACGGCTGAGCCAGAGATGTTAGAGCAGGTTAGCTTAATTCTTCATAAATTAAAACTTACTATAGCCTTAGGTAATGCATTTTATATATTTTTTTTAATTTTCATTTTGAGCTGATATGATATGATATATCTATGGATTGGTTGTTGCAGGTCAGTTAATTTATAATGTCAACGTGTATATCAAACACTTAGGAACTCACATATGAGTAAAACGCCAAAACCCTAAAAACCCAGAATTCATTCACGCTCTCACCTCATTTCCCATGTCTAAAACCCTTCTCTCTCGCATCAAACCCCTTCACAATCCCAAACCAACGTCTTCTTCTTCAACCTTGCCATTCAGGCATTTCGCCAAACATGTCCAAGGCACCATTCAAATCCTCAAAACCCAAGACCAGTGGGAGCAGTCCCTTGAAAGCTTCTTTTCTGAATCTGATGTTGTTGTGTCAGACTTTGCCCATTTTGTTTTAGATCGAATACATGATGTAGAATTGGGTCTAAAGTTCTTTGATTGGGCCTCAAAGCGGCCGTATAGTTGTTCACTGAATGGTTCTGCTTATTCTTCACTTTTGATACTTTTGGCGAGGTTTAAAGTGTTTTCGGAGATTGAATTGCTGTTGGAGCGAATGAAACTTGAGGAATTAAAGCCAACTTGTGAAGCATTAAGTGTTGTGATTCAAGCTTATGCAGATTCTGGGTTGGTGGATAAGGCTGTTGAATTGTATTATGTGGTGGGTGAAATACATAATTGTGTGCCGAGTGTTTTTGCATGCAATTCATTGCTTAATGTTCTTGTGAAGCATCAGAGAATTGAAAATGCACGCCAAGTGTATGATAAAATGCTTGAGAATTCTTGTGTGGATAATTATAGTACTTGTATTATGGTTGGGGGTTTATGTAAGGATGGAAAGGTCAAGGAAGGTAGGGAGTTGATTGAAGATAGGTGGGGGGAGGGTTGCATACCAAATATTGTGTTTTATAATACACTCATTGTTGGTTATTGCAATAAAGGTGAATTTGAAAGTGCCAATGGACTTTTTAAGGAGTTGAAATTGAAAGGGTTTTTACCTACATTGGAAACTTATGGGGTTATGATAAATGGGTTTTGCAAGGAAGGGGACTTTGAAGCGATTGACCGACTTTTGTTGGAAATGAAAGAGAGGGGTTTGAAAGTTAATGCTCGAGTATATAACAATATAATTGATGCTCGATATAAGCATGGTTGTACAATTGAAGTGGTGGAGATAATTGGGAGGATGATTGAGAGTGGATGTGAGCCAGATATTATAACTTATAATACTCTTATTAATGGCTCGTGTAAAGAGGGGAAGGTTGAGGAAGCTTATCAATTTCTAGAGCAGGCAATGAAAAGGGGATTAATGCTGAACAAGTTTAGTTATACTCCTCTTATACATGTTTATTGTAGACAAGGGGAACACAATAGGGCCTTAGATTTGCTTATTAAGATGACAGAAGGAGGACATAAGCCTGATTTGGTTTCATATGGCACTCTCATCCATGGACTTATTGTTGCAGGGGAGGTTGATGTTGCATTGACAATGCGAGAAAAAATGTTGGAAAAGGGAGTATTGCCTGATGCTGGTATTTATAATGTTTTAATAAGTGGACTTTGCAAGAAAGGGAGGTTTCCTACTGCTAAGTTGCTCTTTGCTGATATGCTAGACCAAAATGTACAACCTGATGCTTTTGTTTATGCCACTTTGGTGGATGGGTTCATCAGAAATGGTGACATTCAGGAGGCCAAAAAACTCTTTGAACTCATCATTGAAAAGGGTATAGACCCTGGTGTTGTGGTTTATAATGCCTTGATTAAAGGTTTTTGCAAATTTGGAATGATGAAAGATGCACTTTCTTGCATCATTAGAATGAGGAAAGAGCATCAGGTTCCAGATGTATTTACTTATACTACCATTATTGATGGGTATGTAAAGCAGCATGACTTGGATGGTGCACTAAAGATGTTTGGGCTAATGGTGAAGCAGAGATGCAAGCCAAATGTGGTCACATACACTGCCCTCATAAATGGGTTTTGCGGCAAGGGAGATACCAATAGAGCTGAAATTTTTTTCAGAGAGATGCAATCTTGTGGATTGGAGCCTAATGTTGTCACATACACTATACTTATTGGGAGGTTTTGTAAAGATTGTAAACTTGCAAAAGCTGCCTCCTTTTTTGAATTGATGCTGATGAGCAAGTGCACTCCTAATGATGTTACCTTTCATTATCTTGTAAATGGGTTTGCAAATATTGCATTGACTGCAATTCCCAAGGAAAGCAATGAGCTTCAGGAGGTCGAAAAGTCTATGTTTTTGGATTTTTTTGGAAAGATGGTATCAGATGGATGGGTTCAAGTACTTGCGGCATATAATTCTATTATCATCTGCCTTTGCCAATATGGAATGGTTAAAATTGCTTTACAGTTGTGTGATAAGATGATTGGTAAGGGTTTCCTTCTAGATTCTGTTTCTTTTTCTGCCTTGCTACATGGCATTTGCTTGGAAGGAAGATCAAAGGAATGGAAAAACATTATCTCCTGTACTTTGAAAGAACATGAGCTCCAAACTGCTGTCAAATACTCACTGAAATTAAACCAATATCTTCCTCGAGGAAGGTCTTCTGAGGCTTTACTTATTTTAGAAGCCTTGATTGAAGACTACAAGTCTAATGATCAACAAGCCAAAGTTTTAGTGGGGTAGGGAAGAAGGAAAAAAAAATTGAAATCCCTCATCTTGCTCTATTATATATATAAGAAATTTAGACCGACAAATTTCTGTGGTATCCCTATATATAACCATCACTTAATGCAAAAGTCTCAAACTCCTTACATCTTCTTCATTAAGGTGCCTTTCAAACACACGTATTGGTCATATGATTGGTGAACCTATAAAGAGGCTCTTGAAGATCCATCTGGATTGACATCATTGTATGGTAGGTAATTTCTTAATGGGCTGTGCATTTAATTTTTTAAAGTTTCGGGATAACTGTTTTTGATATTGGATTTATCTCATTTTGTGGTGCTTGTGCAGGCATTTGGGTGCCATTCAAGGACAAGTAAATACTACATTAACTGATTCTTATTCTATCAAAGCAAATCTTGATGTTAACAAGATATTGAAGCAAACTTAACTTCACTTTTGGAGGTATGTAGCACTATTTTGTTTATTATATAATTGTAATTGTAATATTGTGTATAATATGGTCATTTTTTTTTTCAGTAAATAAAAATCTTTATTGAAAAAAATAAAATAAAGGTAGTACAGCAAAAAAAAATATTACCCTGGTGCACAGGGAGTGTACGAGGGAATAATATGGTCATTCTTGTAGTGCTGTGAAGTTGTCCCTGAAGTTTGGCTGTTCTTCAGTTTTATAGAGCACCAGAAAAATCTTACCTTCTGATTTTATTGACCAGTTACTTGTATGCCAAATAAGTAGAATGTACACTGTATGCAACATATTTGATTTGCATAAGTAAATTATTGAATAGAAAATGATCCATGGCTTTTTAATTGTTGGATGCTTCATGACATGGGATATCTATTATGGACCTGAACATATCCATGTTGCCTTTTGACATTGAACATAGTGGGCTTGGGAAACATAGGCTTACAATCATGATATCTCCATGAGAAATTCATTACATGATTGTATGTTTGGGATAGCTTACTGTCATTGGTTTATTTTGCTTAAAAAATAAGTTAGTAAAAGTATAGTTTTACCAAAGTGAGGCTTTAAAAATCTGTACATAAATTGGCTTAAAAAATAAGCAAGCTTATGAGCTAGACTAAACAGGCTATAAGAAGAAAGAAATGGTAAAATAGTATTTCTAAAATAAATGCAATTAAATTAGCTAGTGTTTGTGAAAAATGTTTTCACTTGATCACTTTAATGGAGATCTTTTGGACTTTCAGTTTTACATAAGGGTTGCATTTGAGTAAGAGGGGATGGAGAATTAGCTTTTCCAAAACCTTAGTTTGGCAACTGAGTAAATGCATGAAATTATAGTAGTGCAATTTTTTTTTCCTGTTTTATTCTGT
Organism: Quercus robur; assembly: GCF_932294415.1. Taxonomy (NCBI): domain Eukaryota; kingdom Viridiplantae; phylum Streptophyta; class Magnoliopsida; order Fagales; family Fagaceae; genus Quercus; species Quercus robur. The sequence continues at coordinate 27,259,996 of NC_065538.1, forward strand.
TTCGTTTATTTAAATTGAAAAAAAAAAAAAAAAATTCAACTTGATACTTGCATCCAACGAGATGATTAGAAATTTTTGGATAGTGTGACCAAATCAGGATAAGAGGTAATTAGCATTATGCACACTTATTCGAACATATCCACCTGACAAATTCCTTCCAAAAATATCCAGAAAGAGACTTCTTCTTCTCTTGAGGGTGATTGCTTTCTTTGTGAATTGCAGTGGATGGAGTATTTGCAATCCCATTCAAAAGTTAAGGAATGATAACATCATTAGGGCAGAACTTGCTCATCAGCATCAGTTCAGAAAAGGGGCATGCTTTTGCAAGTTTACACTTGTTACAAAAACTCCCAATATGTACGCTGCATGTCACAACTTTAGGATCTAAAGATTCTAAACCACAAGATGGCATCTCTCTGAAATTTTTTCAGCTCCATTGGAATCTACCTTACTGCAAAACCCATTAATGAGGGAGGTGTGTGACCACATTTTTATAGTTATTATTATTATTTATTTGGGATACAAGACAATAATTACTCCACAACTTGTGAGTTAATTGGACATATTGTTTTTGTTTCTCAGAAACTTTTTTTTTTTTGGATAGGTATCTTTTTCCTGAAAACTTAATATTGTAGACTTTTTTTTCCTTGCATTTCTGTTTGTTTCATGAGAAGTTATGGGGTAAGAAAAGAAACTGGACTATTGGGATTTTAGACATTTCCCTATTAGCTGAGAGCAGGTTGTAAATTTTGGAAACCAATAAGCAGGATAGGACATATTTCAATATCTTTTTCTCAGTTTTGTTAGCATTTGATTGGAGGTTGAATTTTTCCTTTTGTGGTTATTTTGTTTTCTTTTCCTGATACATAAATTTGTGCATGTAGAGAGAAATCAGACAAAAGGAGTCTCCATAGGATTGTGGAGTGGAGGCCTTGTACAAGAGACCTAAAGCGGTAAGTGGAGCTTTAAGTTAAGATTTCTTTATGCTTGACAAAATTTTGTGGATTGTTTGTGATTCGTATAATATTTGGCAGGTAGTCTTCAAATGAATTATTTGGGACATAATATTTGATTGCCAAAATGGAGCAGTCATTTAAAATTGAAAAGCAGGCAAAGCAATTTACATGGAGAAGTTAATGAGGGCACTTTCTCCTTCTGTGATTCTTTTTGCTGAATATCTTTCGAGTTTGGAAAGTTACTGAGGCTTGCTTTGGAAAATATCTTGGGGATCTGGGAATTTTACAGCCTAAATCAAGAATATAAACCTATTATTATTTTTGGGATGGAGATAGAACTATAGTTGGTATAGAGTTTCCAGTTGGTTTCATAATATCCTGATTCAATCTTAATTGGCGTTCATTGCGGACTACTGCATTGATCTTGTGTTGAAATGTTGAAGCTTTGCTGGTATAGATTAATGGATGTGAGTGCTTAAGCGAATTTCATAATTGCAGCTTTGAGATCTATGTGAAAATCGCCCAATTTTAATTACTGCTTTGGTAAAAATGGAATATTATTATTGATGAGTGCAGTTGAGGGATGGTTTTGGTATTTTGCCTGTCTGTTACATGCAACCGGGGTTTGCAAAAGTTCAAAGTGGTTGCATATTGGAATTAATCAAGGTAATTTGTGATTACGTTTATCAATGAAAATGGTGTAGCTATGAGTGCTGGACGAATTATGGTTTAAGATACAAAATAGGAATATATACTTTCTTCTTTCTTTCTTTCTTTCTTGGGGTAATTGCAGTAAACTCACCTGTGGTTTGGCCCGAAATCACTTTGTCTACTCGTGGTTTGAAAAGTGTCATTTTGCCTATTTGAGGTTCACTCAGTTTGTCTCCCGTAACCCATTTCGGTTAAAAATAATGGTAAATATGTATTTTTGCTTTCATTTTATATCTCTCTCCTCTTAAAACAAAAAATATATAAAAAAAAATACAAAATAAGATCAAAAATTTGAAAAATTAAACTTCAAGACCTCTGACTAAAAAAAATATAATAATGAACTTACAAGTTTGAACACTAGTTCAATCTTCTACTTTACCTCTTCAACCATTGGTGCGAATGCAGAGGTTGCATTTGCCATTACTATCGCTTTGGGTTTTAGTGAGCGTGTGAAAAAGTTTCTGAAGATGAAGTATTTGGTGATTCAAAGAGTAACGAATTTCTGGGAAGGGGACGAAACCGTTGGGGTGGTTGTAATTCGTAAATAATACAATTCGCATCCTTTTGTGTTTTTTATTTGACATAGCGTATATCGTAATCGTAATACTTCTCATATCATGTTTATTCTAAGTATACAGTCTCTCAAAGGAATGGGTAATAAAACAACACTTTTTGAACATGGGTTTTCAAATGTTAATTTTTGTCTCTTTTTCTTTGCTCAAACACCCCAAAGGCCCAAACCCAACTCTCTCTCTCTTTCTTTGCTCAAACTCCCAAGATACACAAACAATGAAAACTTCCTGGATCTTTTACACAAGTTTGTTTGCTTGTACAGTTTTTATTGCCTCTTTGCATTCATCAATATATGTGGTGGTGATGGCCATGACACAGTTTGTTATGAGACAATGGCAATGAGATAGTGGGTTTCTTTGTTTGAAGAGTTTTTTCTGGGTTTGAATCGGTTGTGTTCAAGTCTCTTTTTTATCTTTCTCTGTGGGTTTGATGGTGGCTGAACCATTTTGTATCTTGGGAAAATGTGGTGTTTCATGAGGGTGATTGTTTTGGTTGCATGTTCTTAATTTTGGTTGGATGATTGTCTTGGTTGGATGTTCTTTATTTTTACAAAACTTTCACTTTTTGATCTTGTTTTCACTTGTCTTTGCGCGCGTGTATATGTATATATATATATATATATATATATTTGTTTTGGGAGGAGAGAGACATAAAATGGGAGTAAAAATACATATTTACTCCTATCTTTAACAGAGGTAAGTCACGGGAGACAAACTGAATGAACTTCAGGTGGGTAAAGTGACATTTTTCAAACCATAGGTAGGCAAAATGATTTTGGACCAAACTACAGGTGGGTTTATTACAATTACCCCCCCTTTTTTTTTGAGAAATCTAATTTAATTTTGGCGTAAATGCACTTTTGGTCATTACATTTTGGATTCATTTCTATTTTGATCCTTACTTTTCTATTTTATCGCTTTTAGTCCCTAAATAAAAAAAACGTGTTCCATTTTGGTCCTTACTATTATCTCACTGACGGAAATTACTTACATGGTAGACAAAGTGTACTGTTGGAACACTAAATGCTGACATGGCCATTAACATAATATTAAAAAAAATTGTATTTAGCATTTTAAAAATGCCATGTCAGCATTTAAATAAATAAAAAATCACATAAAAATTTTAATTTTTTTTAAATTTCTAACTTAAAAAAAAAAAAAGATAATTAAATTTTTTATTTTTGGGAAGAACATTCTTTGTGTTCTTCCACATAATATGACTTATATTGTTAATGTCATTAAACAAAACAACATTTTACTAAGCATTTTCTTACACAATTACACACTTTTAAAAAAAAAAAAAAAATTCCACCCCAAAACTTCCATCTCAAATCAGTTCCCCACAATCTTTCACGTAATAGTTACATTAAAAAAAAAAAAAAAGAAGTTAAACACAAGAAGCTAAGCTAAAAAAACCCAAAAATTGAAGCAAACTTGCATAGCAAAAGCATCCTATATCTGCTCGGATTGCAACAAATGGAGGTGAACCAGTCCCGATGTATCCACCAACACCAGTTTCAGCAATTGGGTATTTGTAAGGGACGCCCATCTAGTCAAGCTCAGCTCTAATAAGCTTATTGGTCTCAAATTCCTCAAAACCAAGTTCTGGGTTCTCATGTATCTTCCTCCTAATACCTGTCATCCAATAAAAACTCTTTGGTCTTTTAGCCAATTCAAGGAAGTTGACTGGAATTTGAGGCAACACTTCAGGCTAAGATAGGGCTCTAAAGAAATTAGTAGAGAAAGGAACGCATGGAAAATGAAAGTCAAAGAGAGCCATTGGGAGAAACCATTAGTTTTGCAAAGGAAAACATTTAGGATTTGAGATTTATAATGGTGCTTTCTTTCTTTCTCTAACCAACCCACTCTCTCTATTTCGCTCAAAATCAGACCTAAATGTCACAAGCTCCTCATCTCTCAAATAGGTCTCTCTCAGATTGGCGTTTCTCTCAAATCGGTGGGCACTCTTAATCAAATGATTTTTGCTGGGTTTTGCTCTCAATGAGTTTTGGTGTTTTGGATTTGAGATGTTTTGGTGTTTCAGTGATGGCTGGGTTTTAGTCTCAATGGATTTTGATGTTTGGTTGCTAAGAAAATGCAAGAAAAGAAACAAAAATATTATTTTTTTTTAAAAAAAAATTTGTTCCTGCCAAACATGTTATTTGAGGAAGAACATGCTCTTCCAACAAGATAATGAAAAGAAAAAAAAATATTTATTTTTTAGTTTTTTTTTTTTTTAAATAGTTTAGAATTTTTTTAAATTGTTTATTTGATGCAGCATTTTTTTAAATTAAAATGTTGACATGCCATGTTAAAATGCTAAATACAAATTTTTAATATTATTTTAATAGTCACGTCAGCATTTAGAGTGCCAACAGTACATTCTGTTTGTCGCGTAAGCAATTTCTGTTGATAAGTTAACGATAGAGACTAAAATGGAATGTGTTTTTCATTTTAGGGACTAAAAGTGGTAAAATAGAAAAATAGAGACCAAAATAGAAATGAGCCCAAAATATAAAGACAAAAAGTACATTTACACTTTTAATTTTAATCATGTAACTCCCACACCTTTTCTATCCTCTCCATTTTTAGCCTAGCCAAATGTAACAGAAGATAAATGAAACTATCCCTAAAATATGGGACATAAAGGTTTGATATATATAATTTTATTTTTGTTTTTGCTTGTGTGCGTGTCTCTTTTAAGATAAAAGACTTGACCCTAGAATCAAACAAATTCATTTATTGTTTACTATTAACAGGTGTGTATGGGTGCTTGGGGGGAGTCGCCACCTAGTTTTTGCAATGACCTAGGAACTATATATAGAGTGTCCTCTCAAGGAAGGACCTTTTGATCTTACTATTAGAGATGAGTTTGGAGTTAAGGTACGGTCTTGGGAAGGTGTTAGACACCGAAAATTGCCTAACCTGTAGGGAATTTAACCCGAATTCCCAACCTGTGAGATACAAAAAATAGAGAAAATAAATACCAAAGAAAAACAATCACACGCACAAGACAATATTTATGTGGTTCGGCAATTTGCCTACGTCCATAGAGTTGCAGAGATTTCACAATTATCAGGGAAAAGTACAAAGTGCGGCTACAGTTTTTCTCTCTCTCAAAAAACACGACAACCACTAAAAAACCCTAATCGCACAATTGCATTTTATACATAAAACTGGCCCAAAAAATTGATCAAACAAAACTAGGCTCTACAAAGCCCAACAAATCTCCCATTTGGAGACTAGTTCAATCACCAACATCAACCGCAATCCTCCAAAACACAATCCCTCATCCCTGCAACTCATCCTCCTGTCCTCAAGCTAGAAGACCAATTAAAGCTGCACACAACTTCAGCTTCTCAATAGTGACACGCTTAGTCAACATATCTGCCGGGTTCTTAGATCCATAAATCTTCTCAAGTATTACCAGCTTATCTTCAATAAGGTAACAGATAAAGTGGTATTTTGTTTGTATATGCTTCGACTTTGAATGAAAAGCTGAATTTTTGGCAAGAAATATTGCACTCTGATTGTCACTGTGTAGAATGCCCATCTCCTGCTTCTTACCCAATTAATCTAAGAAACCATGTAACCAAATCATTTCCTTTCCAGCTTTAGTTGCTGCAACATACCCAGCTTTTGTAGTAGACAAAGTGACAATCTTTTGTAGATTTGAAGTCCATGATATAGCTGTACCACCCAGAGTAAAAACAAACCCAGTAGTACTCTTTCTATTATCAATATCACCAGCAAAATCAGCATCTACATAACCCTGCAGTTTCAAACTTGCACCTTTAAAGCAAAGACATGTATCTGATAAATCCTTTAGATATCTCAGAATCCACTTGACTGCCTTCCAATGCTGCTTTCCAGGCCTACTCATGAATTTGCTCACAACTCCCACTGCATGTGCAATGTCTGGCCTTGTACACACCATAGCATACATCAAGTTGCCAATAGCTGAGGCATAGGGCACCTTGCTCACCCCTTTCTTCTTCTGTCTTCGGTGATTGTTCTTTGCTTAGTTTGAAATGACTACCTAAGGGTGTGCTCACTGGTTTAGCTTCATTCATGTTGAACCTGCTGAGAACTTTCTTCAGATACTTTGACTGTGAAAGTTTCAATGTACCATTAACCTTGTCTCTAATGATTCTTATACCAAGGATTTGCTTTGCAGCTCCCAAATCCTTCATTGCAAACTGTTTGGACAATTGCTTCTTCAGATTATTAATCTCCTCAATGCTAGACCCTACAATAAGCATATCATCCACATACAACAGTAATATGATGCAAGAATTGTCAAAAGACTTAACATAGCAACAGTGATCAGCTTCATATCTCTTGAACCCAATTCTATGCATAAAACTGTCAAATTTCTTGTACCAATGTCTAAGAGCTTGTTTTAGGCCATACAAGCTCTTTCTCAGTTTGTAGACTAGATTCTCTTGTCCCTGAACAATGAACCTTTCTAGCTGAATCATGTAAAGGTCTTCCTCCAAGTCACCATGACGGAATGCTGTCTTCACATCTAACTTCTCAAGATGTAAATTTCTATAGCCACTATTCTTAGTACCAATCTAATTGTTGACATCTTCACAACTGGAGAAAATATCTTTGTGTAGTCAATGCCTTCCTTTTGCTGGAACCCTTTAACAACTAATCTGGCCTTGTAACGTTTGCTACCATCATGCTCATTCTTTATTTTGTATACCCACTTGTTGTGCAAAACCTTCTTTCCTACTGGCAATTCAGTCAGTTCCCATGTCTGATTCCGCAACAAGGAATCCATCTCATCCTTTATGGCTAACTCCCACTTGCTTGAATTCTCATCTTGCAAGGCTTTATCATAACACTCTGACTCACCACCATCAGTTAATAGGAGATAGTTTAAAACAGGTGAATAACGCTGTAGAGGTCTAATGTTCCTAGAAGATCTGCGAACTTCAGCTACAGGTGTACTCAGATCTACCTGTGAATTTACATTCTCCTTATCTTCTTCACTCCTTTTCTGGATAGAACTTTCAATTAATTCATCTAAGTTGACAAACTCAGATTTCTTTTGATCTATCTTTGTAACATCTGACATTACAGTTGACCTGTCCTTGTACACAACTTGTTCATTAAATATCACATTTATACTTCTGATGATTTTCCTGTTTTGTTCATCCCAAAACCTATAGCCAAATTTCTCATCACCATAGCCAATGAAAAAACATATTTTAGACTTTGCATCAAGTTTACTACGAGCATCAGAATCAATATGAACATAAGAAACACAACCAAAAACTTTTAAATGTGAAAACTTTACCTCTTTACCACTCCAAACCTCCTCAAGAAGTCTGAACTCCATGAGAACTGATGGTCCTTGGTTTATCAGGTAAGCTGCAGTGCAAACAGCATCAGCCCAGAAAGTTTTTGGTAGTCAAACATGCAACCTTATACTTCTAGCACGCTCATTGAGAATTCTGTTCATGCGCTTAACCACACCATTCTGCTGTGGTGTCCTAAGAATGGTCTTCTCCATCCTAATTCCCTGTGCAGCACAATACTCACTAAACCCTCCATCTATGTACTCTCTTCCATTATCTGACCTCAAACATTTTACTTTCAAACTTGTTTCTGTCTCAACCATGGCCTTCTACTTCTTAAAAGTTTCAAATACATCATATTTATTTTTCAGAAAATAAATCCATACTTTTCTGCTTGAGTCATCAATAAAATTTATGTAGTACCTTGAACCTCCAAGGGATGCAACCGGAGAAGGCCACCACAAATCAGTGTGTACTAATTCCAATTTTTAAGCCTTCAGTGTCCTGCCAGTTTTCGAGAAGCTCACATTTTTCTGCTTTTCTAAGATGAAACTTTCACACATGTCAAAATCAATGGACTTCAATTCTGGTAGTTTTCCTTTTGACAGCAGCATCTTCATCCCTTTCTCACTCATGTGACCAAGTCTGTGGTGCCATAGGCTTGTATCAGTACTTGCATCAGCAACTGCAATTGTGTCTCTTGGACTTGAGGTCATATATAGAGTACCAGTCTTCTTTCCATGAGCCAATACCCTAGCTCCTTTTGTAACCTTCCAAGTACCACCAACAAATAGTATTGCATGCCCTTCATCATCAAGTTGTCCAACAGAAATCAGATTCCTCCTCAGGTCAGGAATATGTCAAACCTTCTCGAGTAACCAAACAGATTCATTGGGCAACAATATCCAAACGTCCCCCATACCTACAACATCCAAGGCTGAACCATTAGTCAAATACATCTTACCAAAATCACCTACAACATAATTCTGTATGATTTCTTAGTGTGTGGTATGAAATGAAGCTCCTGAGTCCAAAACCCAATCATCAAGTGGACTGTTTATTACAAGAAGTAATGCATCCTGTACCTCTTCTGTTACAGTATTAGCAGAATCATCTTAATTCTTCTTCTTAGGACTTTTGCATTGCCTCCTAAAATGACCTGTTTTCCCACTGTTCCAGCATTGTACTTGTTGGCCTAATCTAGATTTATTTCTGTTTCGATTAGAATTTTTGGATTTTGATCTGCCTCGATTTGAATTTCTGTCATTACCTTTGCCTCTTGTCTCAAGGTTTAGGGCAGAACCAGATCCTAAGGTTTCGCCTACATCTCTTCTGCGAATCTCCTCAACCAGAATTAAATCTCGTATATTATTGTACTTGAGCTTTTCCTTTCCTGTAGAATTACTTACTGCCATCCTCATTGCTTCCCAACTATTTGGCAAAGAAGCCAAGACGATCAGAGCACGAATCTCATCATCAAAATCAATTTCTACAGACGACAATTGATTTGTGATATTATTAAATTCGTTCAGACGTTGTGCTACTGATGTATTCTTTGCCATCTTCAAATTGAACAATTTCTTCATTAGATGCACCTTATTGCTTGCGGACGGCTTTTCATACATACCGGAAAAAGCCTTCATCAGATCTGCTATGGTCTTCTCCTTTACAACATTGTGTGCAACAAATCTAGACAGAGTTAACCTAATAACTCCCAAAACCTGTTTGTCAAGAAGCGCCTATTCCTCAGCCTTCATAGTCTCAGGTTTTGTCCCCAAAAGAGGCATATGTAATTTCCTCCCATAGAGATAATCTTCAATCTGCATCCTCCAATACGCGAAGTCTGTGCCATCAAACTTTTCTATTTTAGACGTCTTTCTTGCTTCCTCTGCCAATGCTCCCACTCAAACCTAAACTTGGCTTTGATACCAATTGTAGGGAATTTAACCCGAATTCCTAACCTGTGAGAAACAAAAAATAGAGAAAACAAACGCCAAAGAAAAACAATCATACACACAACATAGTATTTACGTGGTTCGGCAATTTGCCTACGTCCACAGAGTTGCAGGGATTTCATAATTATCAGGGAAAAGTACAAAGTGTGGCTACAGTTTTTCTCTCTTTCAAAAAACACGGCAACCACTAAAAAACCCTAATTGCACAATTGCGTTTTATACACAAAATGGGCTCAAAAAATTGATCAAACAAAACTAGGCTCCATAAAACCCAACACAACCCTAAGATTGGTTTCTCATCATTGTGTCTTATGTCTTAACTCTATTAAAGACACACTCAATACTTATATCTAACTCACACACACACACACACACACACACACACACACACACACACAAACATACATCTAACAATCAACATGACATCAAACATCCCTAACTATACATCTATCATAGCATCCCCTAGCATTCATCTCACATCATCCTAACATTCATCTATCATGCTTCTCATGGCATCAGGGCATTCATCACAACATAAACCCTAATCATCATACATCTAAGCATGCTGTTAGAAACCCATGGCTAGAACTGACCCTTGAAAATCGGCTTGCAAGGGGAGGGTGCCCAAGAGCTTATAAACACATGGTTAAGCATAAACTTAATCCATATGGGACACTAGGATCATAACATATGTGGAACATGTTAAGAACATATGTGGAACATGTTAAGAACATATGTTATATAGAATTGGTTAATCCTTTGATAAAACGCACTTTACTTGTAATTGGATAGATCTAGGATGCGTTTAATACTTCAAGGAACAAGAGTTTAAGTCCAAATATTGAAGCCATGCAAATCTGTCCAAGAATCAGGTGAAGACGTGTTGTTCATTAAATCTCAACAGATTTATCTATCGAGGTTTAATATTCGAAGCTCGACAGATAGCTCGATAACTGTATCTATCAAGAATTACGAAATTTAGATTTCCAGATCTGTTTTTCACGCATATCCAAGTTATTTGTATAGGGTTTCTTTTCTCACAACCCTAGACATATATAAGGATTTTTTTAAGAGTCATTTCAGTTGATGCAACTTGATGCAAAGGTATTATTGATGCATATTGTGATCGGAGACAATTTGCCCTAGTTCATCTTACCGAGGGAGGATATAATGAGCTATAGTTATCACTATTGAGGCATCATGAGCTCAAAGAAGGGATCTACTTGAGGATAGGATGATAAGAGACAAAAGACTTTTGGGAAGTATGGATGAAGAGGATGGGATATAGAGAGAGAGAGAGTCATGGAAGGTGAAGGAAGTTTCTAGTGAGAGTCCACCTGCTACCTCCGCATTAAATGTCTGGCAACAGCTTTATCAGCTACATTAATGAGGAAGTGACCTGAACAGTGGAATTCACAGCTAAGCAACTCTTTCTACCACCTTTAACAAAAGTTTAAGGGGACAAGTGTCATAGGGAGAGTCTGGGTAGGTGGAGATGAAGGGTCAGGATACGATGGAATGAGAAGTATATAAGGGATGGGAACTTCCAAATAAAGGGTGGGGGGGGGGGGGAAATTAGAAGAAGAACATTGAGAAAAAGAAAATGAATAGTGTACCATTCTGTGTAAGAACTGCCTCCTTAGGCTAGCTTGTGATAAGCCTCATATATATAAACTTGATCTTTAATCATTCTGGCCCTGTTATTGTCATCGGGCTAAGCCCTTTCTCCTTTGTTTTTAACCAACTCTCTTACAAATATCTATTGATTTGGGCCTAGTTGGGCTGCACTAATTTCACTGTTCTAGGTGGGTTTGGACAGATTGATTTTTGTGCCCTTACAATTGGTGCTGTCTGTGGGAAAGGAAGGTGTTATTATGGGTTTATCCTAAGTGGTTATGGCCAACTTGGAGCAGAATAGGGAGGAGTACAAAGGGAAAACCAGTTTGTTAATTTGGAGTGAAGGAGGGAAAGACACCATACACCAAGTGTTATGGTAGAGTCATACCATACTGAATGCACAGAGAGGAGTCATTCTAGGACAAGGAGCCATGTTTCACACGACTAGGAGACATGAAGATTGTAGCTTGAGATAGATTGCTTGCGTAAGAAGCTGCGATGAAGGAAGCATGATAGAAGGGATCCATTATCCCTATCGAGTGATGGATCAGGGGAGAGCAGGGATCGCTCGTGTCGCCATAGGTCAAGAATCCCATCTAGTGAGTCCTTCTCAGCATCTTCATGCCAGGATAAACTGGAAAAGGGCAAGTATAGGCATGAGCAAAGGTCACCTCATCGTAGCATGGGGAATGACGCGATGAGTAAAACACTTCGGCAAATCTCGAAGTCCCCCTTTGTTAGGAGAATCAACAAGGCTAGGCTTCCTCACCGGTTCTCACAGCCAACTTCACCATTTATAATGGAAGGTTTGACCCTGTGGAGCATGTAAGCTATTTCAATTAGAAGAGGGCAGTTCATTCTGGCAATGAAGCCCTTATGTGTAAGGTGTTTCCCTTCAACCTTGGGCCTGTGGCCATGCACTGGTTTGACGCTTTGGAGGAGGGGATCCTTTGAGGAGCTGACGGGGGTATTTGGTGCAAGGTTTGTAATGTGTAGTAGAGTCCCTAAGCCCTTAGACTCTCTTTTTTCCATGGCCATGAGGGAAGGTGAAACTCTTAAGACCTACTCCGATAGGTATTGGGAAACATACAATGAGATAGATGGAGATTTTGAGGACGTGGCAGTGAGAACATTTAAGGCAGGGCTCCCGATGGAGCTTGAATGGAGGAAGTCACTAACAATGAAGCCTACCCTCAGTATGGGCTAGCTCATGGATCGCATTGATAAGTATAAGCAAGTAGAGGAAGATCAGACCCAGGGAAAGGACAAAGCTAAGGTTTTCCTAGAGACAAGAGATCCTCGAGGAGGAGGATATCATAATAACCGTCCTCGAAGGGACTTCCCCAGTCAGACATCATCTTCGGGGGCTCAAGTGGTTAATTCATTGTTCAAAGAGCCAGTATCAAATACTGGAGAAGATAAAAAATGAACTATACTTCAAATGGCCCAATAAGATAGGTGGGATCTGTCCAGGAGAAACCAGAGCCTTTATTGCCATTATCACCAGGAAAAATGGCACACAACAGAGGATTATAGGACTTTGCGAGATCACCTGGGTTTATTGGTGAAGACAGGAAAATGAGTCAGTTCTTGCACCAGCCTATAGGTCAGTTTGTGCATTCAGGAGCTGGGTATCAGAGGGATGGAGCTCCTTGGCCAGCATTGGGCACAATTAATGTCATTTTTGCTAAGCCCAGGGGTGATGCAGGAACCTGTTTAGGGGTTATATCTGTGGTTTTAGGTCATAGCTTGGAAAACAGGAGCCAGGCTTGTAAAAAGGCCAAAATGGTGGCTATAGGGGCAAGGGCCCAAGATAGTGTATTAGGCCTTGGGCTTGCCCGAGGTCATTGATAGGTCTGAGGAGGAGCAAATGGTTGTTAAACATTCCTAGTTAAAGTCTCAAAGATGGGGAGCAAATGAGAGTCTATCCAAGGAGTAATTCCTCCTCGGATATGATGAACGGGGTTCATAATATGTACCCCATTTGTCAGCATAACCCTCTAAGAAGCTCAAACGATAGAGACATGTTTCATGAACATACGAAAAGAAAGGAAAGCTACAAATATCTAAGGGAAAGCTGCCACCACAGCATTAAATGAATTGCAGCTACTTTTCTGGCCGCATTTATGTGGAGAAGACCTCTAAACAGTACTGCCTTGGCTACCACAACTTACAAAAAGTCAAAGGGGGTGTCTGATGGGATAGGTACTCAAGTGAAGGTTCGGATGATTAACAGGTGTAGGGTAAAGATGGTTTGGATGAGGATATATAAGGTGGAAGGACTTTGGATAGGGGGGATGGAAAAACAGAGAGGAAAGGACTATGATAATCTAAACCATCCTAGTATCTAAGAGTGATCATCATACACTGGTCTAGTCTCCTCGGATTGAAAGTCCAGCGATATCAGCATCCTTTATTTGTGTTTAATTGTCATATAATTCAATACTAGCCGTTGTCCAAACTCATTCTAACCTAGTTCTTCGATCCATTCTCTATAAATTTATTGTATTGGGCTCATTGGGCCAAGAGCCCATACGTTTTGGGCTTGGGCTGCAAATCGTGACCCTATAATTGGCGTCGTCTGTGGGAAGAGCTTGTGCATCAGTGAGTGCAACGGTTGAACATGGTGGGATTAGGTCCACACCAAACAGGTCCACACCAAATAGGTCCACACCTAACGGAGCTTGTAGGTTCTCAACGGCAGGACAATTTCCTTAACCTTGAACGAGAAGGGGATTGAGAGAGATATCGAGAGGGTAGTGTGCGTACTACCCATACAAGCAGAAGCCATTCTAGGGTGGGAAGTCATGTGTCCCAAAGGCAAGACAATAATAAAGCCCTGTAGTAGAAAAATGGATGATTTAAAAAAGAAACTATGTCGTGTGCAATAGAAGCGGTCCCTTTCCAATTCAGACACGTCCTCTAATGATGAAGGGGTCGATAATTATAGGTAAAGGTCAAGAACTCCGCCAAGTGAAACCTTTTTTTATGAGGTCAAGAACTCCGCCAAGATAGAAGGGGCTAAGCTCTCTCGGCGATTCCATCAACCTACTTTCACCATGTACAATGGTCGAACGGACCCCGTAGAGCATGTAAACTAGTTTAACCAGAGGATGACCGTCCATTCCAAAGATGAGGCTTTGATGTGCAAAGTATTTCCATCCAGCTTGGGACCAGTGGCGATGAGATGGTTTGATAGCCTAAAGCCAAATTCCATAGATTCCTTTAAGTAGCTCACTTAGGCCTTTGGCTTTCGCTTCATCACATGTAGCAGGGTTCCTCGGCCCTTGGATTCTCTACTGTCTTTGTCCATGCAAGAAGGGGAGACTCTAAAAGCATGCTCGGACAGATATTGGGAGATGTACAATGAGATAGAGGGTAACTTTGATGACGTCGCCATCAGCACCTTCAAGAGCGGTCTCCTGGCCGAGCATGGGTTAAGAAAGTCCCTAACAGGAAAGCTTGTCACCAGCTTACGCTAGCTCATGGACCAGATCGACAAGTATAAAAGGGTTAAGAAGACCAGCAACTAGGTAAAGGTAAGGCGAAGATGGTCCCTCAGGAGAGGAGGGACTTTTGGTTTGACGGATTTAATAACAACCGACTGAGGAGAGATTTTGCAAGGCAATCCAGATTTGTCGATGCGCAGATAGTTAATGCTATGTTCCGAGATCCAGTACATCAGGTTCTAGAGAAGATCAAGAACAAGTCGTTCTTTAAATGGCCGAACAAGATGGTAAGAGACCCTATGAAGCGCAACCAAAACCTATATTGTCAATACCACTAAGAACCGAGGCACACCATTGAGGACTACAGGAACTTAAGGAATCACTTGGACCAGCTGGTCTGAGAGGGAAAATTAAGGTACCTCTTGCATCATTCCGGTGGTCAACAAGGACAGGCGAATCTGGAGTCCCGGAGAGATACCTCCTTGAGACCCTCTAAGGGCACGATAAATGTCATTTTTGCTGACCTGGGAAGGACCGGCTCTTGTCCTTTTAGAGTGATGTCCGTGACTCGGTTATCTGCCGAGGACGACAATCAGGAGTCCAAAAAAGCCAAGAAGGAAGCCCCACTGGTGCTGGGCTTCTCAGACGAAGATAAGATCGGAACCATCCAACCCTATGATGATGCTTTGGTAATCACACTCAGGATAGGGGGATATGATGTGAAGAGAGTGTTGGTAGATCAGGGCAGTGTTGAGGAAGTAATGTACCCCGACCTATACAAGGGGCTGAACTTAAAACTCGAGGACCTAATGCCGTACGATTCCCCTCTAGTAAGTGTCGAGGGAAAGACCGTTACTCCAAGAGGCCAAATTAGACTGCCCATACAAACCGGTTTGGATGTGGTGGAAGTGGATTTCATTGTGGTGGACAATTATTCACTCTACACAGCTATTGTGGCTAGACCTTGGCTTCATACCTTAGGAGCTGTCTCTTTTACCCTGCACCAGAAGGTGAAATATCCGTTAGAGGGACAGGTTAAGGAGATTGTGGGGAATCAGTCCATGGCCAGACAGTGCATTGTGGTTGCTATCTCACATCAACCCAATGTTGAGTCCTTGGCCTCCGCTGAGAGGAGCTTGTAGCAATCAAGAACCCCAGCATCGCCTGGTAATGGATCAATCGAGGAAGCAAAATGTGAGGATCTAGAAAAGGTTGCTATTGGCAGTGATTTGGAAAAATTCTTTCAAGTTGGCTCGGAATTACCTCCCCAAGAGAGAGAAGAGCTAATTGGGTTTCTCAGAGAAAATGTGGACGTATTTGCGTGGGATGCCTACGAGGCCCCAAGGGTTGATCCAAACTTCATCTGCCACCATCTAAATGTTAATCCATTTGTTAATCCCAAGAAGCAACCACCTCGATGCCCGTCAAAGGAGCATGCTGACGCAGTTAGGGACAAGGTGACGAAATTTAAAAAAGCAGGGGCTATCAAAGAAGTTTTTACCTTGAGTGGTTGGTCAATATTGTAGTGGTAAAGAAGAAGAGAAGAAAATAGCGAGTCTGTGTAGACTTCATGGATCTGAAGAAAGCCTGCCAAAAAGATCCGTTCCCTATGCCTCGGATAGATCAGTTGGTAGATGCGACTGTGGGCCATTCTCGGATGAGCGTCCTAGATGCCTTTCAAGGATATCACCAGATACCACTGGCCACAGACGACCAAGAAAAGACGGCTTTTGTCACTCCCATTGGAAATTACCATTATAAGGTGATACCTTTTGGTTTGAAAAACACAGGGTCCACCTACTAGAGAATGATGACCAGAATGTTTGAGCCGCAGTTGGGTAAGAGCATTAAAGTCTATATAGATGACATGGTGGTAAAAAGTAAGGTGATGTCCGAGCACGTGAGAGACCTCAGGCACATCTTTGAAATTCTAAGGAGACACAAGCTGCGTCTCAACGTATCCAAATGTTCATTTGGGGTAGGATTGGAAAAATTCTTGGGCTATATGGTAAATCATAGGGGAATCGAGGTCAGCCCCGATCAAATCAGGGCAGTCAACAGTCTACAACCACCTCGGAATCCCAAAGAGGTCCAAACGCTCACTGGAATGATTGCTACCTTAAACCGTTTTATTTCCCGGTCGCTAGATAGGTTCAGACCCTTCTACCTCTTGATGAATAAATGGAAGAGATTCGAGTGGACCGAGGAATGTTCTTTGGCCTTCCAACAACTTAAAGAATATCTATCTCGGCCATCGATCATGTCCAGTCCCGAGGTCAATGAAGTCTTGTTCGCCTACATTGCTGTGGCCCCTAATGCAGTAAGCTTAGTACTAATACGAGTGGACAACGGCATTCAACGACCAATTTATTACGTGAGCAAATAATTGCATGAAACCGAGATTCGTTATTTACCACTAGAGAAGGCTATCTTAGCGGTGGTTTAAGCTACATGAAAGCTTTCCCATTACTTCCAGGCACACACAATTATCGTCCTAACCCAGCTTCCGTTCAGATCCATACTTCGAAGTGCTGATTACACGGGGAGAATTGCCAAATGGGGTATGATTCTAGGGGCTTTTGACATCAAGTACATGCCTCATACCTCCGTCAAAGGTCAAGTCCTCGCAGATTTGGTGGTTGGATTCACTGAACCCTTCTTAGAAGAAGTAACAGAGACACAAGACATGGATGGAAAATCAGTTGGCGCAATCTCCCTGCAAGGACCTGCATGATGGAAAGTATATGTTGATGGGATAGCGAATCAAAGGGGCTCCGGAGTGGGACTAGTTCTGGTCTCCCCTGAAAGCATTACCATCGAAAAGTCACTAAGATTGGGCTTCTCGGCCACAAATAATGAGGCCGAATATGAGGCCCTGCTGGAAGGGATGTCCATGGTTTGAAAACTGGCCGGAAGAGCGGTAAACATGTTCTCGAACTCGAGACTGGTTCTTGGCCAGGTGAATGGGGAATTAGAAGCAAGAGATGAAAGAATGCAAGGATATCTAAGCCAAGTTAAGCACCTACAGTCACATTTCGATTCTTTTAGCTTACTACATATCCTTAGAAGTGGAAACACACATGTCGACTCCTTGGCCACGCTTGCCACCTCTTTGGCTCAAAGTTTGCCCTGGGTCATCCTTGTAGAAGACTTGTGTAAACCCTCAGTGACGAAGAAATAAGTGATCCATGTCCACCAGGTTAGGGTAGGGCCTAGTTGGATGGACCCTCTAGTACTGTTTTTGAAGGATGACATCTTGCCCAAGGAGAAGATTGAGGTTGACAAGATACGGAGAAACGTTTCTCGGTTTTGGCTATCCGAGGACCAGAAGTTGTATAAATGCTCCTTTTCTAGACCATACTTACTCTGCATACACCCTGAGGCCATAGAACTAATCCTAGAGGAGTTACATGAAGGGATTTATGGAAGCCACACAGGAGGCAAGTCTTTATCTTATAGGGCCATCACGCAAGGCTACTGGTGGCCAAACATGTAGAAGGAAGCACACGAGTACGTGAAGAAGTGTGACCAATGTCAAAGATTTGCGCTGAACATACATCAACCAGGAGGAACCTCAATTCGTTGACCAGCCCCTAGCCATTTGCCTAATAGGGCTTGGATATCGTCGGGCCCTTTCCCAAGGCAGCAGGGAACAAGAGGTATTTGCTGGTCGGCACTGACCATTTTACTAAATGGGTTGAAGCTGAACCTTTAGCGAACATCAGAGATGTGGATGCTAAGAAATTTGTCTGGAAGAACATTGTTACCTAGTTTGGGGTCCCTCACACTCTCATCTCGGAAAATGGTCTTCAGTTTGATAGTAAGGCCTTTAGGAGATACTGTTGTGAACTGGGGATTACAAATAAATATTCTACCCTAGCTTATCCCCAAGGGAATGGGCAAGTCGAGGCTGTTAACAAGGTCATAGTGAATGGACTTAAGAAGAGGTTACATGACGTGAAGGGAAGATGGGTGGAAGAGATGCCACATGTCCTGTGGGCATATCGAACCACCCTTCGCAGATCAACAGGGGAGACCCCCTTTTTGATGACCTATAGAGCCGAGGCTGTTATTCCTTTAGAAACGAGCTTTCCAACGCTAAAGACCAGCTCATTCAGTCCGAGTAGCAACAATAAGCTGCTGGAAAAGAGCTTAGATTGTATTGAAGAAAGAAGAGAAAGTGCAATGGTCCAATTGGCGTACTACCAACACAAACTCAAGCAAGGTTATGGTGCCAAAGTAAAGCTAAGGCCATTAGTGCTTGGTGACTTAGTGCGGAGGAAAGTTCTGGGCACTGCAAAAAACCCAGCATGGGGAAAGCTAAGACCCAATTAGAAAGGATCATATTGCATCACCTTAGTGGCAGGTATAGGGGCATATTTTCTAGAAGATTTACATAAGCATGTAATACCACGCCCTTGAAATGTAAACAACCTAAAAAGGTACTATTATTAATGAAAACTTCCTTTACCAATAAGTTCTTTTGTTGTATAAAAGCATCGTACTCCCTGTTGCTTAGATATTCAAGTATTAAACAGAACCTAAGTCTTATATGGCTCCTCGGATCATGGGTTTAGGGGAAGTTAACTACTTTTGGCAGATATTCGAGTATTAAACAGAACCTAAATCTTGCATGGCTCCTCGGATCATAGGTTTGGGGGAAATTAACTACTCCTGGCAAATTTTCAAGTATTAAACAGAACCTAAGTCTTGCATGGCTCCTTGGACCACAGGTTTGGGGGAAATTAACTACTTTTGGCAGATATTTGAGTATTAAACAGAACTTAAATCCTGCATGGCTCCTCGGACCATAGGTTTGGGGGAAATTAACTACTCTGGGCAAATATTCAAGTATTAAACAGAACCTAAGTCCTACATGACTCCTCGGACCACATGTTTGGGGGAAATTAACTATTTCTGGCAGATATTCAAGTATTAAACAGAACCTAAATCCTACATGGCTCCTCAGACCACAGGTTTGGGGGAAATTAACTACTTCTGGCAAATATTCAAGTATTAAACAGAACCTAAGTCTTGCATGGCTCCTCGAACCACAGGCTTGGGGGAAATTAATTACTTCTGGCAAAATTCAAGTATTAAACAGAGCTTGAGTCCTGCATGGCTCCTCAAACAGCAGGCTTGGGCGAAATTAATACTTAAAGGTATCCATACTGGCGAATGAACAGAGCCTAAGGTCAGAATAGATCCAAGACTATGTTTGCATCCTCGACTCAAAATCTTTAAGCAAATTTGAACTTATATTTATTTGCATAAGTGATAAGCAAG
This sequence comes from Quercus robur, assembly GCF_932294415.1. Classification (NCBI taxonomy): domain Eukaryota; kingdom Viridiplantae; phylum Streptophyta; class Magnoliopsida; order Fagales; family Fagaceae; genus Quercus; species Quercus robur. Next base: position 27,279,851 of record NC_065538.1, read on the forward strand.
ATGCATGTAACTTGCCTCTTTTATTTTCCCTCACAGGATATTAGTCTATTAGTATCAGCCTTCCTTACATAAAGTTCAATTCATAATACAAACACCTAATACACCACTTTGCTCTTGGCACTTAGTCAAATTGCTTATACTACTAGGCAGCGTGTTATTGTTGGCTTTTATTGAAGGCATAGTAACGGTAGTTCAATGTCATGTATAGAAATAATAAAAGTTAAGATACATAAGGCAAAACAACTGAAGATGAAATGAAGAACATTCTCATTAAGCAATAAAGAAAGTACATTGTACGCATTGACATAAGTGTCATTTTCAAAAAAAAAAAAAAAACACAACAATAAAAGACCACTATAAAAGGGTTAGAGGAGGAATCCTAAGGGCTAAGCTTCAGCAGGAGGGGTAGAAGGATCTTCCTTTTCGCTTGGCTGAGATGTAGGAGCATTCTTGGCCTGGGGGTAAACTCCCTGAGTCTCGACCTCTGCTTCCTTCCCCTTGGCATCATCTTTGGACTTGGCAGAGGGCTTCTTCCCTTTGTCTTTAACTTTGCCTTTCTCTCCTTCAACCCCCTGGACTTGGTCACCAGCTTGGTTGGGTCCTTTCGAAATTTCAGGAAGAGGGAAGGCGTCTGGGAGAGCCAAAGGCTGCTCAGAAGATTCTGGGGTTGAGGCAAGGGGAGAAGAAATAGGAGCCGGGACTTCGCGGATCTCCGGATGGTAATAAACGCTTTCAAGCAGCCTCAAAACAGAATTTGCAGGGACTCTTGCAACGCTCAGAGCCCTATCCCATGTCACATTGCAATAGTCCCTACACATTCTTATAGCTCCTCGGTAAGCTTTACTTGCATTTCCTCCACCCCAAGCTGATATGCAGCATTCTTCTCAGCCACGGCTGCTTCCCTGGCCAGTTGAGCCTTTGCCTTGACATTTTGCAACTCGGCCTTGAGGTCTAGGACCAACTGTCTCTAAGTGGCTAGTTCTATCTCAGTTAATTTCAACTTCTGGCACTGATCTTTAGCTTGCCTTTCCACACTTTTCAGACTAGCCTCTGCACTTAAACGAGCCGAATTCGCCTCCTTTAGCTTTTCGGACAGCTCAAAGCGCTCTTGCTTTACAGCCCCCAGTGATTTCTCAACATCAGCACGAGTGAGGGCCTAAGACTCGACCTGCTTCTGAGCGTCGTGGTACCACTCCTTGGCCACAAAAACTTGTTGAGTAATCTGCCTAAAGACCACAAAAACAATATGAGTTTAAAACAAAAATACGATTTAGCATTAAGTCCATAAATGGACAAAATTGCTTACCATAACAAGGTCCTTCTTCAGGGATAGAAAGAGATCATTTTGTTTAAAGCGCCTGTAAGCGTCCATATCCTTGAGAAGGAGTAGGGGCTGTTCCAGGGCTTCAGCTATATATCCAGCTTGACCCCTTTGAAACTCTTGGATAGAGGCACTAAAAGGAATGGGAGCCCCGTCCACCTCCAGCTGAGGACTCCATATACGTTGCGTCACACGCACATCAGCCCTATTTTTCTCTTCTCGGCTGTTCATGGACTGGGATTTCCTGTCTTGAGCATCTGGGATCACTTTCTGTTGTTTCATCCCCTTCCGAGGACCCACCTTGCCTTCCTCAAGTGTCTCGATTGGCCTTTTCTTCTTCAAGTCGGGGTTAGGCTTTAGGCCGAGGTCGGTGGGGACCTGTGGGTAGGAGGGGTAAGGTTGGAGGGAGCTTAGGACTTAGAGGCTGCCTTCGATGTTGACCCTTTGCCCCTGGAAGTCATGAGCTCCCTTAGACTCTTATTGCCTTTGTTTAATGCCATGCTATCTTCCTCTTCGTCGAAAGAGTTGTCTGGGCGGGCAATCACTAAAATGGGAGTGTGGACACCAGAATTCTTGTTTAATTCACCCTCGGCGTCTGAGATGGTTATTAGAGGAGCCTTCGGATTTTTTTCCTCCTCAAAATGGAATTTGTCGATCTCCTCCTCTAATGATAATCGAGACGAGGCAACCCCCTCTTTAGGAATTGCTGTTGCTACAGGAAGAGGTTGCGAAAAGTGGTAATGCGGTTGGTGGAAGGTTCTGTGGAATTGGCAAGACAACTGGGGGAAGGTCCCTCTGAGCCAAAAATCTGGGCTTGGAAACGTCAATCCAAGCTAATCTTGAACTTCCAGCCCTTATTACTTGGCCTATGTCTTGAAAAATGCAGGACAGAGGCTTATAATCCAAGATTAGATGAGTGGCCAGCAGCTGTCCGTCTTTGCTCATGAAAATCTCTAACCTCAGAAGATAATTGAGGGCCTGGACGTTGGTGAAACTGAGCCTCGGAGCAACATGATTTTTATCTGCAGAGACATCTGAGAAGGAGACCATGGTCAGACTGATAGGAATTATCACCAAAAAGAAGATGAAATGTCAAAAAAAAAAGAAAAAGGATTAGAGCTAAAAGGGGCTAAATCCCCTTCTAGAGGGAATGATCCTAAAAGTATGCCACCTGGCTCTCCTGCCCGAGTTGGACAATGAAGATCATTGCTACACTCCCCTGAGACAATCAGGTAGTCATCCTTCATGCCCTTATTGATAAGTCACAAACTGAATGACCCCTTGTGATAGAAATTAATTAATTAATTAGTTAAGTTATTAATTAATCAATTTATCATGCAAATGCGTGGTAGCACAAACAAATCACCGATAAACTAAATATGCAACGGAAAATAAATAACACGGTGATTTGTTTATGAAATGGGGAAAACCTAATGGCAAAAACCCCATCGGGTGATTTTCAGGTCATCATTCCCGAAACTCCACTATTATCACAACAAGCGGTTACAAGTAAAGGAATCCAAATACCTTACCAACTTACAGTTGAACCCTTACCCTAATACCCAATTAGATGCACGACTCCCAATACGTGACTAACCAATTGCGCGGATCCCAGTACACGACTTCAATCACCAACTAAGAAGGTTGTTGGTTGCAAAGTTCTTTAGTTCATCCACACGATGAAGATCAAGAAGATGCTTGGTCACAAAACCCTATGGTGCATATACATAGCAACTTCTTCAAGAAAAAAGATGAATTAGGGCAAGAACTTCGTCTCCGGTCACAATTTGCTTGAACAGAGTTTGCTCAAAACTTGTGCAACTTGTGAACACTTTAACGGCCCTTAAACTGATCCTTTTATATGTCTAGAGTTAGGAGAAAAGAAAGCCCAAAGACACATTCACGGATCCCAAGAAAATCGTATTGGAATTCTGACAATCTTAAATCTAGACAAATAGTAGGTGTCGAGCAGCTGTCGAGAAGGTGTCGAGCACACCGAATGAAGAACAGCTTCCTTAAACTCGATAGATGCAGCTGTCGAGCTTTAATGATTTTGCACTCTGAACTTGTTTTCTTGAACAGACTTGAAAGCTTCAATACTTGATCTTGAAACAAGGTTTCTTGAAGTATTTAAAATATCCTAAATCTACCCAAATACAAGTAAAGTGTGTTTTGTCAAAGGATAAGCCAATTACATAAAAACATGACATATGTTCTTAACATGTGAAACACATATGCCTTAACAATCTCACCCTTTGGCAATCCGTGACGAAACCACAACAAACAAATTAACATATGAGAGAAGTCATAAATCACTCAACTCATATTCACTTGTTGAATACAATAAAATCTATCCTAACACAAACTTTTGAAAAACTTTGCAAGAAGAAAGTTTATGACAAGTAGACTTTGACAACCTGTATTTTTGAAACACTTTAAACAAAACTCATCAATGTATCTTTGTGTGAAACAGAAATAATAAATTGCATACAAGTATAAGAAACATGTGTATAAAGGGAGAAAAGAAACAACACATGAAGGGGTAGGTGAAAGAAAAACATACATCAATATAAAGAAAGAGATAAGCACAATGTATGTCTATAAATGGTCATAAGACCTCATGTACAAGAGTAATGTATCTAAAAAGAAAGAAAAGAAAAGATACATATTATCCTCACTACATCCCTCAAAAAGTATCAACACTGCCCCTAACAAAATGGTCCTATACTAACTCTCCCCCTAAGATGGACTACTCTCATACCAAAACTACTCTCCCTTTTTGTCACGAATGACAAAGGGCAAGAGTGTCAAGTAGACATCTCATCGGTAGAGCTTGCATCTCTATCAGCATCATCGTCGTCACCATCATCATCATCCTCATCCTCAGAAGCAAAAGCCATGGGAGAAGGTGGTGAAGGAGTAGCCTCAGGAGTAAAACCACTCATGGATGCCTGTCGTTGTGTAATACGACCGACACGAACGTTCACCTGATACAACTCCGTAGAAAGTGTATCAAGGCGAGCATCCATGCGCTGCAGCTGCGCCATGATATCTCTTAAAGACACATCGCCTGAAGAAGAAGGAGGAGCCGACGTGGATGGAGCCGAACAGGAGGAAGGAGCTGCTGAATCTGACTATCGCAACCGAAGCTGGGCCTCGCTACGTTTAACGGTAGCGTAATCTATGGCACACATGACGGTAAAATGGTTGGAAGAGGGAAAAGGAACGGAAAAATGGCGTAAGATCCTCATGATAGCGGAAGGAAAGATGAGCTTATCACGGGACGCCGAATCTAGATGAACGTTTAGAATAGACAAAATGAAATGAGAAGGAAAGTCTATGGTAAGATACTCAAGAAGAGACAACAAAAATCGAGCATGAGGCTCTGTAATGGAGTTATTGTGAGAGAGGAGATGCAAAACAAAAGTCATCACCATGTTCATGAATCTAGGACCTTTAGCAAAAGGTCAACATGGTGTAAAAAGACGCTCACCCTAAGTAGTAGGGCGCTTACAGAAAGCAGACATGAGCTCATCCCTAGACACAGTCCTCAGACGCTTACAACTAGGGTAGTCAAGAAACTCTATCCTAGGGACCCGAAGCACATCCACAACCAACTGCGGTATGATAGGAATGCGCGTACCTCGAATGTGAGTGAAGAAAAGAGGTACTGACCGATCAGTCCCATGCATGTTGGAGTAGAACTCCTGGATAAGCACGAGAGGACAGGTGACCGAGACGTCACATAGTGACTCCTATCCCCTATTGTGAATGACAGAGGGAAGGTCGGTGTCTGCAAAATCCGTCAAAATGACTTGGCGTTCCGAATGAATGCCTCGTCTAGAAAAGTTCTCCGAAAATGCCTTAAATGCATCATCATCATGGAACTGGATATGAGATAGGGTAGGATCAGACGAAGAAGAAGCACTGGAACAAAGAGGGTTCTGGGCTGGAGTGGATTTACGCTTAGGTGCCATAGACACGACTAACATAAACTAACAGAGAGGGAGAGAAAGAATGACAATTAGAAAAGTCCCAAACAGTTTCAAATATATCAAATATATTGAAAAGAAGTACGTATGCATGGGAAATGCATGAACATGTGACATGCAAAGGAAATTACATCATGGGCTCAGCCCAATCCAAACTTATCAGCACACAAACATATAGCACATATCTAAATGCAATGACAATACCATTATAATGCTAATGTGATGCAATGTATGAGGTTTTAAACACATTTAAGTGAAAACCGAACCCAAAATTTCAATGAAAGCTCATCAATTTTGAAAAACCTCAAAAATTTTCAAAAACCCCAAATCCTAGGTTTCAAAACATGAAATGCATGAATGAGAAAGAATTAGAAGCTTACCAAGTGAAGAAAAACTTGAAAAACCTTGTAAAATCCTTGAGAACCAAGATTGAAGTGTTTTTGGGAGAGAAACAGAGAAGTATCGAGAGAGAGATCGATGGAAATGAGAACCGGATCGCGCAGAGGCCTTATATAGGAAAGCCAGTAAATCTTGACAGATTCAGGTATCGAGCGATCTGTCGAGGTGGTGTCGAGGAAATGCTCGTCGACAGCTGAGGTGTCGAGGATCAACTCATCAGAATTAAGAATAGAAGCTCGATCGATCCACCAGGTGTTGAGAAGCTATCGAGCATACAGACCTAATCTCGATCTATCCACCAAGTATCGTGGTGCAGGTGAGATTGCGATAAGAAAAAAGCTTTAGGAAGCTCGACAGATAGCCAGCTATCGAGGAGGTATCGAGGAGGTGTCGAGCCAGCTTTTAAAAACAGTTTTTCGAGATGTGAAAAACACAGACATGAATGCAATTCAACATGCAACTCAACCAACGATCCAATCAACATATTAAGCTCTCAAAAACATCTCTCAAATGAAAATTTAAGCACATGGATCTTCAAAAATACACACACACACACATACTAAACAAGTCTAACCAATTTTATATTTTAAAAGCAAGTCAAGACAGTTTAGTGAGCATACATTAATACATGTAAAACCTCGTGATGACCAAATCACATTGTTAGCTGCACATGTATCAAGAATAACAAAGAATATTGCGTGTTATGTGTGAAAAAAAACATCGCAGGATTGCATAAGTGTATGAGAACTAAGAACTAAGAACTAAGAACTAACAAAGAATATTCCCCTTTCAGATGCATGACTCCCAGTACGTGACTAACCAATTGCGCGGATCCCAGTACACAACTTCAATCACCAACTAAGAAGGTTGTTGGTTGCAAAGTTCTTCAGTTCATCCACATGATGAAGATTAAGAAGATGCTTGGTCACAAAACCCTATGGTGCACATACATAGCAACTTCTTCAAGAAAAAGAGATGAACTAGGGCAAGAACTTTGTCTCCGGTCACAATTTGCTTGAACAGAGTTTGCTCAAAGCTTGTGCAACTTGTGAACATTTGATGGCCCTTAAACTGATCCTTTTATATGTCTAGGGTTATGAGAAAAGAAAGCCCAAAGACACATTCACGGATCCTAAGAAAATCAGATTGGAATTCTGACAATCTTAAATCTCGACAGATAGCAGGTGTTAAGCAACTGTCGAGAAGGTGTTGAGCACACTGAATGAAGAACAGCTTCCTTAAGCTCGATAGATGCAGCTGTCGAGCTTTAATGATTTTGTACTCTGAACTTGTTTTCTTGAACAGATTTGAAAGCTTCAATACTTGATCTTGAAACAAGGTTTCTTGAAGTATTTAAAACATCCTAAATCTACCTAAATACAAGTAAATTGCATTTTGTCAAAGGATAAGCCAATTACATAAAATCATGACATATGTTCTTAACATGTGAAACACATATGTCCTAACACTTATTGGACTTAGGGAGACAGGATATCAGCTTGATGACCTCGGACAGGGACTTGAGGTAGTATCCCGCGTCGCTGAGCTTGTGGCACTCGTACATGTGAACCACGTCGTGCCATGTGAGCCCTAAGCCCAACTGCTCGTTGAGAGCGTCTACGTAGCCCAAGACCCTAAATAGGTTAGGGGTGCATTGGTGAGGGGTCAATCTATGGTTAATCAAATAGTCCCTGCTTATCCTACCCATGAGAGGCGTCATTCCTCCCTTTATGTAGGCAATCATGGGGATGATGACTTGACCCACGTCCCTATCAGTAAGTACTCGGTTCGGGGGATAATATTCTAAAACCACCCCCTATGGGATATGATACTTAGCCCTAAAGCCCTCCATACCAGCCGGTGTGTTTACTAAGCGCTTGAACCTACCCATCTAGATAAACTGAATGGTCGAAGAGAAAGACCGAGAGGAAAAGGGATAATATAAAGAAATAAAGACTTACGGGAACACTTATGTTAATCCTTGAAACTTTCAGAGATTTTTCGAAGACTTTTTACAAGAAGTGGCTATGGACACTCAAGAGTTTAGTGCGTTTTGTGAAGATAGGGCACTGGAATTCTCTGAAGTTCTTGAGGATTAGTGAAGAAAAGAGAAAAAGGGGTTCCTTCAAGGCTTTATATAGAGGGAGGAGATGAGTGGGAGTACTCCTGCTTAAAATACTAGGAGAAATGTCAGCCATTAGATTGGCGTTTCAACGATGGATATGGGAGACATAAAGCCGCCTGGAGTAATTAATAACGCCTTGTGGACTATGAAGCATTAGAGACAATTATGAGGCATGTAAAACTACATTCTCACACGTGTAAACCAAAAAATTAGTTGATCTTATCTATAAAAATCAAAACCCCACTTTTTCTCCTCGGATAAGAGGGAAAAACCGGAGTTTTGAGGGGCTATTGTAGGGGCAAGGGCCCAAGATAGTGTATTGGGCCTTGGGCTTGTCCGAGGTCATTGATAGGTCTGAGGAGGAGCAAATGGTTGTTAAATGTTCCCAGTTAAAGTCTCAAAGATGGGAAGCAAATGAGAGTTTTTCCGAGGAGTAATTCCTTCTTGGATATGACGAATGAGGTTCATAATATGTACCCCATCTGTTAGCATAACCCTCCAAGAAGTTCAAATGATAGAGACATGTTTCATGAACATACAAAAAGAAAGGAAAGCTAGAAATATCTAAGGGAAAGCTGCCACCATTGCATTAAATGAACTTCAGCTACTTTTCTGGCCGCATTTATGTGGAGAAGACCTCTGAATAGTACTACCTTGGCTACCACAACTTACAGAAAGCCAAATGGGGTGTTTGATGGGACAAGTACTCAAGTGAGGGTTCGGATGATCAACAGGTGTAGGGTAAAGATGGTTCGAATGAGGATATATAAGGTGGAAGGACTCTTGATGAGGGGGGGGGGGGGATTGAAAAATAGAGAGGAAAGGACTATAATAATCTAAACCATCCTAGTATCCAAGAGTGATCATCATACACCGGTTTGGCCTCTTCGGACTGAAAGTACAGCGATATCAGCATCCTTTATTTGTGTTTAATTGTCATGTAATTCAATACTAGCCGTTGTCCAAACTCATTTTGACTTAGTTCTTCGACCCATTCTTTACAAATTCATTGTATTGGGCTCATTGGCAAAGAGCCCATATGTTTTGGGCTTGAGCCGCAAATCGTGACCCTACAGTGGCCATGCCCACTTTAGGCTTTTCAGAAGAAGATAAGAAGGGGATGCTCTAGCCATATGATGATGCCTTGGTAGTAACCATTTGGATCGAGGGGTATGATGTAAGGAGGGTCTTGATAGACCAGGGAAGTGGGCAGAGATTATGTACCTAGATTTATTTAAAGGGTTAAATCTCAGGCTTAAGGACTTGGAGAAGTATGATTCACCACTAGTGGGCTTTGATGGGAGATTGGTAACCCCCCGCGGGATGATAAGGTTAACTATATAGGCTGGAGATGAGGAGGTGCAAGTTAACTTCATTGTAGTTGAAGCTTTTTCCCTTTACACAGCTATCCTGGCTAGACCATGGTTTCATGTTATAGAAGCAGTCTTGTTAACCTTACACTTGAAAGTTAAGTACCCCATATAAGGCAGAGTTGGGGAATTAGTAGGAAGTTAAGCAATGGCTAGGCAATGTCTAATAGTAGCCATTACATGGCAACCCGTAGATCAAGTCGTGGTGGAAGAGAAGCAAATCCCATAGCAATCAAAGGGTCCCGAAGTAGGACTTGGGATCAAGTCGCAGGGGGTGCTGTCTGAGGAATTGGAAAAGATTTTGATGGTTCAAGACAAAGAAAATACTTTTAGGTGGGGTCTCAATTGCCATCCTTGGAAAAGGTCGTGCTGGTGAAGTTTCTAGAAGATAATATTGAAGTGTTTGCCTGGAGTACTTATGATGTACCTGGGATTGATCCCGAGTTTATATGTCACCGGCTGAATGTGAATCCAAAGGCGATCCCACGAAAGCAACCTCCTCGGTGTAGAAGTGAACAAACTTAAGCATGCAGGGGGTAGTAAAGAAGAAAAACGGGAAGTGGCATGTGTGTGTGGACTTCATGGATTTGAATAAAGTGTGCCCGAAAGATCCTTTCCCCATTCCTCTAATTGACCAACTGGTGGATGCAACAGTTGGACATCCTTGGATGAGTTTCTTAGATGCCTTCCAAGGGTATCACTAGATAACTTTAACATTAACTGACCAAGAAAAAACTGCTTTTTGCACTCCTACTGGAAATTACCATTATCGAGTGATGCCCTTAGGCCTTAAGAATGCAAGATCCACATATCAAAGAATGGTGACACTGATGTTTGAGTCACAGATCAGGAGGAATGTGGAGGCCTATATTGATGATATGGTGGTAAAGAGCAAGAAGGTTGTAAGGCACTTAGCAGATTTGGGGGAGGTGTTCTCAGTGTTGAGGGAACATAAGCTGCACTTAAATGCATCTAAGTGTTCTTTTGGGGTCAGCTCGGGAAAGTTTCTAGGCTATATGATTACACACCAAGGAGTTGAGGTCAACCCCGATCAGATTAAGCCCATTAATAGCTTGCACCCTCCTTGGAATCCCAAGGAGTTACAGAAATTAATAGGGATGGCAGCAGCTCTGAATAGGTTTATCTCTCAATTAGCAGATAGATGTTGTCCGTTTTTCGAGCTCTTCCATAAGTGGAAGGACTTTCAATGGACCGAGGAGTGTGCGTTGGCCTTTGAGGAGCTCAAACAATATTTGTCACACCCCCCAGTCCTTTCTAAACCCGAGAAAGAGGAAGTTCTATATGCGTACTTGGCAGTCACGAATTATGTAGTTAGTCTAGTCCTTGTCAAAAATGAGAATGGGGTATAAAGACCTATCTACTATGTCAGCAAGTCCTTGCATGAAGCTGAGACATGCTACTTACCCCTGAAGAAGGCGGTGTTGGCCATCATACACTCCATGAGGAAGCTTCCACATTATTTTCAAACACATACTGTGGTGGTGCATACCTAGCTCCTTTTACAAGCTCTCCTACGAAAATCAGATTACACGGATAGGATTGTTAAATGGGGGACCATGCTGGGTGCTTATAATGTTAGGTACATGCCTCGTATTGCCATAAAGGGACAAGTATTAGCAGATTTTGTGGTGGAGTTTACAGAAAGCATGACTGATGATAGAAAAGGAATAGTTAACACTATGACAGTCTTGGCCTTAGTTGTTCCCACCTGGGAGGTGTACACGGAAGGAGTGGCTAACCGAAAAGGGGCAGGGGTAGGAATTGTGGTGATATCCCCTGAGAAGCTGGTGATGGAAAAATCATTACGATTGGGTTTTCTAGCTACGAACAATGAAACTGAGTATGAGGCCCTGCTGGCTGGATTGGCAATGGTTAATCAGTTGAGAGGAGAAGTTATAGAGGTATATTCAGACTTACGGCTGGTGGTGGACCAAGTTAATGGAGAGTTTGAGGCTTAGGATGAACACATGCAGGGGTATATTTTTAGAGTTAGACAGGTTCGAGTCCACTTCAAGAGCTTTACTCTAAAGCAAATCCCGAGAGGACAGAACTCTCATGCAGATTCTTTGGCTATGTTGGCAATGTCTTTGGGGTTAAATTTGCCTCGGGTCTTTATTGTTGAAGACATGGCTAACTCCAGTTTGGTAAAGAAGCCCTTGGTGGGTGTGCACAGTATTCAGATCGGGCTAAGTAGGATGGATCCCTTAGTTACTTTCTTGAAATAAGGACTGTTGCCTGAGGATGGGGGCGAAGCAGAAAAGATACGTCGAAAGGCTCCCCGTTATTGGTTATTTGAGGAACAGAAGTTGTACAAGTGTTCTCATTCAGGACCATATCTACTATGTGTACATCCTTAGGTAGTGGAACATTTGTTAGAAGAGTTACATAAAGGAATATGTGGGAGTCATATGGGAGGGAGGTCTTTGGCCCATAGAGCTCTTACCCAAGGATACAGGTGGCCGAGCATGCTGAGAACTTCTCATGATTATATGAGGAAGTGTGATTAGTGTTAGAGGTATGCCCCGAATATTCACCAACTTGGGGTTCTGAACCCACTTTTCAGCCCTTGGCCGTTTGCTCAATGGGGCTTGGATATACTGGGACAACTTCCTCGAGTCACGGGAAACTAAAAATGGCTCCTTGTCGGGACAAACTACTTTACTAAGTGGGTAGAGGTTGAACCTCTATCCAATATCAGGGATGTGGATGCTAAGAGGTTTATATGGAGAAATATCATCACTAGGTTTGGAGTCCCACACACGTTGATCTTAGACAATGGTCTTCAGTTTGATAGTAAATCCTTCTGAAGATACTGTGGGGGGTTAGGGGTCAGGAATAGGTATTCTACTCTAGCTTATCTGCAAGGGAATGGTTAGGCCGAGGCCACAAATAAGGTCATAGTGTTTGGTTTGAAAAAAAGGTTGGATGACGCCAAAGGGAGGTGGGTGGATGAATTGCCCCATGTGCTATGGACTTATCGCACTACATTCGGAAGATCAATTGGGGAGACTTCTTTTTCAATGACTTATGGGGTAGAAGCCGTAATACCTATTGAATTAGGGTTCCCAACTCTAAGAATTGACCAGTTTAGCGTCGAGGAAAATAATCATTTGCTCTCGGCCAGCTTGGATTTGGTTGAGGAAAGAAGAGAAGTAGCTGCAGTGAAGATGACACATTATTATCAGAGGCTTAAACAAGGATATGACAAAGGAGTGAAGCTAAGACCACTAGCACCAGGAGATTTAGTTTTAAGAAAGGTGGTAGGGACAACAAAGAACCTAGCCTAGGGAAGTTGGGTCCCAACTGGGCTCGTATAGAATAACATCAGTGGCTAGTATTGGGGCTTATTATTTGGAAGACTTGGATGAAAATGTAGTTCCACGTCATTGGAATGTAAATAATCTACGGTGTTATTACTATTAATGGTATGAAGTTCTTTTTATTCATATATGGTTCATTTGTGTCTTGCTGTGGTTGCGAGTTATGTGGTAGTTGCTCAATGTAAGAAGTTGCTAAGTGTTAAACAGAACCTTGGTCTTGTTTGACTCCTCGGGTCACAAACCTTGGGTAAATTAACCTTTATGTAAGAAATTGCTAAGTGTTAAATAGAATTTTGGCCTTGTTCGGTTCCTCAGGTCATAAACCTTGGGTAAATTAACCTTTATGTATGAAATTGCTAAGTGTTAAATAGAACCTCGGTCTTGTTCAACTCCTCGGGTCACAAACCTTGGGTAAATTAACCTTTATTTAAGAAATTGCTAAGTGTTAAACAGAATCTCGATCTTGTTTGACTCCTCGGGTCACAAACCTTGGGTAAATTAACCTTTATGTTCAAAATTTCTAAGTGTTAAACAGAACCTTGATCTTGTTCGACTCCTCGGGTCACAAACCTTGGGTAAATTAACCTATGTGTAAGAGATTCATTAGTCCTTATCAAAATCTTGGTTTGGTTTGGCTCCTCGGGTCACAAACCTTGGACAAGTTAACACTTATGTGAAACTTTCTAAGTATTGAATAAAGTCACAAATTTTTGCTTGCTTCCTCGGGTTACAGGTACAAGGCAAATTGGTCTTTTAGCTTTCTAAGTCCAAAGTAAGGTAAGTGTTGCTTGAAATTTTTACTAAGTGTCAAAATATAGTTACAAATTACCCTAAGTGTCAGTCTAGCAACTTTCTCAAAGTTCATGTCAGATTGAATAGTATAGTGAGGGGAATTAATTAAGTTATTCAAAGGTTAGTATGTTATAGATAATATGAAAAAAGGGAAATAGTAGGAGATATACTTAGACAAGTATGAAAAATTATAAAACAAAGGCTGATTCTTTTCATTGAAGTTCAGGGATTGGATTACAATAGAAGGAAATGGGGCATCGACTAAACTTAAGCCCAATTACAAAATTGACTAGTTGTCTCTTAGCCTAGGATTAAGTTACGTTGATGCTTCTTTCTCCTTCTCCTTCTTCTTCCTTTTCAGCTGACCCACTTCATCTGCTTCTTCTTCCTCCACATCCACAACAGCTAGTGGAGATGGCTGCTTTTGCCCTTTCTCGATAACAGGTGTGGTAGCTGGAGTCGTGGCAGGTTGGATCAAGGTAGAGGCAGGGGTAGAGCCAGAATCGGTTGAAAACTGAGAGAGGCTGGGAGCCAGCGCAAGGCTGGGGGGTAATATACTCTATCGCCCTAAGCTCTGATTTAGTACTGACCCCAGCTGTAGTGAGGGCCTGACCCCATACCTTAAGGCAAAAGGCCTGATCGACGTCCTTGAGTTGGGTAGTCAGACTTTGGACAATCTTAGTCATGCCCATGTCATAAGCCGCCAACTTGGCCTTAGCCTTTTTGGCATTCTTTGCCTCCAGCTGTTTGTGCTGTTGTTTGACCTTCACCATGGTCAAGGCCAGCTGGTTTTTGGCCTTCTTTTGAGCCTCTAGGGACTTTGCCACTTATTTCTCGTAGTTGGCCAGGGTAGCTTCGATGTTCTTCCGAGACTTAACTACCTCGGCTAGCTAGGAGAGGGTCTCTTTTAGCTTCTTATTAGCCTTTGCAAGGGCCCTCTTAGCTGTTTCTAGCTTGCCTTCAGCCACGCGAGCTTGACCCAAGGCGTGGTCGACCCATTCTTCAACCACAAAGGCTGCTTGTATAGACTGTAAGATTGTTATGAGTTAGTATCTATACATGTGTTGTATAAATTTATGAAAAGAAGAGGGTGATTATATACCTTGGCAAGGTCTCTCTTCAATGACAAGAAGACCTCACATTTCCGAAAGGCCCTAAGCTCTTACATGTCCTTGGGTAGGTAAAGAGCTTTTTCCAAACATTCAGCCATAATGTTCAACCTACCTTTTTGGGGGTCCCTTAGGTTAGCATTGTCCTTGATAGGACTCCTTAAGCTCAGAGTAAATGAGGGTCTCCAGGCAGAGGGCTTGGGCTGTTGCTCCCCCTCAGAGCTTTTAGAGGTCCCAGAGGGAGCACTCTTTTTCTGTTGGGCCTTCATCGTTCGGGCCTCTTTGGTTGGGGGCTGCTGTGAAGGACGAGTGATTTCCCCTTCCTTAGCACCCTCAGGGCCCTTTCCTCCTTGGTCCCTTTTCCTTTTTTTGTCTACGGTGTCACTAGAGGATGCACGTGTGGGAGCAGGAGTTGTTGGTCGGGGCACCATTGGAATTGCTGGTGAAGCCCCCCAGCATGGGCTGTAAGAAATGCCAGGAGGTCTAGAGTCTTCTCCTCGAACACCATTCATTTTGGGATGTTGGCTTCTCTTTGGCTGGCACTGACTTGGGCAGGAAGCAAACGACGTTGTGAGGTACTGGGAAGGTCTTCAGGGTCTTCTTGTTGGTAAAAAACCTCAAAGTCCTTATCTGTCACTTCTTGGACGGGTTTGGGAGTGGGCTTTTTAGTTTCTTTGTCCGAAGGTATAGGAGGCTCCTGGGAGTAAAGGAGTCTGGTTATGAGTGGGGTTGGAAGTTGAGTGTCTTGGGTTCTAGTTGGAGAAGGGTCAGTTAGCAAAAAGCTGGAACTGCTACGTCAATTAAAGCTAACCGTTTGTCTTTAGCTCTAATTACATTCTTCGGGTTTTAGAAGCGTTTAGAGATGGGTTCAAACCCGAGGATTATATGCACCGCCCGGAGTTGATCGTCTTTAGAAAAATTTATAACCTAAGGATTCGGTTTAGGTCAGGAAAATTCACGAGGTTCTTGTTCGAGGCAATGTGGTATTCGTCTGCCAAAAAAGAAGTAACATAAGTCACACGAAAGAGAAAAGACCTTGTAAATTTTTTTCTTTATGTAAAGATAAAAATCCTACGCGCATCTAATATTTGTGGGAACCCTACCTGGTTCCCCTTCTTGAGTGGGACAGTGCAATCCATCATGCCAGTCTTTCGAGACAATGAGGAAATCCTCATCCATACCCTTGTTTGACTCAGGCATACAGGATATGAACCTAACAGATGGAACCCTACATTTAATGTAGTATTTGGTTTCCTTCCCTTTTTGGCTGTTGTATACCCAATTCACATCATGCCATGTAAGGTTAGTCCCCATTTTACGGTTTATCATATCTACACTGCTGAGGACCCTAAAAATGTTGGGGGAACATTGTGTTGGGGTCAGCCTAGAGTTCAACAGGAAATCTCTAGTGACCCTTCCCATGGGGATTTCCATCCCGCCTTCTATGAAGGCGATCATCGGAATAACTATTGGGCCAGAAGGTCTGTTCATAACTAGCCATTTGCCCAGTTCATAGTTTGGAGTTCAACACCGTTAGGGATCCTATATTGAGCCTTGAAGGCGGCCATGCCTTTAGGGGTATCTACTAGCCTAGCAAATCTACCCATGGAAGTTTATGATGTAGGAAATGAAAATCTATGTGCAAAAGAGTATGAATCCAAACACACTTACAAGCAATAGAGAATCTCTCCTCGGGCTGTTGCTTCAACGAAAAATTGCCAAATTAGTAAATGAGGTAAAGCCATCCTCGACCTCTCCTTATATAGGAGTGAAAAATGAGTGGTAAAGTTCCTACTCATAAATTTGGGTAAACGAGGACCGTAGGATCACCATCGTACCATAGAACGTGGGGGCACAAGCAGCCGCTTGACACAATAAATATGAGATCGTGGATACTGAAGCCTCAAGAGCATGCTGGAGACAAGTGAAAGGACGTTATCACGTGGGAACGTATATGGCACATATCAGGTGAGGTTGTGTAACTAAAACCTTGCTTTTTATCTCAGGGTTAATAGCATAGTTTTAGGGGCTATTGTGGGGGCCCGAGGACTAAGGGAGGATATAATGAGCTGTAGTTATCACTATTGAGGCATCATGAGCCTGAAGAGGGGGTTTACCTGAGGATAGGATGATAAGAGACAAAAGACTTTTGGGAAGTCCGGATGAAGAGGATGGGAGAGAGAGAGAGAGAGAGAGAGTCATGGAAGGTGAAGGAAGTTTCTAATGAAAGTCCATCTGCTGCCTCCGCATTAAATGTCTGGCAATAGTTTTATTAGCTGCATTGATGAGGAAGTGACTTGAACAGTGGAATTCACAGCTAAGCAGCTTTTTCTACCACCTTCAACAGAAGTTTAAGGGGATAAGTGTCATAGGGAGAGTCTCATAGGGAGAGTTTGGGTAGGTGGAGATGAAGGGCCAGAATATGATGGACTGAGAAGTATACAAGGGATGGGAACTTCCAGATAAAAGTGGGGGGGGGGGGATTAGAAGAAAAATATTGAGAAAAAGAAAGTGAATAGTGTACCATTCTATGTAAGAACTGCCTCCTTGGGCTAGCTTGTAATAAGCTTCATATATATAAACTTTGATCTTCAGTCATTCTGGCCCTATTATTGTCCTCAAGTTAAGCCCCTTCTCCTTTGTTTTTAACCCATTCTCTTACAAATATCTATTGATTGGGCCTGGTTGGGTTGCACTAATTTCATTGTTCTAGGTGGGTTTGGACAGCTTGATTTTTGTGCTCTAACAAAATAATAATTGTTTTTTCAATTTTAAAGAATAAAATGTAGAAATATTTTTTGCTTTTCTTGCACATTCTTGGCAACTAAACACAACAAAAAACCACTTTCTTGATTTTTCTATCTTTGAATTCATAAATACATTCTACCATGTCTCACTTCTGTATAATAGACAAACATCTAGATCAGAAATAGCAAAAAAGAAATTGAAAATTTTGAAGAAAAAAAATAATTCTAGCAAATTTTACTAGAAAGCAAGACTTTCCCGATAACCAAACAAGGAAAAAGAAAAAGAGGGAGAACAAATCTAGTGGTGAGGGTTTCTCAATTGGGTTGGTCTCTTTGTGTTGGATCAAATCCTGTGGTTTTGATGGGGCAAATCCAGCCAAATAATTTTGCACAAAACCCAAATTGTGAGGGTGACAATTTCTAAGTGGTGTTCATTCCTATTGAAACGTATCAATTTAAATGGTGACGTAATATTTTTTATTGTTATTTTATTAGCTGTGTCAACTTCAAGTATGCTAGGGCATGGGCCCATTTAGTTGGGGAGAAGAGAAAACATCAAGAAGAATAATATGGTTTATTGAATTAGAGAAATTAATTTCTGTTCCATGGGATTCACATCTCGTGAAAATTTCCACCAATTGCAATAACTTCACACAAGTTGGAAGATTATTATGTGGTTCTTATGCAATGAATTTCTTTTCGCTAGGGCCCATTTAATTGGGGAGAAGAGAAAACATCAAGTTGAATAATATGGTTTGTTGAATTAGGGAAATTAATGTCTGTTTCTTGAAGTTATATCTCATTAAAATTCCACGGATTGCAATAACTTCATGCAAGTTGGAAGATTATTATGTGGTTCTTATGCAATGAATTTCTTTCCATTTGGGGCCCATTTAATTGGGGAGAAAGAGAAAATAGGAGAGAAAAATATGTTTGGTTGGGAGAGAAGGAGGGGGGGGGGGGGGAGTGAAATTGTGAGAGTTAGTAGTTTTCTCCTCGATCCCACAATTTGGGTCGAAATGGTTTTCTGCAAAATTTGAGGGAGGGACAAAATTGATGGGAAATTTTAAAATTTCTCACTTTTTAGTTTTACACACACACACACACACACACACACACATAGTACTCTAGCACCTTTAACGAAAAATGTTTATGTGGCACATGGTGTGCACACCTGGCACAGTTGAAGTTGATGTGGCTAATAAAATAATAATAAAAATGCCACATCAGCATTTAAATTGAATAATGATAATAATAATAATAATAACAATTTTTTTTTTCAATTTTAAAGAAAAAAATGTGGAGATATTTTTTGCTTTTCTTGCACTTTCTTGGAAACCAAACATAACAAAAAACCACTTTCTTGATTTTTCTATCTTTGAATTCATAAATACATTCTACAATGTCTCACTTCTATATAATTGACAAACATCTAGATCAGAAATAGCAAAAAAGAAATTGAAAATTTGGAAGAAAAAAAAATTCTAGCAAATTTTCCCAAAAAGCAAGACTTTCCTGGTAACCAAACAAGGAAAAAAGAAAAAATATATAGAGGGAGAACAAATCTAGTTGTGAGGGTTTCTCAATCGGGTTGGTGTCTTTGTGTTGGATCAAATCCAGTGGCTTTGATGGGGCAAATCTAGCCAAATATTTTTGCACAAAACCTAGATTGTGAGGGTGACAATTTCTAAGTGGCTGTCATTCCTATTGAAACTTATCAATTTAAATGCTGACGTAATATTTTTTTATTGTTATTTCATTAGCCATGTCAACTTCAAGTATACTAGGGCATGCTATATGCCAGATAGACATTTTTCATTGGTGAATTAACGATAAAGATC
Source organism: Quercus robur (assembly GCF_932294415.1). Classification (NCBI taxonomy): domain Eukaryota; kingdom Viridiplantae; phylum Streptophyta; class Magnoliopsida; order Fagales; family Fagaceae; genus Quercus; species Quercus robur. The sequence continues at coordinate 27,298,888 of NC_065538.1, forward strand.
AAATTGATTGTAAGTTAAAAATAATATAGACTAAATTAATTGTTACCCAAAATGTGAAAAAATAAAATAAAAATTTCGGCTTAGAAAAATTAATGTCTAATTCATAGGCATTTATATAACTCATTAAAATTCCACCCACATGCAAAAAATTCATGCAAGTTAGAAGATTATTATGCCTTGAATTTCTGTCCACTTAATGTCAAGGTTCTAGATATACATACTTTTCTTGTAATTAAGGCTTAAAAAAATTAATGTCTATTTCATAGGCATTTATATAACTCACTAAAATTCCACCCACATGCAAAAAAGTCATGCAAGTAGGAAGATTATTATGCCTTGAATTTCTGTCCACTTAATTTCAAGGTTCTAGATATACATACTTTTCTTGTAATTAAGGCTTAGAAAAATAACTTTCTCAAAAAAAAAAAAGGCTTAGAAAAATAGGCATTTATATAACTCATTAAAATTCCACCCACCTGCAAAAAAGTCATGCGAGTTGGAAGATTATAATGCCTTGAATTTCTGTCCACTTAATGTCAAGGTTTTAGATATACATACTTTTCTTGTAATTAAGGCTACATATATTTGTTTATATATGAAGGCTAGGAGGTTTGCTTTGTTGAACTATAGACACCCAGAAATGGCTGTGCAAGTGGTAATGCGAATTACTTTCTTACTTCTACTGACCTATGAGTTAGCAGAAGCTGCAGCACCTATAGCAAAACCCAATTGTTCTGATAGCTGTGGAAATATTTACATTCCATACCCGTTTGGAATGACTACCGGTTGTTACTTCAATGACTGGTTCAAAATTGTTTGCAAAGAAACTGGTGGTTTCCCTAAAGCATTCCTACCCAGAATTGGCATGGAGGTCCTGGAAATCAATATTACTGATCCGTATAATGATCATTATTTTTGGATTGATCCGGGACTCGTTCGAGTCAACATGCCAATATTTTCTTCCAACTGTAAGAATAGGAGTTCCAGACATATTGGTGGTGTGAATATCTCAGGTAGTCCTTTTTTTTTCTCATCTAATCGGGATAGATTCATTTCGGTTGGTTGCGACAACTTGGCCCTAATGACCGGCATCAATCCTATGGTGGTGGTTGGATGCAAATCGAATTGCATTGAAAAAAGCATGATAGAGGACAGCGAACTTAAGCACTGCTCAGGTTTCAACTGCTGCATGACCACAGTCCCTTCTGGGATTAAAGTATTTAATGCAAGTTTCAGAGGAATAAAAGAAGAAATTAAAACCAGTGAAGAATGCAAATTTGCCTTCCTTGCAGATGATAAATGGTTGAATTCAACAACAAAAGATCTCTCTTACTATGTGCAGTTTTTGGAATACGTTCCTGTGGTGCTGGAGTGGACAGCATCTGAGTTTACTACCTTGGATCCAAAAGAGCTGCGTAGACGGAACTCAGAAGGGTATACTACAGATTACGGGGCCGAATATTATTATTGCCTTGAAGGATACCAAGGAAATTCTTATCTTTCCACGGGATGTCAAGGTAAACTGCAGTTACCAACAAGCTTTCATTTTCTAGCATATTCGTCTAGTTTTCAATACTTTAATTCACTCCTTTTATTTATTTGTGAATATATGAATGAAATTTCATGCTCCTTTGAAAAGTACTTAGCAAACATATTTGTCAAACTCAATTTAGATTTTCTATTATATGTAATGGACTTTTATAACTGAAAATGAAATAATATCACGTAAATGTATTTAATATATATTTTTAAAATTTATAAAATATATTTACACAAAAAAAAAAAAAAAAACTCATTGAACAATAAAGGTATAATTCATATAACAAACGGAGGTTAATATTTTTTTATATATTTGATCTCTTCTCATAGCTTGAAAATTTGAACAACCCTTTTTTTATTCCCTCTTGTCAGTTACGTTAGTTACATAACTCTTGGAATGTTGTCACATGACATACTTAATTGGTAATTAATTTTTTTTAAAATTTTGTGTGGTGTTTTAATTTTCTCTCCAATTATTAATTGAACAATATTGCATTTGTTCTTCTTTGGCTGCAAGTGGATTGTACTTCTTTATTTCTTTAAGAATTAACTCACATGAACTATTGGTATTCGGTTGTTTTATATGAATTTCTAAATCATATAGGCAATGTGGAAAAAAATATTGGCTTCTTGAAAATCACACATGGAGGCTTTAAAAAAAAAAGAAAAGAAAATCACATATGGCATTAAGCAATAGAAACTTAGTTACAAAGATAAAAGTTGTGCAAAAGTACCTAAGACAAATTTAATAATCCTAGAATTTAAATTTTTATTAAATACAAACAAAGAAAATGAATTTATTTTATTTTATTTTTTAATTTTTATAAGCGTGTAATGTAGTTCTTCTTCTGTTTAATGCATTATTATCCTTTCTACCAAAACAAAAATAAAATAAAAATAAAAATAAAAATCATTCGAACCATACATTTGGATTCATGGACATATTTGCAAATCATAATAATTTAAATCTTTTAGTAGAGTCATAATAATTTGAGAATGGGTATCCGCCCATGACCCATACTATGAAATGTTTAGGAGAATAATTTGCCATTATTATTTCATATTATAGTAGGAAATAAATAATAATAGCATATTAAGAGATTCAAATGACAATGGAAATAGTTTTGACATCTATCCTTATCGTATGCTTTCACAAAAGGACATGCATGTGTCATCATTGTATTCATCATCTATATATATATATATCGTGGCGGACGAAAATGAGACAAGTCGAGAGGAAAAGATTTAAATGGAGTTGATTTAATTGAGTCAAAGTGTAAACATGCGCACATAGATAAGAAAAAGCCTCGAAGGGCCTATATTGAGCTCCTCGGATTTAGTTCGAGTTAGTGATTACAAATGGTTTTGTATTTCTAAAAAGTGAATCCCTTTCTTCCAAGGGCTTCTCAGCCCTATATAATCAACTAAGGTGTATTTGAACCCTACATCTGAAGGGTCAGGGTTCAATTCCCTTGATACTTGTCCCATCAGGGCCTTACTAGAAGGCTTCCACATTGGATTATGAGCTGTGATGACACTGTTCATAGGTCATTTTCTTATTAATATGGCTAGCTAAGTGGATGCAGAGTATTGAATGTGGAGGTGATGAATGTTTTATCTGTCCTCTTCCCTTCCTTCCTAGCTTGATGATAAATCTTCCCCTTCATCCTCGGTTTTGCATCCTACGGCCTTTAGCCTTGGTTCTCGGTCTCCCGAGGGCATGTCGGTATCCTCAGGGTCCTCGGGCATTATAGTCTCCCTGTACTTGAAGAGGGTTATTTTTTCTCGAGGATGTTCTGTTAATGCTTTCCGAGGTTCGTACTCCTGACATTTTCCTTAGTTTCTCTGTCTATATTCTCGGATTCTCGTCCTCCCACAATAGCCCCCCAAAACCTCACTTCCTGTTCCTTCTAGGGAAGGGGGGTTTTGGTAATTGAGGGGAAAAATTCTACTCTAACCTAATCTAAGTGTATATGTGTGTGAAGCTTCCTTTTGGAGACTTGAACCCTGGCTCTTGTCCCCCCACACCCTACAGGAACTTTATACTTATGAAATAATCATCACACCAATAATGCGCGGTGGTTAAATGATATTTTTTTTGAAAGAAAACTCATTAAACATTTGTATATTCATTAATTATATATATATATATATATATATTATCTGTTAAGGATATTTTGAATGAATAAGCAGTTAAAGTTCCACTAATAACTCAAATATTCTTAATAGTTAGATTAAACACTAAGTACGTCTTACGTAAACGATGTTATTAGGTAATTATCCCAAATTTGATTTCTTATTATACAAATTTTTATGAAGAAGAATAAATTACTAAATTAAAAAATTTAATGTCATATTATTTTTTATTTATTTTTAATATTGCTTTTGAAAGTAATAATAATGTTCTTTCTTTCAATTGAGGCAGGGGCAATAGTTATAAAGTATCTGTTGGCTGTTGATTCTAATTTGTAATTTGTTTTCCTATATATTTCAATCAGATATAAACGAATGCGAAAGCAAGACACTCAATAAATGTCCCAACAAGTCGGATTGTGTGAATATACAAGGTAGCTACCATTGCAACAAGCCAAAATCTCCAGTGAAGATAGCCATTATAGGTATGCCTTATACTGATTTAACTCGTGTGATGCATGAAAAAATTTTAATATGATCTTTTTTATTTTACGATTGTGCTTGTGAACTATATATTCTAGGAATCAGAATTTATTGTAAATTTATTTATTTATTTATAAAATTATATATTCTAGCATTTATAGAAGATATGATGTGCCGAAATTCTAATGGATGGTTTAAATATAGAATAGAATTCAAAATCAATTAAAAAGTATATATTAAAATAATTATGTGTAAAATTGTGAGGACAAAAAAGTCTATATGGCACAATATTATGAGTTTTATCAAAAGTTAAATGTCTTTAGTGTTTTGATAATTCAATAGTTACACCAGGAGAAAGGAAATTTAAATTTTGGATATCTTGAAAACATAAAACAATGCCAACCAATTGAGTCGGAAGGCACTTGGCATAGATTATAGACTATAAATTTAGAAAATGAATAAAGTAAAAATAAAAACAAGCTCAAAGTTATGTGATAGAGAGGTGCTATACCATAAGCACTTGACAAGAGCGACTATACACATTCTCATCCATTATTGTAATTCTATGGTGATATTCAATTCTAACATCCATTCATTCGCATATATTTTTTTTATTTAATTTTTTGTATGGATTATTTTATTTTATTTTTTTACTTGGAAAATAGAATTGTACTCTTAGTTTATTGGTTTTACTCAGTTCAATGGATCATGGAAGGGAATGACTAGGCCACTTGGGTATCCTACCTTTCTCTGAGCTAGAACGGATAAAAAAAACTATATTTCATGCACTTTTAGTTTACTAAATTTATGTAAGCTTAGAAGTGAAGAAGTTAGTTTACTAAATTTATGTAAGCTTAGAAGATGAAGAATTACATTAGCTTTTAAGTTTTGTTCTTTTGATAAAGCTTTGAAGATGAAGAAGTACATTAGCTTTTAAGTTTTGTTCTTTTGATAATCTATCACTAAAAGATAAATCACGCATTTTATAATTTGATAATTTCAGACTTTTAGCTGAATTGCATTACTCATTTCTCTTACATGCTTTTTTTTTACCTTAAAAATGTTCTAAATCATAATATGATTGTCTATTATCTAATATTACAAATCTATCTTGAAAAGACAATTTCTCTCTGTAAAGTTGCATAATTCTTCATTTCAATTTAGATTTTTTAATCTATTATGATATAGATTTTTACAGTAAGCTTGAATGTGGTGTGAGAAGAGAGGACAAGCTCATCTTTTTCAGTCATTGTTCACTAAAAAGGGATAAAAAATTTGACATCATACGTTAATCAAAGTCAACATATAACAGGAGATGTGAGGTATTTGAATAATGGAAGAAAATAAAGGAGAAATGAGTGAAGTATTTTGGTTAGTCCTAGAAATGAGTGAAGTATTTTAGCACTACTATACAATTTTTTTTTGGTAGTAAATTTTATAATCTATAATAAGAATTCGCTAATTAGGTGTTTAAGCTCATGTAAGGTAGGACTGCCAGGTACATGTTGCAAAGTTAGCTGGAGCCATGCAACGGGGAAATTTATGTTGGGCTCATAAGCCCCTTAAAACACAATAGACTTGCATGAAATATCAAGTACCTAACAATAAATTTCATGTATAAAAAATGTTTCCATAAAACAAAACAATAAATTTTATTCTTTCTAAGAAATTAATTAGTAGTTAACACCATTTTATATTCCAGGATATTATGAGAAATATTAATGTAAAAAAAGAAAAAAAATTAGTAACTTCTTTTAAAACATGAGAAAGATATTTACAGTTCATTGTACTTTTGTTCAAATCTATTTCACACTTATTCATAATTTTATATAATCCAGATTTAGGTTGATGTGATATTTCTATTTAATTTTCTTGACCTATGCAGTTATTTGTTCAAGCCTTGGGGCATTGTTTCTGTTCACTATTATATGGTGCTTGTACAGAATGATAAAGAAAAGAAACAAAATCAAGCTCAAGAAAAAATTCTTCAAAAAGAATGGTGGTTTATTATTACAACAACAATTATCCTCAAATGACAACAATGTCCAAAATACAAAATTATTCAATTCGAAGGAGTTGAAAAATGCGACCAATCATTTTAACAAAAACAGAATACTTGGTAAAGGTGGGCAAGGTACAGTTTATAAAGGAATGTTAGCTGATGGAAGAATTGTGGCAATTAAAAAGTGTAACACAGTGGATAAGGGGAATATTGAAAAATTCATTAATGAGATTATCATTCTTTCCCAAATCAACCATAGAAATGTGGTCAAATTGCTTGGGTGGTGTTTAGAGACAGAAGTTCCTTTGTTAGTTTATGAATTTATTCCCAATGGGACACTTTTTCAGTACATTCATGAAGAAAATGAAGAGTTTCCATTACTAACATGGGATATGCGCTTAAGAATTGCCACAGAAGTTGCAGGAGCTCTTTCTTACTTACACTCGGCAGCTTCACTACCCATTTACCATCGAGATATAAAATCTTCAAACATACTCCTCGATGACAAATATAGAGCAAAAGTAGCAGACTTTGGAACTTCAAGATCAGTGGCCATTGATCAAAGTCATGTAACCACACTAGTATATGGTACTTTTGGGTACTTGGATCCAGAATACTTTCAAACAAGCCAATTTACAGAAAAAAGTGATGTTTATAGTTTTGGAGTAGTCCTTGTTGAGCTTTTAACTGGAAAAAAGCCAGTTTTTTTAACAAGGTCACAAGAAGATCTAAGTTTATCTACATATTTCATTCATTCAGTAAAAGAGAACCGTCTCTTTGACATACTTGATACTCAAGTAACGAAGGATGGTAATAAACATGAAGTCATGGCAATAGCTAATCTTGCACAAAGATGTTTGCACTTGTATGGAAAGAAACGACCTACGATGACGGAGATCATGATGGAGTTAGAGGGAGTTCAAAAAATTTCCCCTGATCAACCAAATTTTGAAGAGTTTGATTATGTTAGAAATGAAGAAATGGGGCCTTGGAATGACATTTCTATTTTATCAAGCTCAAGTTTAGAAATAGGTGAACCTTCATCATCATTTGTCCTTCCACTTTTATCTCACATTGATTAATAAACTATCTGTTTTGGCACTTTTTTTCCCCCTTGTTGTAAACTATTATAGCTTCTTTTAGGCTTGTGGACAATATACCAGTAAATGTATAGGTTCATTTTGAAATATTGGGTAAGAAATTATGTTATGAGTCATATTTGGAGAATTAGGTTCAATTATAAGAAGAAATAGAATAGGTAGTTTAGACCCTAGTTGTGTATTATGCAGTAGATTAATTAATTGTATACCAACATGCACCATATCATAAAGAAATAAATACACAATATAGAGATGAAGGAGAAAACTAATGGAGAACACTCCAAAAGGAAAACCACTACGAGAGAATTCTTCCCCAACAAGATATCCATTATAAACAAGAAAAGTTTTAATTGTTGACAACCCAGCACAAGCTAGAAAACCCCAATATCATACTCCAAGGGTTTTAATGATGAATTTTTTGAAGATAGGTGAGACAATGTATGTGTGAGAGACAAAATGTCAATCCCTCTTTCTCACGATCCATCTCGTGTGTGCATTGCTTTCACTAATTGCACTCGTGGTGCTAGTGTGCAGAATGTGAGTGTTTGGAGTCGCTATCAATCATTGGGATTTATTAAAGGTGTGGTTGATCACCTAAATTTTAAAAAGTGGGCTTTTCCAAATTTAGTTTCTATAACCAAATAAGATAAACATTGTTTGGAGCTAGAAAATAGGTTGGGGGGTTAGATTAAGCGTGGTGAAGGTGTTAAGCACTCCACTATGCCCTACCATAGTCAATACCATAATTTTGATTATCCCTTAAAAATATGTGCAATGCAAAATATAAAAAAGTATACTTTCTCCCATGATATCTTGCATACATTGAGAATAATAAATGTGTTTAAATATTTATGGTTTTGATCTTAAAGGAAGAAATGGTTTTACCTTAAAACCTTTTTGAGAGTCCTGTGACTTGCAAGAATTAATGTTGAAAAAAACTAAAAATCTGAATGTTTCCCACATTATGATGGGAAGTCCTAACCATCCTCAAGATCCCATCATTCTGTTGTGGATAATGTGGTTCTTCGATTGATGAGGTTTGAATCAAGTGATTACACAAAGGGGAGCCTCCTTCATGATTTCATTAGTTGATGGGATTTTTGAAAAAGGGGAAACCTTAAAATTGGAATTAAAATAGAATTAATAAAAAAATTTCTACTTTGAAAAGAGAGTTTTGGAAGGTCAAAATTTTTTAATGAGATAGGATTTTGGCAACATAATTACTTTAAAAAGAGAGTTTTGGAAGATCAGATTTTTTGTTTTTTAATGGAGACCAGGAAATCAATTTTAAGACAAGATTTTGGCAACATAATTGCTTTTTATTTTATTTTATTTTTTATTTTTATAAAAAAAAAAGAGTTTTTGAAAACTTGATTTTTAATGGAAAATCAGGAAACCAGGGTTAAGACATAATTTTGGTAGCATAGCTGTAGAATTTCATCATTGGCTAAAGAGATCATGTGAAAGGGGAGGATGCACGTATGCAAGACTATAATGTTACAGAGGGGTATAAGAGTGTACCTGGCCAGTATCTATCCATCAACATGATAATATTTAAATATATGTTATGTATGCATGGTCATGTCGTAGTGAGGTGGAATTTGGATAGCATACCTGCTTAAGGCAATACTCTATCATGGCTAAATAGCAGCATAACAACATGACGATCAAATCAGTGTAAAGCAAAAGCATTGTGGTGGACAGAATGTAAATATAATTTTGACAAAGTTCGAGTAGAGTGCCAGCAGTTTGGTGAGTGGTATCTTTACAAATTTTTGGTAACATCTTTTGATTGATAGAATGAGGAAAATTGCCCCTGCACTTCATGCAATGTGATTGGATTGGCTCCTGTCCAGTTGGCTCCCAAGCCCAAGGCCTAACCCTCACCCATTCAACGCAGTATCATTGATGATAGATGTTTAATCCTGCTCTGCAATTTAAATTGCATATTAAATTCTACTGCCATTCTGCCAACCCTTGAAGTAGCTGCAGAAAATATTTAAATCATTCTTAGAGAACCCATTATTGTGTCTGAACAATTGGAACTTGGTGGAAGCACAAAACAATGGGTTATTCTATAGCAAGAGCATTGCACATAACCTATTTGTTGGGTATACATATGTGAGTGAAGTCCCACATTGAATAATGATGAAAAGAACGAGTAGGTAATATAACATAATTGAGCATATGTTCATTAGGCTTAGGTCTTTTAAGTTAAATTGTGTGTACAAAAAAGAAGAAGGTTGAATTAAAATTTCACCCACTACAAAAAAGAAAAAGAAAAAGAAAAAGAAAAAGAAGTCAATAGTATTTTCAGATTAGAAAAAATATAACTCATTCAAATTCAACCCACTACCAAAAAAAGAAAGAAAAAAGTTTCATTAAAATTCCACCCACTACAAAAAAAAAAAAAAAAAGGTTTCATTAAAATTCCATCCACTACCAAAAAAAAAAAAAAAAAAAAGTCAATAGTATATTTGGATTAGAAAAATTAATCTGTTTCATGGGCATTTATATAACTCATTCAAATTCAACCCACTACCCGAAAAAAAAAAAAAAGTTTCATTAAAATTCCAACCACTAAAAAAAAAAAAAAAGGTTTCATTACTTTAGGGGTGCTCTCAAAAAGAGATTTGGGTGCTTAGGGCACCTCTCTTTTGGGTAATTGTGTGGAGTCGTTACTTATTGTTTATAAAAAATAAGAAAAAATGAAATACAACTCACATGTCCAAAAATACCTCAAATTCATTAATTGATTATACAAATACAACTTGGTAGAATAACTTTACAAGGCCTTGGTCCTAAATACAATCTATGTAAAAATTACAAAGCTTTGATCCTAGTTACAATTTACCAAAACAAAAGATAAAACACTAGTCTGTTATCCAAAAACCTAAGTTCGGGGGCTAGGTTACGGAATGGGAAGGTGTTAGGCACCCATTGCGCTCAGATGGAGTTTGGTATTCTAAACTCTAAATGACCATTATATACCCTTTCAAAAGATGCATGACATTACAATGATATATTAAAAATCCCTAAATTCAAAATTAATTCACTCTTTGAAAATCCAAAATTTGCAATTTTTATTTAAGAAGAAAGCCATTTTTATATAGAAAATTCAAATTTGTATTTAATGAAATTATAGCCAGTTTTGTATGCTTGAAAAAAAATTAAAATCTGTATTTAATGAAAATACATACTAGTTTTTTATTCAGAAAATTTTTTAGATCTGTATTTAATGAAAATACAAATCTATTTTTGTTTTGGAAAAATTTCAGAAAAATTTTCAGATCTGTTTTTGTTTTGAAAAAAACTTTAGAAAAATTTTCAAATTTGTATTTAATGAAAATAAAGATCTGTATTTTTTTTTTTTTTTTTTTTTTTTGTTTTGGAAAAATTTCAGAAAAAATTTAAGATCTATATTTAATGAAAATACAAATCTATTTTTGTTTTGAAAAAAACTTCAAAAAAATTTTTAGATTTGTATTTAATGAAAATGTAGTTCTGTTTTTTTTTTTTTTTTGGGGAAATTTCAAAAAAAATTTCAAATCTGTATTTAATGAAAATGCAAATCTGTTTTTGTTTTGAAAAAAATTCAAAAAAATTTTCAGATCTATATTTAGTGAAAATACAGATTTGTGTTTGTTTTAAAAAAGGGTTATAGTGATTAATTGTAGATTTTGAAATTAAAGAAGAATTAAATCGTAAACATGTTAATCAACTAAAGAAAATCCAACTAAACATGTGAAGATGGCATATATAAATTGTGAGTAAGATCATACTGATAATGACATCAAACACATATTCATAAAAAATATGCAATGAACAACAAAAATATATCAATTAAGAGAAAAGAAAAATAAACACAAGAACGAAATTAAATACCTACTTGCATGAATATACCCTTCAATGGAAGAATACTTTAGAAATCAAAGAAATTTTCACTTCTTTGAGATCTAAAATATTTTACTTACAAAAAAAAAGTTCTTAAAGCCAAGGTTTCCAGAACGTCTTTAACGTAAGGGGAGCAAAGAAGTAAGAAAAGGAAGGGCCTGATGTCTGATCTTTCTTCTCTATTTATAAAGGTTGGATGCTTGAAAAATAAGCTAAATCAAATTAGGTATGAATTAGGATGCACCGTTATCCCCAAAAATTCGAAAAAGATAGGTTTTATCTTAATTAGAAGGTTCCCGGGCCGGGCCTCAAATTTGTGCCAATCAGCACTTGGGATGTGCCGATCGGCATTCCAAGAGTGCCGACTGGCCCTTTTGGATGCAGAGCCCCTCTTCCAATTTTGGTTTGATTTGGACTCTTTTTTGAGAATTTTTGAGTTGGGAATTGCAGCTAGATGCATTTTTTTAATTCATATTCTAAAATTAATCCCTTTTATCTTGATAATCAGGTCTTAATTTTAAATGCACCCATGCGTTTGCATAGGTTACATACTAGTTTATATAAAATGAGAAACCATTGCATATTTTAGAAATTTATGGCTTAAAAAATGTGTAATTTAAATATAATGGTTTAGAATCTAATTTGTAATGGTTTCTCATCTATACTATATATAAGATGATTCTCCTCTTTCAACTAGACTTTTATATGGTTCAAAAATACCCTCATTAATGAAGGGTAACTTCATTTAAAATTAGGGTCATAAATGTCAAATAACAAATTTCATTTTTAATTCAAAAAGAGAATTCCTAAAATTTAGGATTTTTTTCCTTCACCTTTAAAAAAGAAATTATACTTACTACTTATCTCTAAAGTTTTTGAATTTTATTTTTTTGAAAAATAAAAAAATGAGCTATACTTAGATACAATACTTAGGTGTTATTCCTTAATTTCCCCTTTTTAAATTCTGCCATGTGAATTTTTTCTCATAGAATGGAAGTGTATTTTTTTAATTAAGTAGCCACATGGCTAAATCTTCAGAGGGGAACTTAAGGAATAGCAGCTAAGATATTGTACCTAAGTTTTGTCTATAAAAATATATTTCTGAATTATAATAAATGCAAATTATTAACCTTTACTAAAAAAAATAGAAGGGCCTATGAGCATGCGCATGAGTGCGTGCTTAGAGGCTAGTTTTATATAAATATATGATTTAGAATCTAATTGGATCTAGATTCTTCAGTTTTTGCATTCAATAATTCACTTGCTACAAAAATGAAAAAAATTAGATAAGACACATGGCGAAAAATTGAACTCCAATTAACATTCAATTTAGAATCTAATTGAATTTAGACTCTTTGATTTTGCACCTAATAATTCACTTGACACACAAATTTAAAAATTAAATGAGACACGTGACACAAAATTAGACTCCAATTTAAAATTGATTAGATTTTCTCTCAACTTTAGCTCCCTCTCTCTCTCTCTCTCTCTATATATATATATATATATATATATATCTTGAAAAGACAATTTCTCTCTATAAAGTTGCATAATTCTTCATTTCAATTTAGATTTTTGAATCTATTATAGTATAGATTTTTATAGTAAGGTAGGACTGCTAGGTCATGTTGCAAAGTTAGCTAAAGCCATGCAACGGGGAAATTTTTCTTGGGCTCATAACTCAAAAGCCCCTTAAAACAAAATAGACTTGCATGAAAAATCAAGTACCTAACAATAACTTTTATGTATAATTTTTTTTTTTTTTTTTTTAATGGAAAACCCATGATGGGTATTATTCATTAATCAAATAAGAGGAGCTACATCTTGAGCACATGCGAGCTCAATAAGATTAGGAGTTTCCTCCAACCATACTACTAAGTCCCCAATTTGTTTGGCAAATTGGGCTAAGATATGGGCGGGCTTGTTGCCTTGCCTCTTTACATGGGGGAAGTGAACAAAACGAAAACTACCAACTTGCACTGAGTAATCTGCTTCTACCTTTCCTTGAAGAATCTTGCATAGGTGATTGGAGTCTGTCTCAAAGGTAACCTCTCTGAAGCCCATATCCCATATAAACTGGATAGATGTCTCCATAGCTTTTGCTTCAGTTGCTAAGGCATCCAAGGGAGTGTGTATCTTCTTGCTCATGGCTACCATTACCTGACCTTTTTCATCTTTGATTAGCACCCCTAACCCTGTCATTTTAGTTGCTGAGAAAGTGCCTCCATCCATGTTGACCTTATACCTGTTAGCACTCGGTGGGTTCCATTGAACCACTTCATCTGGTTGCTAAGAGGTGAGTTGCTCGTTGGCTGCTATGTAATCCTCCACCAGTGTTAATGCTGATTTAATGATGTTGAGCCTTGGTCTTCTTGAGCCTCCATGTCTCACTACATTACGATTCTTCCATATATCCCAGCAGATGGTTATAGTCTTTTCCAGCAGACTAGGGACTATCCCACTCAAATTGGATATCTGCCAAGCCACATCTGTGAATGATAGGCCAAAAACGAATTGACCCCTTGTGATAAATTAACTAATTAATTTAGCTAAGTGAATTAATTAAGTTAATTAACATGCAAACACATGGTAGTACAAACAAATCACCAATTAAACTAAGTATGCAACGAAAAATAAATTGACACGGTGATTTGTTTATGAATGGGGAAAACTTACAAGGCAAAAATCCCATTAGGTGATTTTAAGGTCACTATTCTCGAAATTCTACTATTATCACAACAAGCGGTTACAACTAAAGGAATCCCAGTACCTTATACCAACCTACAGTTGAACCCTTACCCCAATATCTAATTGGACTTGTTCTGTAGTAACAATTTCTCCTTTCGATGCACGGCTCTCAGTACGTGACTAACCAATTGCGCGAATCCCAGTACGTGACTTCAATCACCAACTAGAGAAGGTTGTTGGCTGCAAAGTTCTTTAATTCATCCCAACGATGAAGATCAAGAAGATGCTTGATCACAAAACCCTACGGTGCACAAACACAACAACTTCTTCACAAGAATGATGAACTAGGGTTGTGTACACTTTGACGGCCCTTAAAATAATCCTTTTATATGTTTAGGGTTGTGAGAAAAGAAAGCCCAAACACATAATCATGGATTAGAGTCAAAACAGAACTAAAATTTTGTTTTTCATAAACCTCGACAGATACCCTATTTGTCAAGCTGCTGTCGAGCCATAAAGCTGAACAACTCTTTAAGCTCGATAGAGGGCTAGTTGTCAAGCTTTGATGAACAACACTTTTTCAGCTTATTTCTTGGATAGACTTGCATGGCTTTAACCCTTGATCTTGAAACACAGTTTCTTGAAGTATTAAACACATCCTAAATCTACCCAATTACAAGTAAAGTGCGTTTTGTTAAAGGATTAGCCAATTACATAAAATAGTGACATATATTTCTAACAAGTGAATCACATATGTCCTAACAGTGAAGTCCTAATTCTTCTAAATGGTGAAGGGAAAAGATAGTTTGCTATTGCTCCAAATCTCCATTGCTTTCTCACAGAGCTAGAACATATGGTAGCATGTCTCAAGTTCCCTACCATAGTCGTCACATAGGTCTTTGGAGATTATATGTCTTCTTATCAGATTGTCCTTTGTTGCTAAGATATTTTGGCATGCTCTCCAAGCAAAGTTTTGTATTTTGTTCGGGGTCTTCATTCTCCAAATCTTTTTCCAAATGAGCTTCATTTTCAAATTATTTGAAACTGATCCTGTGGTTCCCTTTTCGTCATCTTTTTTGATTAACCTGTAAGCACTACTAACTGTGAACTTGCCGTTGTTGGTTGCTGCCCAAAATCTCTTGTCTGTCTGAGGTATTGCACTCAAAGGAATACTCAAGATTTCTTCCACCTAATGTGGTAGGAAAACCTCATGGAGTAACTCTTCCTTCCATGCTCCTAGTTCACTGACCTTAGCCTTCTTATGCAAGACACGGGTTGGGGATACCACTCTGTACATGTGTGGTGATGGGAGTCATTTGTCATGCCATATACTAATGCATTCCCCATTACTCACTCTTCATTTCATGCCTTTTTTCACCGTGTCCTGGCTTGCCATGATGCTCCGCCAAGCATATGAGGGCTGTTGGCACAAAACTGCATCCATAAATTCACAATTCAGGAAGTATTTAGCCTTGAAAACTTTATAGAATAAGGAATTCTAGTGTGTTTGCAGCCTCCATCCCTGTTTAGCCAATAGTGTTAGGTTGAAGTTGTTTAGGTCCTTAAAACCCGTGCCTCCTTTTTCTTTTGGTTTGCACAATTTTCCCTAACTCATCCAAGCCATTTTCTTTTCCTCCTTTTGCCCCCACCAAAATTGGGTCACCATGTTGGTTAGATCTTCACAAATGGAACTTGGGGGCTTAAATCAGCTCATGGTGTATGTTGGGATTGCTTGGGCTACAGCTTTTATCAATACTTCTTTTTCAGCTGCTAAAAGAAGTTTCTCTTTCCATCCGGCTAATTTTTTAGCCACTTTCTCCTTCAAGTGAGCAAAAGTGTTGGTTTTGGACCTTCCAATGAGAGAAGGAAGGTCTAGGTAAGTCTCGTCTTGCTTGATGACCTAAGCACCAAAGAGGGTCTTTATTGCTTCCTAAATTACTGGATCTGTGTTTCGACTAAAAAATAGGGAGGTTTTCTACTTGTTTAATAGCTGTCTCGAGCTGTCCTCATACACCTTGAGGATTCTCATGATTTCCTCACCTTCCCGAACCATTGCTCGCCTAAAAATTAGACTATCATTGGCAAAGAATAGATGGGAGATTTTAGGCCTATTTTGACATGCTGAGATGTCATTTAAGTGACAGCATTGCATTGACCAGTGGAGGAGCAAATAAACCCTCGACACATAGTAAGAATAGGTATGGCGACAACGGATCTCCCTAGTGCAGCCCCCAAGTAGGTGTGATGTGCCCTTAAGGACAACCATTCAATTTGATTGCATATGTCACAGTAGAGATGCAATGCATTACCAAGGTCACCCATCTCACTAAAAAACCCAGCTTCAACATGATCTTTTCTAAGCAAATCCTTTCCACCTGTCATAAGCCTTACTCATGTCTAGTTTCAAGGCCAATTCCCTTTTCTTGCCTTGTCGCTTTTGGTGTATGTGAAACATTGTCTCTGAAGCAACCAGGATATTATCCGTGATTAAGCGTTCAAACAGGAAAGCACTTTGGTTCTCACACACTAACTTTGGGAGGATAATATTCAACCTGTTCACCAATGTTTTAAAGGCCAGTTTGTATGCCACATTGCATAGGCTTATTGGGCGATACTTAGTCACCTGTCTTGGATTTTTAACTTTTGGGATCAACACAATGTGAGTTTCATTGAAATTAGGGGGTGTGTTTCCACAATTTAAAAAATCCAACATAGTTTTAATTGTTACCATGCCTATTGTGGACTAGAATTGCTGGTAGAAAAAGGGGGGCATCTCGTCAGGGCCAGGTGCTGTGATGGGGAACATTTGCTTTAGGGCTCTCTCTATCTCAATTGCCTTGAACTCTTTTGTTAATGAGGAGTTCATCTGGTCTGTCACGTTGGTATGAACTGCATCAAGAGGTTCTTCACTTACTATTAGGTTTGTCGAGGTAAAGAGGGTTTTATAGTAGTCCTCAAACATTTTATCAATCACTTTTCCATCCTCATACCACACTCCTTCACTTTCTTACACTTCAAAAATTGTGTTCCTTTGATTCCTGCTAGATGCTTTGGTGTGGAAAAATGCAGTGTTCCTATCTCCTTTTTGCAACCATGTAATGTGGGTTCTCTGATGCCACATCGACTCCTCAATGTCCAGCATCCTATTCAAATCCTGTCTTATGCTCTGTAATTCATTCATGGTTCTCGTGCTCCCCATCTGGCATTCCAGCACCTGGAGTAGATTTCGCAAGGATGTGATTTTCTTTCCCACATGACTAAAGTGTGTTTTATTCTATAAGGTAAGTGATGGGCAAAATTTGGTATTTAGACTGTTTTTAGAAATTTTTTTTGTGAACAGTATGTGCGTCAAACTATTTAGTTAGTTTGACTGATTTTGGAACTTGAGTTTGGCAAACTCGAGTTCCAGCTCAAAATTCAAACTATAGTGGCGTTTTTTTTAGTGGCGTTTGTCAAAAACGACACTATATGCACCCTATAGTGGTGTTTTCTATAAACGCTGCTATAGGTACTAAAAAAACGCCACTATAGTGTTTGCTTTTCAGCCCAAAGTCGAGTTTGACAAACTCGAGTTCCAAAATCAGTCCAACTAACTAAATAGTTTGACGCGCATACTATTCACAAAAAAATTTTCTAAAAACAGTCTAAATACCAAATTTTGCCTAAGTGATGCTCTTAACTTCTGCCATACAACTTGTAAAGGTTAGACCCAAACCTTGATATAGTCCCTTATCCCAAACTGTAGACACTACCTCAGCACATGACGCATCTTGGAGCCACATTGTTTCGAAACGAAAAGGCTTGGCTCTTGGGCGTGATTTCCTTCTAGGGGGAGGCAATGGTCCGAGGCGGAGTTGGGAATGTGGTGAATTTGGTGTCTGGGGAAGTAGGGAGCCCAATTCGTAGAGACCAGAGCTCCGTCTAAACACTCTCATATCCATCCTTGGTCACCTAAACTTCGTGCCCATGTGTGATCTTGACCCATGTACCCCAAATCTCACAAATGACGTTTGTTTATTACCTCACAGAAAGCTTCCATCTACCTTACTGAGCGTTTGCTGCCACCCTCGTTCTCCTTGCTATGCATCAGCTCATTGAAATCTCCCATACAAACCAATAGAAGAGAACTGCTACTAGCAAGTCTGTCGAGGTGAAGCCATGATTCCTCCCTCTTGTTAGTATTTGGATGACTATAGAACCCTGTAGATCTCCACCGTTGGGAGTCCAATGCAAACCCAATAATGGCATTTATGTGGTAATCTGAGTAGGTTTGTATTGCCACATCAACACCTCTTCTCCACAGTAGAGCTAAACCCCTACTCCTTCCATTACTCGGCACAATTAGTCCCTGCGACTGATCCAACTTCTCCTTTATTTCATTCATCTTAGATACAAAACGTTTCGTCTCCATAAGAAAAATCAAAATGGGATCTTCTGAAGTCACTACCTTCACCAGAGCACGAACTATTCGGTGGTTCCCAAGCTCCTGACAGTTTCAAGTTAGGTAACTCATTGATCTCAGCAGGGCTGTGTCACAGCCTTTGCTGATCCCATATGTTTAGCCATTAGCTGTGTTATCCCCATCATCCTTGACTTCGGAATTCTTTGTCGTCTTCCAGATAGGATTTAGTGCATGGACCACCGCCTCTAAATTGATTCTTATCTTCGCAAGGAATTTTTTGACCACGACCAAGCCAGCCTCAGCCGCTTCTGGATCGATGACCAATTCCTCTCCCTCTTTTTCTGACAGCCTCAAGTTTTCACACCGTTGTGCTAACTCCTCCATTGTGTAGAGAAGGCTAGACTCAACACCGCTAGAAAAAACCTTTTTCTACTCTTAGGAGAAAACTGCCTTGTCTAGGACAAGCACGCTCTTTCACCTCGTAGTGTTTTCCCTAGAGAAAACCATAGAGAGAAAACCCAGTGTCTTATAAAAAATATTTCCATAAAATCAAACAATAAATTTTATTCTTTCTAAGAAATTAATTAGTAGTTAACACTAATTTATATTCTAGGATATTATGAGAAAATATTAATGTAAAATAAGAAAAAAAAAAGTAACTTCTTTTTAAAATGCGTGAGAAAGATATTTCCAATTCATTTTACTTTTCTTCAAATCTATTTTACACTTATTCACAATTTTACATAATCTGAATTTAAAGAATTTAATGTCATATTAAATTTTTTTTTTTAAATATTGCTTTTGAGAGTAATAACAATGCTCTTTCTTTCTCTTTTTACTAGGGCTGTCCACGGTCGTGCAGGTTGGGTTTATGCCCAACCCGCAACTGACCCACTGGAGATCAGGTAGGCAGGTGCCCAACCGTAACCGACTTGCTAGAGATTGGGTTTTATGAGTTGGTTTCTCGTCGGGTGAGCATCGGTTTCTGGTGAAGCTGAAACCTGTCGGAAACCACCGAAAAAAGGAGAAAATCGGAGAGATCTCTCCCGATCCGTCCAAGATCCGGTGCGATCTAGTAGAGATTTCACCAAATTTGATGCTTTTTCCCCCAAATTGTGCCAAGAATCGCCCGATCTAGTGTTTTAGTCGCCTAAATTTGCCAAATCGTGCTGGAAAACTCATTAGAAAGCTTGAATTCACAACGGGTTGTTCTCTCTTTGGGCAGGTCGGGTTGAACGGTTTTTGAAGGAGGGGACCCAAAACCGAACTGCCGACGTCTGGTTTTGGTGCTTGGGACCCGTGTTCGACCACCGGAGCAGTTGGATCGTGTTGTAGCAGGTCAGGTACCAGGGGTTGGGTGGGTGGGCGGGTGAGATTGACAGCCCTACTTTTTACTTTTATTTTTCCTTTTGTTCACGTGCCATTTACTTTTTATAGGTTTTGAATCTTAAAATATATTGGTTAAATAAGAAACATTTTTTTTCTTCTTTTTTGAATGAATTTCGAAAACATAGAAGAGATAATAGTGTAATCACTATAGGTGTGATAAATTTTATTATGTTAATAAAAAAAAATACATAAAAGAAATTTACGCAAAAATTAAATAAGAAAAAACAATTCAAATTCAATTGATGCAGGGGCATTAGTTGTAAAGTATCTATTGGCTGCTGATTCTAATTTGTAATTTGATTTCTTATATATTTCAATCAGATATAAACGAATGCGAAAGCAAGACACTCAATCAATGTTCCAACAAGTCAGATTGTGTGAATATACAAGGTAGCTACCTTTGCAACAAGCCAAAATCTCCAGTGAAGCTAGAATCTCTAGTGAAAATGGCCATTATAGGTATGTCAATTTTTAAACTGTAATAGGTATGCCTTATACTAATTTAACTCGTGTGATGCACGAAAAAAATTTAAGTATAACATTTTTTTTTTCGCTTTTTTAGTCTAAATATGAAATTTTGATAATCATGATAGTTACTGATAGACATTTATTATTATTGTATTTGTATATACAACTATATATATTCTACCATTAAAATAAAATATAATATACCATGATTCAGAGGAACACGGTCATTCATGGAGGTGTTTTCCAGCATCCTTCAAGATCAGCCCAACGTGCAATTGACTATTTAAAGGAGTATACGGCTGCACAAGATTCTCTGAGTGTGCCTATTCCGAATCATGTTCCAGTACAGCAGACATGGCAGCCTCGACCAGAAACGTTTTTCAAGCTGAACTTCGATGGTGCTTGTTTTGATGATGGTGCTGCGTCGGGTTATAGGGCAGTGATTAGGAATGAAAAGGGTGAAGTCATGGCTACTTTAGCGGTGCGGGGAGGAGCTGTGCATGACAGTGAGGAGGTGAAAGTGATGGCGTGCCGTAAAGCGCTTGAGTTTGCCATTGATGCGGGCTTCACATAGATAATACTGGAAGGCGATAATGCTTTGGTGATGAAGATGATTTCTCAGGCCCAACCAGACCTATCACGACTTGGTTTAATCTACGAAGACATCTGGTGTTTGGCTGTGGGTCTCAAGTCCATTTTTTATAATTGTATTAGGCGTAGTGCTAATAGTGTTGCTCATTCTTTGGCTATGTTTGCTAGATTACTTGACAATGAAATTGTTTGGCTGGAGGAGTATCCTCCGTCAGCTGCGGATGCTTTGTATTTGGATTCTAGTTTTCTAAATTAATGATATTGGTTCAGGCTTCAAAAAAAAAAAAAAAAATGATGGGTTTAGATTTATATAGGAAAAAAAAATTAAATTCAATTAAAAAAATATTATAATGAAGGGTAAAATTGTGTGGTCTCAAAACCATATTTGGCAAAATATTTGAGGTGGACCATAATTCAAATGCCTTCAATATTATAAATATTAGTCGGTAACCTGTGTAATGCATATAACAATTTATATAATATGATATATATTTTTATTCTAACTATTAAAGTTGATAATTATTTTTTTTTAGTAAAAAAGTTGATAATTATAGTGGATCTCAATTAGAATTTATTTTATGATTGTGTTTGTGAACTATATATTCTAGGAATCAGAATTTATTGTAAATTTATTTATTTATAAAATTATCTATTCTAGCATTTATAGAAAATATGATGTCCGGAAATTCTAATGGATGGTTTAAATATAGAATAGAATTCAAAATCAATTAAAAAGTATATATTAAAATAATTATGTGTAAAATTGTAGGTCTCAAAAGTCTATATGGCACAATATTATGAGGTTTATCAAAAGTTAAATGTCTTTAATGTTTTTGATAATTCGATAGTTACAAGAGGAGAAAGGGAATTTGAACTTTGGATATCTTTATAACATAAAATAATGCCAACCAATTAAGTTAGAAGGCACTTGGCATAGATTATAGACTATAAATTTAGAAAATTAATAAAGTAAAAATAAAAACAAGATCATAGTTATGTGAGAGAGAAGTACTATACCATAAGTCCTTGACAAGAGGGACTACACAAATTCTCATCCACTATTGGAATTCTATGGTGATACACAATTCTAACATCCATTCATTCGCATATATTTTTTTAGCTAAATATGGATTAATTTTTATTTTACTTGGAAAATAGAATTGTACTTTTAGTTTATTGGTTTTACTCAGTTCAATGGATCATGGAAGGGAATGACTAAGCCACTTAGGTATCCTACCTTTCTCTGAGCTAGAACGGATAAAAAAAACTATATTTCATACACTTTTAGTTTACTAAATTTATGTACGCTTAGAAGATGAAGAAGTACATTAGTTTTTAAGTTTTGTTCTTTTGATAATCTATCACTAAAAGATAAATCATGCATTTTATAATTTGATAGTTTCAGACTTTTAGCTGAATTGCATTACTCGTCTCTCTTACATGCTTTTTTTTTTTTTTTTTTTTTACCTTAAAAATGTTCTAAATCATAAGATGATTGTCTATTATCTAATATTATAAATCTATCTTGAAAAGACAATTTCTCTCTATAAAGTTGCATAATTCTTCATTTCAATTTAGATATTTTAATCTATTATGATATAGATTTTTACAGTAAGCTTGAATGTGGTGTGAGAAGAGAGGAAAAGCTCATCTTTTTCAGTCATTGTTCACTAAAAAGGGATAAAAAATAATTTGACATCATACTTTGATCAAAGTCAACATATAACAGGAGATGTGAGGTATTTGAATAATGGAAGAAAATAAAGGAGAAATGAGTGAAGTATTTTGGTTAGTCCTAGAAAATAGTGAAGGATGATTTTACTGATGAGCACTACTATACAATTAATGTTACAAACCCCTGGGCAGAACTCACCCTTGAAAACCGGCTTGCAAGGAGAGGGTGCTCCAGAGTTTATAAACACATGGTTAAGCTTATACTTAACCAATGTGGGACACTAAGATCATAACATACCACCACACTTCGTAGCCGACGTCCACGACAGCTCACTCTAGCGACACTAACCCATTGGTAGCCCTTTTTCTATTTGGTGGCTCCACTCAACTATCAGTAATTTTAATCTAGCCTTTAGGTCGCTCCTTTCAGGATCCGACCATAAAGTTGCAACTCATTTGATCCCATACTCAATGAGTTGCACCCGATTAATCGAGGTGATGGTTGGCTTTGATGCCAAATGTTACAAACCCATGGGTAAAATCATCCTTGAAAATCAGCTTGCAAAGGGAGGGTGCCCATGAGCTTATAAACACATGGTTAAACTTATACTTGTTAGGACATATGTCATTCACTTGTTAGGAACATATGTCACTATTTTATGTAATTGACTAATCTTTTGACAAAACACACTTTATTTGTATTTGGGTAGATCTAGGATGTATTTAATACTTCAAGAAACTTTGTTTCAAGATCAAGTGTTAAAGCCATGCGAGTCTGTCCAAAAAATAAGCTGAAAAGTGCCTATCATTAAAGCTCAACAGCTAGCCATCTATCGAGCTTAAAGAATTATTCAGCCCCATGGCTCGACAGCAGCTCGACAGATAGGGTATCTATTGAGGTTTATGAAAACAGATTTTCAAATCTGTTTTGACTCCAATCTGTGTTTATGTGTTTGGGCTTTCTTTTCTCACAACTCTAGACATATAAAAGGATTATTTTAAGGGCCGTCAAAGAGTTCACAAGTTGCATAAGCATTGAGCAAAAATTTGTTTAAGCAAATTGTGATCGGAGACAGAATTTGCCCTAGTTCATCATTCTTGTGAAGAAGTTGCTGTGTTTGTGCACCGTAGGGTTTTGTGACCAAGCATCTTCTTGATCTTCATTGTTGGGATGAACTGAAGAACTTTATAGCCAACAACCTTCTCTAGTTGATGATTGAAGTTACGTACTGGGATCCGCACAATTGGTTAGTCACGTACTGGAACCGTGCATCGAAAGGAGAAATTGTCATTACAGAACAAGTCCAATTGAGTATTGGGGTAAGGGTTCAACGGTAGGTTGGTATAAGGTACTAGGATTCATTTACTTGTAACCGCTTGTTGTGGTAATAGTGGAATTTCGAGAGTGGTAACCTTAAAATCAACTAGTGAGGTTTTTGCCGTATTGGTTTTCCCCATTCATAAATAAATAACCGTGTCAATTTTATTTTTGCTGTATATTTGGTGATTTGTTTATGCTACCACGCGTTTGCATGTTAATTAACTTGACTAAATTAATTGGTTAATTTATCATAATGGGTCAATTCGTTTTTGGCCTATCAAGTGGTATCAGAGCCGGCACACTCTGATTAGGTTAATCTTTGCTGTATTGATCCACTGACCCCTGTTTGTCATGGATAGAGGACAGTTATTAATAATATCTCCTTTATTTGATGGCACTAACTATGCATATTGGAAAGTACACATGAGAGCTTTCTTGCAGTCTTTAGATGAGAAGGTGTGGCAAGCTGTAGAGATTGGCTGGACCAAGCCAAAGGAAGCATTGGCCGATTAAGATGATGCCAAGATCAAGGTGGCAAACTTTAACAGCCGGGCATTGAATGCTTTATTCAGTGCAGTCACTAATGAGGGGTTCTAGAAGATATCCTCTACTGAAATTGCTAAGGAAGCATGAACCATTCTCTAGACAGCCTTTGAGGGAACCAAGGTTGTAAAAGATTCAAAACTTCAGAGGCTCATTACAAGCTTTAAAGAAATCAAGATGGAGGAGGATGAGTCGTTCGATGAGTTCTATGCCAAGCTCGAGGACATAGTGAACTCAGCCTTCAATCTTGGGGAAACCATTCCTAAACCCAAGATTGTGAGGAAAGTGCTCAGATCTCTACCCGAGAGATTCCATTCAAAGATCATGGTGTTTGAGGAATCAAAGGATATTGACAAGATTCCTTTGACAGAGTTGGATGGCAATCTACAGACCTACGAGCTAGGGTTAACTAGAATTGGCAAATCGGGTAAGGGCAAGAGAATGGCATTGAAGGCTGAGAGTAGTGACACGGATGAGTCTTCAGACGATGAAGATTCTAAGATGAAGTCCTACATCACTAAGCAATTCAAGAAGTTCATGAAGAATTCCAATGGGAAAGGCTTCGACAAGGACCGTAGGCAATCCAGTTCTTCTCAGTTCAGGAGCCAAGACAAAGGGAAGAAGGATGCTAGGGTTGGCGGTCAGTACACTGTTTCCATAGGACCTAAGTGCTTTGGGTGTCAAGGCTTCGGTCACATGAAACAAGAGTGTCCTACATATCTCAAGAGCATTGGGAAGAGAAAGACACTTGCTACTACTTTGAGCGACACCGAGCCTGAGGATGATTCCGATAATGAGGATGATGGAATCTTGAATGCCTTCACTACCACTATCAATCCTATTGAGGGGATTGTTAAAGATGTAGATGAAGAAGAGGAATTAGTGGAGTCCAAGTTTGAGAAGATGGATGATCAAGATGATATCCATACAGCCTATGAGAAATTATACAAGCTTTCTAACAAACATGAGAAACTTTATAAGTTGACCACCAAGAAGCTCAGTGATGTGGAAGTTGATCGTGAAGAACTTCCCACAAAGGTTGATGAAGCTAATCCGACTTTAGGAGCACTGAGGTTCTAGAACAATTTCTTGGTTGAGAAGACCAAGAAGCTTGAAGTGGAACTGTTTTAAGTCAGAGCTCAATTGGAGAGGACTTCAAGTGCAAAGCTTGATGAGATGCTCAGTCTTCAGAAATCTGCTTTTGATCGAACAGGTTTAGGGTATGGTCTCTCTTTTTCTAATATTACTTCTACTCGTACTACTGTTTTTGTTCCTCCTAGTAATAATGTTATTAAGAACAATAATGTTAAAACTGATATAGCTAGTGAGAACATAGACAAAGGTAAATCTATCTTAGGAGCACCCTCTAACCAAGATAAGAAGGAAGCTAAAAACCCTAGGAGAATCCCCTAACCAAGACAAAGGAACCTTTGTGTTCTCTCCTCCCTAAACACTTTTCTCACTCCAAACCTCAATTCCAAGTGTTCTTCAAGCTTTCTCAAGTTTTTTTCTTCACTTGGTATGTTTCTTATCTCTCTTTTACATGCATTTCATGTTTTGAAACCTAGGTTTTGGGGTTTTTGAAAATTTTGGGGTTTTTCAAAATTAATGAGTTATTGTTGAAATTTTGGGATGGGTTTTTGATTAAATGAGTTTAAAATCTCATGCATTGCATTACATAAGCATCATCACATAAGCATTATAACAGTATTATTATGCATTTAGATGTGTGCAAATTGATTGTGTGCTAGTAGGATTGGATTGGGTTGAGCCTATGATACAATTTCTTTTGCATGTCACATGTTCATGTATTCCCCATCCATACATAATCTTTTTTTCAATATACTTGCTATATTTGAAATGTGTTGGGACTTTTCTGATTGTCTCTTTCTCTCCCTCTCTTTTCTGTTTACATTAGTCATGTCTATGGCACCTAAGCATAAGTCTGCTCTATCCTGAAACCCTCTTCGTTTCGGGGCATCGTCTTCATCTGATCCTACTCCCTCTTCTATTCAGTTCCATGATGAGGATGCTCGAAAGGACTTCTTGGAGAAATTTTCTCGAAAAGGTGTTCATTCAGAACGCCAAGTCATTTTGGCGGACTTTGCCGACACTAACCTACCCGATGTCATTCACAGTCAGGGTTGGGAGTCACTGTGTGACGTCTCGGTCACATGCCCATCAGTGCTGATTCAGAAGTTTTACTCCAACATGCATGGACTCGATTCTTTAGTACCTCTCTTTCATACTTGAGTTCGAGGTATGCGTATTGTTGTCACACCGGAGTTGGTATTTGATGTGCTCCGTGTTCCGAGGGTAGAGCATCCTGACTACCCCAGATGTGAGTGTCTGAGGACTGTGTCCAAAGACAAGATGATTTCTGCTTTCTACGAGCACCTTTCTGATTGGGGTGATCGTCAGTTTACACCATGTAAGGCCTTTGCTAAAGGTCCTAAATTCATAAACATGGTGATGACTTTTTTTTTTTTGCACCCACTCTCTCACTATAACTCTATCACAGAGCCTCGTGCTCGATTTTTGCTTTCTTTATTAAAGGACCTTACTATAGATTTTCTTTCACATTTTTTTCTTTCTATTATAGATGTGTATAGGGATATGGTTACCCGTGATAAGCTTATTTTCCCTTCGGCTATCACGCGGGTTTTATACCATTTTTCTGTTCCTTTTCCCTCTTCCAACCACTTTTTTGTCATGTGACGCTGCTACCGTTAAACGTAGCGAGGTGCAGTTTAGGTCACGACAGTCGGATTCAGCTGCTTCTCCCTCTCGTTCAGCTCCATCTCGATTTGCTCCATCCACATCCATTCCCTCCTCTTCTATGACCGGAGTGACTCTAGAGGACATCATGGCGCAGCTTTAGTGCATGGATGCTCGCCTCGACATTCTCAGTGATGAGTTGTGTTAGGTGAACACTTGTGTTGGACGCATTTCTTGACGCCAGGTTGAAATGGGTGGTTATACTATGCCTTCCACTCCTATGGCTCCTGTGGATGAGAGTGATGCTATGATGATGCTAATTTTGATGATGAGGATGATGGCGATGCTAGATCACCCAATAATGACTAGATGTTTACTTGACATTCTTACCCTTTATCACTCATGACAAAAAGGGGAGTAGTTTTGGTTATAAGAGTAATCATAATTAGGGGGAGGGTTAACATAGGAGATTTTTGTTAGGGGGAGAGTGCATATTGAGGGATGTAGTGAGGATTATTTGTATCTTTTTCTTTTCTTTATTTTAGATACATTTATTCTTGTACATGGGCCTTATGACCATTATTGGCATACATTGTACTTATCTTTTTTATATATGTTGATGTTTGTTTCTTTCACCTACCCTTGCATGTGTTGTTTCTTTTCTTTCTTTATACACATGCTTCTTACTACTTGTATGCAATCTATTATTTCTGTTTCACACAAAGATGCCTTAATGAGTTTTGTTTAAAGTGTTTCAGAAATACAGGTTATCAAAGTCTACTTGCCATAAACTCTCTTCTCGCAAAGTTTTTCAAGAGTTTGTGTTAGGATAGATTTTATTGTATTCAACAAGTGAATATGAGTTAAATGATTTATGACCTCTCTCATATTTCATTTGTTTGTTGTGGTTTTGTCACGGATTGCCAAAGGAGGAGATTGTTAGGACATATGTGATTCACTTGTTAGGAACATATGTCACTATTTTATGTAATTGGCTAATCCTTTGACAAAATGCACTTTACTTGTATTTGGATAGATCTAGGATGTGTTTAATACTTCAAGAAATTTCGTTTCAAGATCAAGTGTTAAAGCCATGCGAGTCTGTCCAAGAAACAAGCTGAAAAGTGCTTGTCATTAAAGCTCAATAACTAGCCATCTATCGAGCTTAAAGAGCTATTCACCCCCGTGGCTCGATAGCAACTCGACAGATAAGGCATCTATCGAGGTTTATGAAAAACAGATTTTCAGATCTGTTTTGACTCCAATCCATGTTTATGTGTTTGGGCCTTTTTTTTTCTCACAACCTTAGACATATAAAAGAATTATTTTAAGGGATGTGAAAGAGTTCACAAGTTACACAAGCGTTGAGCAAAAATTTGTTCAAGCAAATTATGACTGGAGACAGAATTTGCCATAGTTCATCATTCTTGTGAAGAAGTTGTTATGTTTGTGCACCGTAGGGTTTATGACCAAGAATCTTCTTGATCTTCATTGTTAGGATGAATTGAAGAATTTTGCAGCCAACAACCTTCTCTAGTTGGTGATTGAAGTCGCGTACTGGGATTCGCGCAATTGG